>NW_023270265.1:12060900-12095949 GCF_011800145.1 Mirounga leonina | reverse complement strand
TGTGGAGTCGAGTTGAGTCCCGGTGGAGTGAGCAGGGGTGAGGGTGGGTGGGCAGGTGTGGGACCTGGGCTGAGAGGAAGCAGAGGTGTTCTGGGCTGACCTAAGTTACACCTGGCTGGAGCCTCGTCTCTGGGATCAGGGACTGCGACACGGAGGGCCCAGCCAGGTGGTGGAGGGACTGCGAATCCCAAGGGCAGTGAGGAAACACGGAAGGGCAGACCACTCTGTTTTCTTCTCTTTGCGATCTTTTTCTTTGACATTATTTTTTCTTATGTAAGTAACACATGAAATGAGTGTGTTCTTGTTGAAAAAATGTGAGCGACATACGCAGCAAGGGGAAAACTTCTCCCTCCTCCCCCTCTCCCACCTCCCCACCCTCTCCCACCTCCCCACGCTCTCCCACCTCCCCGCCCTCCTCTCTAGAGGTAAGGAGAGGACTTTCCTGGCCACGTGACACGGATGTGCAGACATTCACATTCACGTACATGGTTCTTTTCAAAAGCAGAAGCAGGATCATGCTTCCTGTATTGTTTTGGGCCAAGCTTTCTACTTGGGGTGCTCTGGAGCTTTCCCCCCATGCCGCCCCCCTTGGTTCTCCCTCGCTCTCCTCACCTGCTGCACAGCGTCCCGTGGGGTGGACAGTGGGCTTTATTGATCCGTTTCCTCGTTTAGGTGATTTCTCGAGACTGTGCACTTACACGTGGCACTGTGTGGAGCCTCCAGCTTCGTGCACGTGTCTGTGTATTTCTGTGGGATGGATTGCTAGAAAGCAGAGCTGCTGAGTTCCAGGGGACTCTGTGCTTTCCAATTAGGAAGCGGACTCTGTGCTTTCCAATTAGGAAGCGAGAAGGATAGTGCTGAGGTGCCAGGTACCAAAATAAGGCAGGCAGGAAGAGAAATGTTTTGGAGGAGAACAGACCTTGTTCTGGTCCCTGGTTTTTTGATGGCTGGGAGGAAGATAAATTCTTGGCTGCCATGTTGCTGAGGAGAAATGTGATTAGGCAGAAATTCAGGGACAAAATCCAAAGTCAGAGAACCAGAGGAACTGAAGCAGGGGCCCTCGGGGGTCCGCCGCAGCTCTTGTGAGAAATGATTTGGGAATGGAGTCAGCTGCAGCCTGGTGGGGGGCAGGCCCTGTGGTGTGTCCTGCTCTGAAGGGATTACCCTTGCCTTACTGGTGAGTTCTGGCTGACATGAGCTCAAAGAGGAGGGACCCCAGGCTCTTGGGATGAAGAGCGAGCGGGCTGGGGGCAGGAATGATGTGAGCTGAGGGGTTTGGCCCCCTCTGAGTGGCCCCGGGACAAGGGCCTTTGGTCAGGAGAGGCAGTCCAGGAATCAGGAGCTGTCCAACTGTCAGAGCTGGTCTGGGCTAGAAGGGGCTGCTCTCCTCTCCTGGGGTCCCCTGGGGCCACTGTGGCAGGAAGGGTCCTTGTTCCTAGTCCAGCTCTGATGGGGGCAAGAGTCTTTGGGTGAAGTCATTATTAATCAAGGTGTCCTCCCACCCCGCCCCCTGCCCCTAGGTCTCTGCTTCATCTCTCAACACTGAGAACTTCCTACTTTGCTTTTTTTTTATTGTGGTGAAACACATGTAATATAAAAGTTACATTGTAGCCATTTTTAAAAAACTTTATTTATTTATTTGACAGAGCAAGAGGAGTGGTAGGCAGAGGGAGAGGGAGAAGCAGACTCCCCACCAAGTGGGGAGCCCGATGTGGGGCTTGATTTCAGGACCCTGGGATCATGACATGAGCCAAAGGCAGATGCTTAACTGACTGAGCCACCCAGGCATCCCTACACTGTAGCCATTTTCAAGCATGTAGTTCAGTGGCATTTAGTACATTCCCAACGTTGGGCAGCCATCACCACCTTCCATCTCTACAACTCTTTTCATCTTGTAAAACTGAAACTCTGTCCCCAGTGAACACTAACTCCCTGCTCCCCCTGCCCCCAGCCCCTGGCCACCATCCCTGTCTGTCTTTGTGACCTTGATTGCTCTAGGGACCTCACACAGGTGGGATCAACAGTATTTATCGTCCTGGGGTTGCCTTATTTTATAGCACAGTGTCCTCAGACTTCCTCTGTGTCATAGCGTGTGCCAGGGTTTCCTTTCTTTTTAAGGCTGAATAAGGTTCCATTGTGTGTATAAACCACCTTTTGTTTGTCTCTTCACCTGTCAGTGGACATTTGGATTGTTTCTACCTTTGTCCATGTTTCTTTCTGAGGGTATTGAAGAAAAAAGAGGTCTCTTGGAAGCCTGTGTGTGTGTGTGTGTGTGTGTGCATTTGCATGTTATACCTTTTGGAAGACTTCCATTCATCCCTCACTCTGCCACCAGAGTCACTAAGTTCACCACTCTCTGCCTAGAACCAGACAGTGGCACCCCCCTCTCCTCAAGGGTCAAGTTCAGATCCCTTCAGGAGGCCCCTGGGGCCTTCAAGGTCTGTCCCTCACCTCCTTCCTCCAGCCTCTTCTCTCGTCATTCCCTCAAGACTCCTCGTGTCCTGGTTACACAGGACATACTAGGTGGGGTGCAGTCAGGGAGACACAGCCCCCTCAACATCCTTCAGAGGATGGTATTTAACATGGGGAACTACCTGACTGGCGTTGGCAGGGGTGAAGTGGAAACATCCCAGACTAACAACTCTAGGAAGGTACCAGGACGCCCAGGGCTAAGGGACAAATGGGAGAGATGGTCCTGGAGCCAGGACTGCCCAGTGGGATGGGGACCTACCCTGGGGGAGCCGGGAGCATGGAGGAGGCACTGAGCTAATGCTTATTGTATGAAATAGGTTAGATGTAACAGAAATAAAAGGACCAGAGATCTGGAGACCTGGAGGCACGTGTGCTCACACACAGGGACACACACGTGCACGTACATGAGCACACATTGCACGTGCATGCATCTCAGGTGCCTGTGGTAATTAGAGTCAGAGGCACAGGTGAATCTCGCTAACAGTCACTGAGAAAGATCAATTAATTGCCTCCTTCCATATCGGCACAGGGTCTCACTGGGGGGCACAGGGCAGCTCAAGGTCAGATTCTCCCTGTGAACTTCCGGTTGTCCTGGTTTGCTCGCGAAGGGAGATCAAAGTGCATATAAGGGGCCATATGGACCTGCAGGACAGGGCTGGTGTGCCAGGGGTAGCCTAGTACCGGGATGGGGACTGCAGGAGAAGCCTTCCTGCTGCCGGGTCCACTTTGGACCTCTTTGGAACTGCAGTGGACTGCCACTGTGGTCAGAGACCCTGGCCACAAAGCCAGGCTGTGGCCGTGGACACTGACATAGCAAGGCTTCTTGGACCCCCACATGTGTTGTGGGGACAGGGGCAGTGAGGGGAGGAGGTAGGTGTGGTGCCCTGAAACCTGTGTGCATGGACTTACAAGAACCACTGGGCCACCTCTTGCCAGTGACAGCGCTTTGGTAGCACCAGTTGGCCACGTGTGAGTGTTTACACCATGGAAATCAGCAAGTGCTACACACATCAGGGCTTTTTATTCTGGAAAGCCAATGTAGTCCCACACCACATGTCCCACTCCCCAGTATTTATTATATGCTTGGGGGTGGGGACAAGATGATGACACAGAGGATTATGAAGGGCCAAGTTGATGCTGATGGGAGGATGGGTAACATGGGGCCTGAATCACGAAAAGGCTTCCTGTGGGACCCTTGCCTGACCCTGACAGTCAGGGAGGATTTGGGTAGATGGAGACAAGGGTGCTCCAGGAGGGGAATGGTCTGAATATAAACAAGCATCAACTGTCTGAGTCTGGGAGTTGTGGGAGATAAAGTTAGGTAAGCTTGCAGGTAAAAAATGAAGGGCCTGGAAAGCTAGAAGTTTGGTCTTTATCCTGTAGGGCAGGGCTTCTTATTGGTTCATTAGCTCATGTCTGGAGACAGTTTGGGTGGTTATAACAGGAGTGGGGAGGAGTGCTAGTGGGTAGGGGCCAAGGATACTGCTAAACATCCAGTGCTGCTCTTCCCAGGATAGTGTATAGAGTCATAATTTTAGTGCAGTGTGTGTGTGTGTGTGTATGTGTGTGTGTGAGAGAGAGAGAGAGAGAGAGAGAAGGACAGGAGTTAGAAGCAGATTGGTTAAGGTGGGCGGAGTAGGAGGGGGCCATAAGATGCTCCCTGAGGGTCTGACTGCGAGCTTGGAAGGGCAGTGGCTCACTCGTGCCAAAGGGGGGGGAGAGAGAGAGAGAGAGAGAGAGAGAGAGAGAGAAAGAGAATTCAGCGTCCAGCCTGCTGAGGTCCCAAGTGGGGTGCTGCTCTTGTCCCCGTGAGTTCCCTTTTCTCTCCCTCCCCACAGCTGAGGTCTGGCACAGCTCTCTGGGGCCTGGAAGGTGACATCAGCTGCAAGCTCTCCCCTCACCCCGAGCACCAAAGCACGAGCTCTCAGTGGCTCCTAAAAGTAAATAGGTTTCTCTGGTAATGAGAATATGTATTTTCTGATTTTTGTAAAGGTGTAAACAACACTTATGTGTATAAAGTAAAAACGAAATTTCTCTTTCCAATGCCCTCCCATGGTACTCAATTCCCTTCCTGCCCTGGGGGCACCGCCAGTATTTTCTCGAGGTATCTGAGTGCGACAGCCCCAGCTTCCTCTGTCTTGTGTGTGTGTTGGGAGGACAGGGGCCACACAGGTTCCCTCTAACATTCACTTTGTCACATATATCATGTTGAGTGTGTATGTGTCACTCATCAGTGCTCTTTGAGGATCCGTCCTCCTATGGCCTGCAGAGGATGGGCAGGGCAGGGCAGGGCAAAAGCCTGGAGACCCTAGTTTACACCCAGACCTGCCATCACCAACCAGTGGGCTGTGGGCAGATCTCTTCTTCTGAGACTCATTTCCCTGGCACTAGTAGGACTGGGGGTGCTTCCTAGGGCTCTGACATCTCTACTTGTATGTCTTCTGTAGCAGTCACAAAGGAGAAGCTCTTAGAAATGGGTGGTGGGCACTTCTGGAATTAATTCTCCCATGAAGCTGCCATATGGAAATGAACCAGTAATGGCCAATTCCTGGTGCAAATCAGCTCCGGGTTCAGCTCAGCCTGAGCAGACGGGATGCTTCCCGCAGTATAAATACCTCGCCCAGAACTAGGGCAGCCCCAAGAGTGGCCCCAGTGCTTCTCAGCACCTGTGCAGCTGCCAAGAACATCACCTGTTCTGCCTGGGGCTCCCCCATCCTCTGGCTGCTCCCAGGGTTCTCACATTTCCTGGCCTGGTTCAGTGCTGGGCTCCTGGGATATATTCATTAAATCTCACAAAACCCTGGGAGGATAGTATAATTAGCAGCATTGGATGGCAGTTCAGCACTCAGGGCTCTGATGCACACTGAGTCTTCTCTTTGTAGCTAAAGCGAACTTGGGTAAGGTAGTCAATCTATGTCTCAGATTTGGCCAGTGATAAAATTGAGCCTCAGGATGGTTAAGTAACTTGTCTGAGGGCATAGATCCAGATCATATTTTTCCTACTACAACCCACATGGATCTGTGTTCTCGGAGGATTTGTTAGTTGAAGGTTCAAATGCTAAGGTAAGTTGAAAGGGGCCTGGAGATGCCATTTCTTGGTTATCCTCTGGGATGCCCATCAAGCCCATCGGTGTCATGGAAAAGCTGTCTCTGGGTTTCTGGTTGTACCTCTAAAGTTAATCCACAGGAACAGGTGGTTCTGCTTGGGAGTTAGTCTCTGCACCCTGTGAATGAATCGATCACATCTGCTGGACTTTTGTGGCTGCGTCAATTTCTGCATCTGTGGCTGTGGGGTACTTCTGTGCCCTTAGGTGTTGCCCAAGATGGTGATGGGGATGACTGCTTGTGATAGGAAGGGAAGAAGCACATATTGAACACGTACTGTGCTAGTATTGGGTTTAAAATTTGGTCTTGGGTTTGAAATCTGATCTCAGTGAATTATCATAACAGCTTTGAAAGGTAGGTACATTTGCCCCCTTTTCCAGATGAGAAAACTGAGGTTCAGACAGTTATTTAACTAGACTAAGGTCATGCAACCAGAAAGTCACAAAAACTGATAGCTATGAGGCTTCAAGTTCCTTTGCCTCTTAGAAAGGTAGAAAGGTCTCAAATCAATTACCTCACCTTCCACCTAAGAAGCTAGAAATTAGAAGAGCAAATGAAATTTGAAGTAGAAGGAAAAAAAATAATGATTAGAGTGGAAAGGAAAGATATAGAAAACTGAGAAACCATAGAGAAAAATAAATGAAACCAAATGCTGGTTCTTTGTGAAGATAAAATGGATAAACTAGACTGATTGATCAGGAAAATAAAAAAAGAAAGAAAACACAAATTACCAACATCAAAGAATGAGAAAGGTGACATTACTACAGATTCTACAGGCATTAAAAGAATAATAAGGGAATATTGTGAAAAACTTTATGCCAACAGATTTGACAAACAAGTTGAAATGAACAAATTTCTTTTTTTTTTTTTAAAGATTTTATTTATTTATTTGACAGAGAGACACAGTGAGAGAGGGAACACAAGCAGGGGGAGTGGGAGAGGGAGAAGCAGGCTTCCCATGGAGCAGGGAGCCCGATGCGGGGCTCGATCCCAGGACCCTGGGATCATGACCTGAGCCGAAGGCAGACGCTTAATGACTGAGCCACCCAGGTGCCCCGAACAAATTTCTTGAAAGACACAAACTACTAAAGCACCTGAAAGAATAGGAAATGTGAACAGCCCTATAGCTGATAAAGAAATCGCAGATGTAGTTAAAAAAACCTCAGAGAAGGAAAACTCTAGACCAAGTTGGCTTCACTGTTGAATTCTGCTATATATTTGAGGAATAAATATTACTAATTTTATATGGTCTTACAGAAAATTGAAGAGAAGGGAATTCTTCCCAATTCCTGCTGTGAGACCAGTATTATCCTGATACTTAAAACTGACAACATTACAAAAAAACTAAACCAATATCCTTCATAAACACAGACCTGTAAAAAACCTCAACAGAATATTATCAACAGTATATAAAAGGGATGATGTGTTATGACCAAGTGGGGCTTACTTAGCCAGTGATGCAAGCTTGCTTTAGCACTCAAAATTCAATTGATGTGATTCCCCATGACTAAAGACTTTAAAAGAAAAACAGTATGATTATGTTTTTGAAAAAAAGTGTTTGACAATATCCAACATCTTGTTCTATTAAAACCCTCAGCAAACTAGGGATATAAGGGAACTTCTCTTCCCTATAAAAGGCATTTATGAACAACCTCCAACTAACATTATACTTAATGGTGAAAGACTGAATACTTTCTCCTTAAGATCAGGAACAAGACAGAGATATTCACTCTCACCACATCTATTCAACATTGTACCTGAGGTTTTAGCCAGTGCAATTAGGCAAAAAACCCAAACCAAAACAAAACAAAAAAAATACCATCTAGATTAGGAAGGAAAAACTAAAACTTTTTATTTACTCATGACATGATCCCCTATGTGCAAAATTCAATGTGATCTATAAAAAGCTACTAGAATTAACAAGTGAGTTTAGCAACATTGTGATGTAAAAAAATCAATAAACAAAAATCAATTGTATCTATATACTAGCAATGGATAATTACAGTCAAAATAAAAACCATACTATTTATTATAATAGCATAAAAAATGTGAAATCTTTAGGGATCAATCTGACAAAAATCAGCAAGACCTGTACACTGAGAACTATGTAACATTACTGAAAGCAATTAAAGAGGACCTAAATAAATGGAGAGATACATTATGTTTATGGATTGGAAGGCTCATTAGTATTAAAATATCAGTTCTTCTCAAATTACTCTATGGATTCAGTGCATCCCAATAAAAATCCCAGCATGCCTTTTTGTGGAGTAGAAATTGACAAACTGATTTTAATATTCATAGGGAGATGCAGAGTTCCTAGAATAGCCAAAACCACTTTGAAAGTGACTAACTCCATGACTTCAAAACATTAAAAAGGCTACAGTAATGAAGACAGTGTATTTTTGATGTAAACATAGTCAGGTAGACCACTGGAACAGAATAGAGAACCCAAAAATAGACTCCCACATATCTAGATGATTGATTTTCAACAGAGGTACAAAGGTAATTCAATGGAGAAAGTATATTTTGTTCAACAAATGGTGCTGGAACAAGCAAATATCTACGTGCAAAGAAAGAAACTTCAATCCATACCGTGTACTATATATAAAAAAAATAAGTAAAAAAAATGGATCATAGATGTGAAAAACCCGAAACTATAAAGCTTCTATGAGAAAGCACAATAGAAAATTGTCATGGCCTTAGGTTAGGCAAAGATTTCTTAGATACAACACCGAAAGCACAGTCCGTAAAAGAAGAAAAAATTGATAGGCTGGATTTCATGAAAATTAAGACCTCTTTAAGAATTAAGAGCTCTTGAAATAAGTCAATCAGAGAAAGACATGTATCATATGATCTCACTGATATGAGGAATTCTTAATCTCAGGAAACAAACAGGGTTGCTGGAGTGGTGGGGGGTGGGAGGGATGGGGTGGCTGGGTGACGGACATTGGGGAGGGTATGTGCTATGGTGAGCGCTGTGAATTGTGCAAGACTGTTGAATCACAGACCTGTACCTCTGAAACAAATAATACATTATATGTTTAAAAAAAAAAAAAAGAAGATAGCAGGAAGGGAAAATGAAGGGGGGGGATCGGAGGGGGAGACGAACCATGAGAGACTATGGACTCTGAGAAACAAACTGAAGGTTCTAGAGGGGAGGGGGGTGAGGGGATGGGTTAGCCTGGTGGTGGGTATTGAGGAGGGCACGTTCTGCATGGAGCACTGGGTGTTATACGCAAACAATGAATCATGGAACACTACATCAAAAACTAATGTTGTAATATATGGTGATTAACATAACATAATAAAAAAATTTATTTTGGCAAAAAAAAAAAAAAGGGATTAAGAGCTCTTTAAGACCTCTTTAAGAATTAAGCTCTTTGAAGGGCACTGTTAAGAGAATAAAAAGACAAGCCACAGCCTGGGAGAAAATATTTACAAATCACATATCTGATGAAGGAATCACACATGGAATGTAAAGAACTCTTAAAACTCAGTGATAACAAACATCACAATGAAGAATGGGCAAAATATTTGAATAGACACTTTACAAAAGAAGATATATGGATGGCAAACAGGCCCATGGAAAGATACTTCTTAGTGATTAGGGAAATGCAAATTAAGACCACAACTAAAGGCCACCACATCCCTATTAGAGTAACTCAAATTAGAAAAGGAGGATAATATCAAGTATTAGTGAGGTTCAACTCGTATTCTTTTTTTTTTTTTTAAGATTTTATTTATTTATTTGACAGAGAGAGAGAGATCACAAGTAGGCAGGTAGGCAGGCAGGCAGAGGGAGAGGGAGAAGCAGGCTCCCTGCTGAGCGTGGAGCCTGATGCGGGGCTTGATCCCACGATGCTGGTATCATGACCTGAGCTGAAGGCAGACGCTTCACCGACCAGGCCACCCGGGTGCTCTTCAACTGGCATTCTTATACGCTGCTGGTGGGAATGTAAAATGGCACAGCCTCTTTGGAGAAAGCGTTTGACAGTTTCTCAAACAGTTAAACCTACACCAACCGTATTGGCCAGTCTACTCATAGGTATTCACCCAAGAGGAATGCAAGCATATGTCCCTGCAAAGACTTCCAGAGCAGCTTAATTTGTAATAGCCCCAAATGGAAAACAACAGAAATGTCCATCCACAAGGGAACGGGTACACAAATTGTGGTGCATCTGTGAAACAGTACTCGGCAATAAAATGGAGACAATTATTGATAAAAGCAACAGCATGGAGGAATTTCAGAAGGACTAGATTAAGTGAAAGAAGACATAAAAGAATACATACTAAATGATTCCATTTATATTAAACTCTAGAACATGCAGACTAACCCATAGTGACAGAAGCAGATCAGGGGTTGCTTGGGGGCAGGGTGGGTGGGAAGGATCAGTGAGGGGCACAAGGAAACCTCAGGGATCTTGAATATATTCACCATCCTGATTGGGGTGATACATATGTCAGAAATATTTTAGCTTGTACACTGTTATATTTGCAATTTATTGCATATCAATTATACTTCAATAAAGCTGTTAAACAGATTCCATTGCCTTTTCCAGATACCATGCTGCCTGTCACAGGGGTTTTGTCTCCATGCCAAAGAAATCACCGTGCCTGAATGCATTCAAACAATCGCACGTCCCTTATGGTTTCCGAAGATGTGTTAGTTTGATAATCCATCTGTATGACATCCACCACATAAATGAGTCATGCTTACTTGCTGGAATTCTGGAATCCTGGATATTCAGGATTATATCTGGAGCCCTGAATGCAGTGAGCGATCTCAGCTAATAGTCCTTGAAATGCACTACACAGGAAGCTAAGTGAATCACGATCTTCTAGGAGCTGACATCACAGAGTTTAATCTCCGTGTTATCATTTTCTTCCTTTCTCAACTGTCCACATTAGGGTTGATTAGGAAGCCTCTGGCCTGCTTGGAAGCCATCAGGTGGGGGACCGATTAGCGTGTCGGTTACGGAACAGTGCTGGGGAAAGCTGATCAGATGTACTCAGACAGTGCGGTAATTTGCATGCCCGAGACACCAGGCTGCAGCGCTGGGGCGGCCTTGGCCGGTCTCACTGTGGAGCAGTTTCTTCCTTTCCACAAAGAAATTCACCAGTGGAGATCAATGGCAAGCAGTGTGGGACTCCCACCCCTGCTTTGCCGGCCCAAGGCCCAGAGGCAGAGGTGCACAGGGGAGGCTCCGGGGCCCGTGGGCAGCCTCCTCAGGGCCAGGCTTCTGGGAAGCGCCTGCAGACCCTGGAGTTCTGCATGCCCCACCATCTCACCCCAGAATCCCAACGGGAAGGGCTAGCCCCAGGGCCCTCTGCTGCTGTGGAGGCTGATGTGGGATTGAGACCAGCGTCTAGTTCAGGGGCCCGGGGATGTCAAGTGGCCAGGTCAAGCTCATAAGGAAGTCCACATCTTTCCTGTGGTTTGTCCTGATTAATGGGAGCAAGGCCTTAGCAGCTTCGAAGAACTGAAGCACGAAGTTCTAGATTGATTTGTTCATCCAACAAGTATTTATTATGTGCTTTCGGTATGCCTAGCTCTGTCTTAGGTACTGGGGATTCAGAGAATGAGCGAGTCAAGGTTCCTGCCCTCATGGAGATTATAGTCTGGCATAGGAGACGGAGAATAAATAAGCAAAGAAGCAAGAAGTAACTAATAATGCTGTTCTTACCAATGCACAAAATACATAGGACTTCCTCTCATTCAGAGGTTTTCTTCCTGGGTTCATAGACTCCATAAGCTCCTTGAAATTGTATGGAAAAGTATGCCTGTGTGTGTCTGCGGGCACACGCATTTTCTACTTTTTCTCTGAGGAAAGTCTATAGTCTTCACCAAATGCTTCAAGTGTCCACATTCCAAAGAAGAGTAGGCTTGTGACTCTAGTTCACCAGCGCCCCTCATATCCGGGGGCACAGGTGTCCATCCCTTACCCTCTTCTGGGCCCACCATGACTGTTCATTTCCTTCTTGTCTCACTAAGTTGGCTCACTCCCAGAGAGACCTGTGTTCTTTCTCCTAGTGGGGCTTTGAGCTGTTGCCACTCTCTCTGGGTCCACATCCGTGTACACGGGAAGCTGCTTCTTACCTGACTTTCTGAGTGGCAGTGGCCGGGGCTCCACAGGCAACTGGGTGGGGGACGGTTCAGCTCTGCCATCCTCCAGCCCGGCTGCCCACTCTGTAAGGTGGTGGCTGCGGTGGGGGCCTCGAGTGCTGGTCACATGGGCAGGTGCAGGTAGCTAAGTATATCTGTGGGGGTCAAAAGTAAGCCCCCCCTAGGGCTGAGGCTTGGGGCATATTAGGGAATGTGTCCTGCTCCTGCATCTCTGCTAGGAGATGACATGGAAACTACAGGGATCATTCCAGGCATCCGGTGGGTCACTTGAGCCCCATTCTGGGTGTTGCCCACCAGCCCCTGGCGTTCTCCGCAGTTGCACCGCCAACACCAGCCTCTCTTTCCTCTCCCTCCCCAGCCAGGCAGCCTGGGCAGAGAATTGTGCCAGACGCAGAGAGCCAGCTCCTCAGTGCTGAACTTCTTGCCAGTGCCTGGCGCACATTACCCAGAGCTGCAGGGCAGATGTCTGTGGCCATGAGTTCATGGCTTTTTCATGGTGCTGGTGCGGATGACCTTGACGTATTAGGCTCCTGTCTGCCTCCCCTGGAAGCCTCCCCAAAGCTGCAGGCTTCCCAGTCCAGGGCACTTTTCACCTGTGTGGGTCACAGTCAGAATTTCTTTTGGCTTGAGGGTCCCAGGGAGCCATGGAATGTCTGTTGCCATCTGGTGCTTAGCATCTCAGGACATTTTCTGTAGAACAAAATGTTCAGAAGACCTGAGAGATGATGAAGAGCATTTTTATTTTTATTTCTTTGTTAAAGCAGAGTGCTGGTGCTGGATGGAGTCAAGGTGTGCGGGCTTGCAGGTGCCCATGGGTAGCTGGGGGACAGGAAATGGGCCATGCTCAGAAACCTTTGCTTTCCTGTTCTGATCCAGTTCAATAAAAGGCTGGTAAGGAGCTCCCTGGCACCAAGTCTGAGCCTCAAAGATTGTCCTGCCCATGGCCTGTGTGCCTGAGGGAGCAAGCTCTAGGACTAGTTGCCCTCCACATGGCCAGCATCCAAGCGAGGACCCCCACCCTGCCTGCCCTGAGCCTCAGCACCACCCTGAATCTTCCAGGTTAGTCTGCTCTGAGCTCACCTGGTCCCTGCCAGGGCCCGTGGCCTCTCTGGTCTGGCCCCGAGTTCCCTAGGCCCTTCTCAGGGGGATGTTGTAGGCACCCTGGGGAGCACCTATGGCGATTCTCATCCCAGTCTCAGAGGACTGCCCAATTTCAGAGCCTGTCCTTGCGTGGTGGCGAAGGCTCTGATAGCAACCTGTTCTGCCTGGAGTCCGGAAGGAGATGGGGCCTTTTCTGAAGTACACGGGGGAACGCTTAGGAGTAGGTGCACGTGGGTTTTCTCCTGCAAGGCTTCCTGCTGCCCATGCCTTTGCCCCAGCCCAGCTCGGAGCAGGGAGCGCATGGTGTTAACAACTTTGGTCCCTCAAATGGTCCTTGCCCTTGACCCTAGGACCTGACCTCTGTGCTCAGCAGACCAGAGGTTCTCATTATGGTTGGGATGGTCAGTATGAAGCACTCTGAGGACAACCTCTGGAATCTCAGAGTCACTTTCCCCACAGAGAGTAAGGCCAAGCCTGACACTGGGCAGCCATTTGATCCCCTGGGGACTCCATGCTGTTTGTCAGTAAAGTGGGGAAAAGGACACCTGCTCATGTGGTTGAAGAGAGAAGTAATTGAGGTGATCCCTCCAAGACCCCTCGCACGGTGCCAGCCTTCATGTTCTCTGGGTCTCCTTCCCAAGTGCCGGCTGGAGCCTCCCTTTCACCTGCTTGCTGGCAGGTCACCTCACCTTTGGCCACCTTCTGGGGCACCCTTCCTTTGTCTAGCCCTGTTCTTGCTCTATCTTGCTGCAGTGGGCCCCACACAGCTCTGCCTGTTTCAGGTTGATGGTGCTCCATTTTCTTAGTGGTGCCTAGGTCTTCAAGAGAGATGCAGACCCTTCTGGGAGTCTCTCTGGACCCAGGGCTTGGGGCTCTCCCTGACCCTGTGCAGCAGAGGGATCTGGATGGGGCTGGATGAATAGTAATGTGCGCCCCCTTCTCCTCTCCCTTTGCAGGAGGCTGGCTTTTTGAGGAAAGATGGGCTTCCTCATGATCCCCTGGAGGATTGTCTAGGGATGGTCGTGTGGTGACTTTTCACTGTCAGACTCTCTTTTTTAAGGTGGCTGAAATCTCAACCAACATTTAGACATGATTCACTGGTTTGGGCCAGCAGGGTCATCTGTGGCTGTTGATGACAGATGGACCTGGGGCAGGGCAGAGTTTATGTGAACTATGGCCCCAGGCTTCATAAAGATGTTCCCATAGACGGAAGGACACTGTCCCATGGCCAGTTGGAGCAATGACTGGGGGACCCAAGGAGAAGGGGCTTTGGGGCTCCACAAAATACCATTCTTTGTTGGGGCAGGTGAAATCCAAAATTATACTGTGGCTCTCAACTTGCAAATTGTGTGACCTCAGTCAGGCAAGGGAGGGATACTTTCTGAGCCAGTTTCCTCCCTTGAAAGCTAAGGACGGAAGTGATCTGCTTGGACTGTTGGTAAGAATCAGAGGAGGTAGCGTCAGAGAAGATGGCTGGCACATCTTCAGGGACAGCCTGAGTGAATTTGAATGGCTAAGTGTTCTGCTGGGTCCCAAGAGAGCGAGAAGGATAGAGAGGGAGGGGTCAGAGTTTCTGGAGGCTGGTAGGCTCCCAGCTTGATCTGATGAACCCTTGCGCTTTCCATTACTTTCTCTGCTCTGGCCAGGCTGGGACCCTGGACCAGCCTGAGGAATGTGGGGCTGGAGTAGGGCCTGAGGATGTACCAGACCCTGCAGCCTCTGCAGTGCTTGTCTGCCCAAGGTCAAGGCCCTCGGCTCAAAGTTGGAGAGAAAATCCTCCCCATCAGAAAACTTTTTGAGACCTTCCTTGCCATGGCACTGATTTTTAGGATCTCTGGGATGGATGATCCCACTCAGAATTAAGCCAGGATGCTGGGGAGAAAGTGTCTGTTGGAAGGAAAGTCAGCTGGGGAGGGGAGAGAAAACAGTCTCTTAAAGTCAGAAAGGCCTGGAAAGCCTTGGCTGTGGTTCCCAGGCTCCAAAGGTGGACCGAGGGGCTACTTCATTTAAGGGGCCCCTGGTTCACCTTATGCAGATCATGGTTCTGAGGAACAAGCCGCATGTGGGTCACCTGGAGGCAGGCATGTGGGAGCAAGGTCTCTGATGGGTCTGCCCTCCAGGGCAGTTGCCTGAAACCCTTCGTGGGGCTCACCAGCTGCAGCCTCATGGCCCATGGGCAGGATTCTCAGGTGTGGACGGGCACCACCTGGCTGGGCTCACCAGTGGCCCTGCGCCAATTTGCCAGAAGTCAAGCCAGTTTGCCCTCAGAGTAAGTCACTGAATAACCAGTTTGCTGAAAGCTTGAAGAGGTTTTGCAAGTTTTGCTTTCACCTCTGTCCTTGTCTCTGCCTTGGATGTCTTCCTCCTCCTGCCCATCCCTCCCAGGCTGGTTTATATGCAATTGATGGGTGAAAGGAGGGGCAAGGTGAGGCTAAAATCCTCACTACTGACCTTTGGCATTTGGGAAACAGGGGATTTTGTGATTTGGCTTCTGGTGAGTTGGCCACTAGGAGAACTTGTCACTTGATCCTGTCATGTGGGGAACTGACTTTGGAAATTTGGTTTTTGTTGAGATGACCCGATTTCTCAAATGAAACATTGGTAAAGTTTAAAGGAAGTCAGAGGCTTCCTCCCTGGAAAAGCTATACCTCACACACCATGCCCCTCAAGGCTGAGACTCAGTGTCTTCCTGGAGGCAGCACGTTCTTCATCATGATAGACTGGGGTCCTCCCTCTCTTTCTTTCTCTGTCTCTCCCCCATCTCTGTCTCTCTGTCTCTGTCTCTCCCCTCTGTCTTTCACACACACACACACACACACACACACACACACACACACACACTTCTGCCTCAAGCCACCAGAGAAGTAAGTTGGCTGCTGGGCAGGATTTTCCCATGGGGTGGCTCAGAAACCAGCCATAATTGGAGGGAGTAGGGAAAAGACAATGCACTATAATTGGTCTAAATAACCCTTCTCGCTGAGTGTTTAAAACAAATAAGTTCTTCAGGAGCAGACACAGCATTTTCCTTCCTTGGGTTTCCTTACTGTTTTGGAAGTGCTTGTTCTGGAGGATGTGCTCATCTCTCTCCCTGCATGGTGGGTGGGGGACGGGGGGCTGGTATTTCCAGCTCATAGGGACAGACCACCAGACAGGGACATGATGGAGGCCGTGCCCTGTGTGCCAGGGGCTCAACTCACCATTTCTCCTCCAGATCTAGTCCCCTCCTGGCTTGGTGGGTGGCACCCCTATCACCGGGGTGATACTCCTTACTTTCTCTCATGGCGCTCCACCGATTGGTCACCAGCACTTTCTGAGCATCCTTGAATCTACCTTTTCTCCATCCCCATTGTTGCAGACCCTCATCATTTCTTACCTAGATTAGTATGATGGTGACCTGTCAACAGGTCCTCAACTGATATTTTCTCTCTGATCCACTGCCATGGCTAAGAGAGGGGACTTGGGAATACAAGTCTGATTGGTGAGATCCCAGCCGGAAAATTTTTGGTGGCTCTCTCTTGACTTAGGATCAATTCAGGTTTGCCGCATGGCATGTAAGACCCTTCCTAACCTGGCCTTCCTTTCCTCCCAATATTGTCTCTCCAAACTCTGCATCTTTGCTGCTGTTCTCCACAGTGTGCATTGCTTTACTCTCAGAACATGTGCGCCCTGCTCCCTACTCATGCCTCCATCTTTCCATGCCTCGGTGCCTTTGCATATGCCCATCTTTCTGCCTAGGAATGCCTTCCTTTCACTTTATAACCCAGTGAATTTAATAGGCCTTCAAGACCCAGCTTGGAGAACATCTTCTCTGTTCTTCTTGGTAATATTAGATATATTCTCCCCTGTGCTTTTTCTGCTTTTCTTCGTCCAACTTCTTCTCAATGACTACTATATTGCTTCTAACACTGTGCTATATTTAGTTTGTTTCCATATTCTACTGTCCTCTTACCCCCACCTCCCAGAGCATGACGTTTGAAGGCAGGAACCATGCTTGGTCTACCTCTGTATCCCCAGCATCTGGCACAGGACTTGGCACATGCTGGTCCTTAAGAATGGTGGTCCATTCTTCCTGAATGGGCTCATTTCACAAATGTTTATCAAACACCCAGTATATGCCAGGCATAGCTCTGGGCACTGGGGATATGGTAATGTACATGACCTCATGGAGCCTCCAGTCTAGTGGGGAAAGGTGGAGAGTAGATAAACAAACAAGTAAATGTGTCAGATGATGCCACCAAAAACCAGCAAAGAAGACTGAGAAGAAGCAGCCAAGAAGGAAGGAGGATAACTGGAGGAGAGGCCAAGAAGGCATTTCAGAAGAGAGTGGGATGAGCATCATCCAGTGGTACAAGTGGATTGAGGAGGAAGAGGGGTGAGTGTTGACTGTTGGATTTACAGCAGGGAGGTCCTTGACGTCCTTGGCAAGAACTGTTGCGGGGGTGGGGGTGGTGGGGCCACAGCTGATGGGAGTGGGTTCAAGAGAGAATGGGAAGACAGGAAGTGGGGCCAGCAGGTCAGACAACGTTTTATAGACATCTCCTTCTAAAGGGGAGCAAAGTCATGGAGGGGGGGTGGTGTCAAGGGAGGGATGACTTTATAAAGACAGGAGACATGATGGTGGGTCTGTGTTTTGATGGGCTGCCTCTGCAGAGAGCATGCCACATACAAGAGAGAAGGCACAGTTGTTTGTGTGATGCCCTTAAGTTGGCTGGAGGGGATGGGATCTGGTACTCAAGATGTGTATGTCATAAGTGAGATGAACCTCGTCTGGCTTCTCCCAGCACCATTAACCAGCTGGCGCTGGTGAGCTCAATGTTGGAGAGATCTGCAGGGCTGCCCTTTCCCCACTGTCAAAGTGTCATGGTCATGACCGCCAGGACTCCTGGAATGAGCAGGTGCAGGGCGGAGCAGTGCTGGCTCCAGGGATGTGGCAGCATAGCTCTGGTAATAGGACAGTCAGACAAGGGGGTGGGTGGGTGGCACCAGCAGCAGGTTTGGCTGCGGTTTGCTTGAGAAGAAATGGTGTGCATGATATCCAAGAGGTGGTCGCATTTGGAGCGGGGTTCACAGATGTCCAGGCTGGTGGGGAAACTAGCAGAGTAGTCCATAGGCTGAGACCAAGGTTACATTCAGCTACCAGATCCTGTTGAAGAAGGTTGAAAATAACTAGGGCACAAGTCAGAGCCAAGTTCAGGAACTGGTCAGCAGTGTCTGGGCCAGGGTGGGAACTGGGCAGAGCAAGGCAGGATGGAAGTCCTGTCATGGGAGGTGGAGGCCATGTGGGGGGCAGTGTGGGGGCCAGGCCAGAGCCCACTTAGCAGGGCTGTCACACCATATCTGTGCCAGATCAGCCAGGGGGAGGGAACTCAGAGCTATTAGTTTTATGTGCTGCACTCTTGGGTAGATTATTTATGCACCCACCCGTTCATTCAGCAAGGATTTCTTGCATCTAGTCTGTTTTTCATTTAGGCAAGAATTATTGTACCCATCTTACAGACGAGGAACTGAGACCGAGCAGCATTACAGAATGTTCCTAAAGTCCTAGCTATTTAATGGCAAAACACTCAGGCTCCTGCCATAGTATGATGCTCCATGCCAGGAAGACCTGATGCTGGGGCCCAGGTGGGCTGAGGGTCCTCGAATCCCCATAGGGTGGGTCCTGAGTCCTTTAGAGGTAGGGGTGTGTGTGTGTGTGTGTGTGTGTGTGTGTGTGTGTGTAGGGGTGTCAGATGGCTTCAGCCAGGGCAGAGGAGGGATGCAAAGTCTGGGAGTCAAGGAGGGCATGAGACAGCATCCCTATCTTGCATCTGCTCTTTGGTCACACAAGTTGTACCCAGGGCCTCACCCTGCCGCCTTGCTGCCTTTGCTGCTGATGGTCAGAGCTCACAGAGCATTTAGGGTCGGGGTGGGGGGGGGGCAGGTTTGTGCTCCTGATGGCTGAAGCTCTTTGCTCTGTCTGAGGTTGCTTCTCTCTAGCATGACAGCTGGGGAAGTCCCTGGTGTATTTGACACAGGGCTGATCTTCAGGAAACATGTACTATTCACTTACTCCATGGAAAATACTGTGCCAGAAACCTGGCATTCTTGATCTGGTTTCAACCTCATGGCAAGATCATTACCTGCTTTTACAGGTGACAAAACTGAGGCACAGGAGGGCTGTGCGACTTGTCCAAGATCGCAAAGCTCATGAGAGGCAGCACGGGCGAAGGAATGGGTCTGCCTGACACCCCCAAATTTCCAGAACTTTCATTGCTAACCATTAAGCCATTAGCTCTTATTAGGGTGTCCTGGATTGATGTATCTAAAGTCATTCATGTGTTCATTTGTGGGCAAAGGGAAGACCATCCTTGACAGTTCCAGGCACTGTAGTGGGATGATGGCTGGTTGAAGAGGGAGGGAAGCATCCAGAAGGGTCCCCTGGAGTCTGAGGTGGAGAGGACAGGAGGCAGGGTGAGGGTGGGTGGGTGCCCTGGACAGGAAGTGGCTCAAGCATTCCCCCTCCCCCACCGTCCCTGTGCCCAGTGTACTCAGTATCTGCCCCTAGTTTCCTCCGTATCTAGCAGCTGGTTTGCGCATGTGTGTACATATGCAAGTGCGTGTGTGGACAGCCACCAGGAAAGTGTGTGTGTGTCCTCCCATCCGTCTGTATCTATGGGTATATTGATTTGTCCATCTGTATCCATCATTTACTTATCTGTGTATCTCCATGTTTGGCAGAGAAGGTGCTTAATCAGTGTTTGTTAGGATGAGGTCTGTCTCTGTCTCCACGTCCGTTCATGCTCATATGTTATACAGAACAATGGCAGTTTGGCCACCACTGCCCCTGCTAATAGCTCCGATCTGCCTTGGGCAGGTCCCTCATCTCCACCTTAAACTCTCTGGTGGGGATCTCTCGAGTGTGCAGGATTGCTGAAGGATGGGTGGTCTGTGGGTGGTGAGCCAGTGGGGAGGGGGAGCCTGCCTTCGTGAGCCCCTCCAAATCTTTTCCTCTCTCTCCTGGTCCTGCTTAATGCAAGTTTTGCCTGATCCTCTATCCCCTCTCTTTCCAATTTGCTTTTTTAGTTTCATTTGGCCTTTGCTTTTACTCTCCCCCAAGCTGGATCCATCCAGAATCTCAGAAGTGAGAAACGAAAAACTAGCTGTGAATCTTCTCAAATGTAGGGCGGCACTTTCTTTGACGTTTTTTTTTTTCCCCCTGCTTTGGTGGGCGTAGGTAAGTGGAGGAAATGCTCCCTGGGAGTAAGGGAGTAAGAAAAGGGGAGAGAAATAATAGGGAATAACCAGATCAAGATGCTGAGGCACTGTATCTGTATCTATATTGACATCCGTATCTAGACTTGTATACCCATACTCACATACCCACGTTCACACGCACATCTTTATATAACTTCTTATGATTCCCTAAGGCCCTGGGGACCATTGGTATGCTGCTTTAGGGAACAAAAGGAGACAGAGGGGGCAAAGTAGAGACTGAAGTGACCCGAGATCTGTACAGCAGTTGGCCGCATGTCATGGACTTTATCAGGATCCTGATTTGAAAAAACTGTATAAACATCGCTTATGGGAAATTTGAATACTGAATTGAATACTCACTTTTTCAGGCATACTCATGGTATTGTGTTTATGTATTTAAAAAAAAAATCCCTTGTCTTTTTGAGAGGCAATTGAAATGCTTGCATGTGAAGGATACAGTGTTGGAGATCTTTTTCAAAAATAATTTGGAGGGGGGAAGGTATACATGATAGGACTTGACACTGAGTGACAGGTACCTGGGGGTTCCTTACACTTTCTCAGTGTTTGAAATTTTCTGTAATATGCAGTAAAATAAAATCACGTGATGGCAATTTTCATCTAGTTATGCAGAAAATATTGTTTTAGTTTTTATACCTTAACTTTTTTGGAATCTTAGGTGCTGTTATGACTTCCCTGCTAGAGAGGAGCAGATGGAAGGATGAATGGATAAGTAACGAGCAAATATTAATGAGAACAGGAAACTATCAATTGTGTTTCCTAGACAGCTTGCTTTTAGCCCTGGATACTTCTGTAAAATTACATGCATATAATATATTATTTATATGCATATAAATAATATATATATAATATATATTATTTTTTGCAGGAAAATGAGTCATACCAAGGGCTTAAATAGGCTAACACTTACAGTGGGAGGCTTAAGCAGCTTAAGTGTGGACTCTGGAGGCAGACTGCTCTGCACAGAGTCATCCTCTGACCTTGGGTAGTAACTCCCCTCTGCAAAGTGAGGATTATGGTAGCAACTACTGTCTACCCATACCGTGGAATATTATTCAGCCACAAAAAGGACTAAAGTACTGGAAAACGCTCTAATGGGGGGGAACCTCGAACACATTATGTTAAGTGAAAGGAGACAGTCATGAAAGACCACTTATTGTGTGATTGCATTTATATGAAATGTCCGAAATAGCAAAAATCTATAGAGACAGAAAGTGGTTGTCAGGGGCTGGGGTGGGGATGAGGGGTATAAGGAGTATCCCAGTCATTTCAGGCTGCTATAAAAAAATATCATAGACACGGTGTGGCTTATAAACAACAAACATTTACTTCTCACAGTTCTGGAAGCTGGGGACTCCAGGATCATGGTGCCGGCAGATTCAGTATCTGGTGAAGGCCCTCTTCTGGGTTGGAGACAACCAACTTCCAGCAATGTCCTCACATGGTGGAGGTGGGTAGGGAGGTCTGTGGGATCTGATCTTGTAGGAGGACTCAAGCCTTATGACTTAAGGACCTCCCGATACTGATCTCATAGGAGGGCACCACTCTCATGACCAAAGCACCTCCCAACACCATCACATTAGGATTTCATGAATTGTGTGTGTGTGGGGGGGGGCGTGGGATACAGACATTTAGACCATAGCAGGGAGCAGCTGCTAATGGACATGAGGTTTCTTTTTAAGATGATGGAGTGTTCTAAAATTAGATTGTGGGGATGGCTGCACAACTCTGAGTATAATTAAAAGAACATTGACTTGTACACATATAACCGATGAGTTTTGTGGCATGTAAATTATATATCAATAAAACTGTTTGAATAAAAAAAGCACCCACATCACAGAGTTAAGGATAAAATAACATACTATGTGTAAAGTATTTAGAAGCAAGCCTGGCATATCATGTAGGGTTTCTAAGTGCTTTACGGAAATTATCGTGTGTGGGGGGTGCATTTTCCTCTAGCATTTCCTTTCTGAAGTGCTTAATATGTATCATGTGATGAAAACCCTGGAAGTCAGTGGTTTAGGTAGAATTACCATCTCAAGGTTTTAATGACCATACTCTGGTCTGGAATTAAAAGCCTTCTAAGTATCCCTAAAATAGATTATTCATATCCCTCCACAATTTTGGTCATTAAAAAAGACGTCTCTTACAGAAGCTTGAAAATACTTTGGGCAGTGTGGTATTTTTGGGGTCCTATTCTTACCTCGGTCCTTACGCTGTCCTGTATTCCCTACTCATATTTTTCAGGTGGCAGAACTTAGGGGAACATCTGGTATCTTGGTACAGCTTTAGATTCTCACCTCCATTAACAGATACAATGCTAATTCATATTAATCTAATTGATTCACCATCTCCTAATTTCTCTCTCTTCCTTCAATAATTCCTTAATTGACTAAACTGTGGTGAGAGACAGAGAGACACCTGACCTGCAGAACTGGCCCCGATGTTGGGGTTTCCAGTTTCCAGTCTTGCAGACCAAACCCCTGGGCTCAGGGTGGAAGGTCTCAGTGCCTTTGGCTGCCTCAGGTCCCTTCCCTGGTCATTCCTAGGAGTATGAAGCAAGGGAGTACTGTCCCGTTAGTTTAACCTTTGGCTGCCCTAGCAGGGCCAAAGCCTGCTTCCCGTAGTGGTTGCATGTTGGAATCACTTGGGGAGTTAAAAAAAAAAAAACAAAAAACCCGGGGGCACCTGGGTGGCTCAGATGGTTAAGCGTCTGCCTTCGGCTCAGGTCATGATCCCGGGGTCCTGGGATCGAGCCCCACATCGGGCTCCTGCCTCAGCGAGGAGCCTGCTTCTCCATCTCCCTCTGCCTCTCTCCCTGCTCATGCTTTCTCTCTCTCTCTCTCTCTCTGTATCTCTGTGTCTCAAATGAATAAATAAAATCTTTAAAAAAAAAAAACCAAACAACCCGATGACTGAGTCCTGCCTCTGGGGGCTCTGTTGTCACTGGTACACGGTACGGAGATTAGTAGAAGCTTCTGGGTGATTCAGACATGCCGCAGAGTTTGAGAACCGCTGCCTCGGAGGGAAGACACGCCAAATGGGAGGTCTGAAGGCAGGAAAATCAAGAGTACTTAATTAGGGGGCAGAAGTACGGAGGGTAAACATTCCTCCTGACTTGTGTGTAGAACGAAACCTGTGAGTAAACATGCCGTTTAAAACTGGCTTTTGACTGAAAATAGACGGAAGCCCGGGTCCAGCAATCCATTCAGCTCCCAGAACATGGACCAAAATAGCTTCCCTTCTGCTCTGACACATCCTCGGGCAGGACTTCTGCCTCTTTTGTCAACCCAATATGTCAGTGGGATTGTCCTCCCGTGCTCGGAGCGTGTGCGCGTGGGACAGCGGGAAGGTTTTGCTGGGCCACCGGCCCTTTGCTGATTGCTTCTCTGTGGTTCGCCTGCCCCTGGGGGAGCAGAGGCGGTGTATCCTTCTGGAGCAGAGCAGCCCCCCGGGGAGGAGAGTGGGTCCATTCATTAAAGGACAGGGTGTGGCCTTCTCCCGGGGCAGGGACCTCTGGAGCCCGGCCCTGTGCTGGGTCACTCGTCACTCTGGGGAGGAGGGCTGTCAGAGCCCCACTTTACAGGGGTGTAAACTGAAGCTGCGGGGGATGCGTCCAAGACTCACAGATGGTGGGCGCTAGAGCCCAGGGCAGAGCCACGCCCGGTGCCTTGGGCTCAGGCAGCCGTGAGGGGGGGTGAGTGTTTCTGGCTGAGTCGGTGCGGGAGCCCAATCCCAGGGCACAGGGGGGTGGGGGTGGGGCTGGCTTGGATGTCATGGCCCCCTGGCTCCTTGATTCCCTTGCGTCCTCGGCTTGCCTGGGGACTTCCTGGAAGAGGCTTGGGAAATTTGGTTTTCACTAAGGATGGTGGGAAAGGTGTGCCCACTGAGAGCCCCAGCAGTGCTTGCAGCCCTGGAGGGTCAGGTGCCTGAGAGTGCGCGGCCTCTCCCCTGCCTCTTCCCTACCTCTCCCCTGCCTCTCCTCCCTGTGCCAGCTGTCACTGACCATGCCCCGAGCAGCAGGACAAGTGAGGTGACTGTACCCCGAGCAGGATGGGTTCTCAGAGCCCCGGACTGAGTTACATGGGTGGCCACTGGGCTTTTTCAACAGCACATCTTTGGGGATGCGGCAGCTGCAGGCAGTTCCTTCTGCAGGATGTGTGTGGAGGGGAGTTTTGACTCTAGAACGGGAGCCTTTCCGCTGTGTGGGAGGGGCTGTGTTCCAGAAATCCCTTCCTGGATCTCCGCTGGGAAACTTCTGGAGGAATTTTGCATTTCTCTGACTTGCTTGAATCACCAGGCCTTACCGGGCGCTCCTAGCGTCCCCTGTTTTCTTCTTGCTGGCTTCCCCTCCACACCTCCGGAATAGAACCAGGCACAGGCAGATGCCCCCTGGGGCAGGAGTGCACAGGAAGTGGCTCACGCCAGCTGGTTCCAAACTCTGTGCTCAGTGATGTCATTTTGGTAGCTTGAAATGGATCATAATAGAAGTATTTACACCAAGGCAGTCTGCAAACACGGCAAATCAAGAACTTGTTATCTATCTATCTATCTATCTATCTATCTATCTATCATCTATTTATTTATGGATCTGTCACCTATCTTTTTATTTACTTTCAGATAACCCATTGTTAAACCTTCACCAGCACACCACTGCCCCTGGGGTCACAGAATGGCTGGACTAGCCCACGATTGTTTGTCTCCTTCTGCATCTGTCCAGGCTCCGTGTCAGCCCAGTACTGGGTACTTGGCTTTCTCAGAGTCGTGTTTCCAGAGGCCACTTGGCCTTTTGGGTCTGCTGTGACTGAACCCGTGGGTCTGACTCAAGCCCTTTATGCAGTCAGGTCTAGCTCTTGTCCTGGGTTGGCCTGGATCACTGCAGAGAAGCTACCTCCCATGTCAGAGCCCGTGTCCTGCAGCCTCCCTGAAATGTCTGGGCATTCAGCAGCCCTGCGCACTCATGAACATTAGGGTGGGGATCGTGAGCCTGTGTTCCCCCTTCCAGCTTGACCTCCCCACCCCAAGGGTAGAGCTGAACTCACAGAATCCATCTCTCTCTCTCGGCTTGTGGACTTGGGCCAGTGCTGCTCCGCCTTCACCCCACTCTGACGCACACCTTCCCCAGGTCCCTCTGCCCCATCCCACAGGGCTGAGTGGATGGGGTTAGCAGAAGGTCCAGTGGAGGCGGGCACTTCCGTAAGTCGTGTGTGTGTTTGAATATGTGAGTGAGTACTTCTGTGTGTCAGTGTGTGTCCTGTCCCTCCCAGTGGTGCCTAGCCTGCTGCTCTCGTCTGGTTTTGCCGGGGCTGCCTCAGGGCTGGAGCGTGTGAGGAAGGGTAGCTTCACAGGAGAACGGCAGGTAGTTGGCTGGGGTCCACCGCCCCCTCCCCGTCTTGCAGGGCAGGGGGATGCCGCCTCAGCCGTTGTGTGAACAGCAGGCTCTTTGGGTGCTGGCAATTCTCTTGGGACCAAAGGTGAGGTATCTCACTCCCAGGCTCAGATGCACCCTAGGGGAACACAGACTCCTATGGGGGCAGGGCCTGCCCGTGTCTGTGTGACGGACGAAGGCAGGAACAACTCGCTTTCCCTGGCCTGCATTGTCTCACCGGCTCTGCACTCTGCACACCAGCCTGGTGAGGTACATGTTACAGGGCCCATTTCTCAGAAGTGGAAACTGAGGCTCAGAGTGGTTCAGTTCAAGGTCACACAGCCCATAAATGCTGAGGGAAAGATTTGTCTTGGACTTGAAGACCCGTGTTCTTTCTCCTAGTCACCACACTGCCCGAGGCAGGAGAACCAAGGCCCACCCATGTGCAGGCTGATCTTGCCTGTTGGTGCCTCTTGTAGAGTCTGGACCTCTTGGGCTGCACTCATGCCTGTGAGGGATTTCAAACCACTGATGCCTATGTCTGCCTCTTCCAGGCAGCCTGCCCTGACTGCTCCCTTCTTCTCTTGCCCTCACTGTACTCAGACAGCTCTTGACCCTGAACTGTGTGCACAGAAGCTGTGGGGTCCACAGGGCTTTTTATGCTCCTTCCTTCCCTGAGAACCCATGGTGGGCCTATTGGGGTGCTTCCCTCCAGTCCCAGTGGTTCAGCCCTGAATCTCTCCTCCCCTGAAGACAGTGTCTTCGGCTTCACAGATGTCCCTTGAGATGCCCAAACTGTATTTGGCCCAAACCATGCCCATTGCTCGGTCAGCCCTCTTCTGTGTCCCGAAGCCACAGGCTGAGGAATAGATTGGGGCGGGTTGACCCCACCATGGCTGTGAGGAGGAGAAGGTAGGAGAGCCTCGGTTTCCTCATTTATAAAGCAGGGACAATGCTGTGGAGCTCGCCTGGCCTTGGTGAGGACTACGTGGGGTGGTCCAGCCCCAGCTTGTTGGGGAGAACTGAAGGATGCTCCAGAGAAGCCCTCCCTCCTGCCACCCCGGTGGCAACTCCTCTCTCCCCACAGGACCTTGGGTCCATTTGCCTGGTCCTGGGGTCCTTGGGGAGAGCCAGGGACAGGGCTGTGTGTGACCTATGGGAGCTATCCTGTGCATCTTGGGGAGATGCATGGTTCTCTTCCAGAGGAGACAAGTGCTCTTTCTGGGGCTGGCCTAGTGGTTCTGAAGGTAGGAAGGCATTTAGGCTGACTCTGTGGCCCCCTCTCCTCTGCCCATCCCCAGGAAGATGGGAGCAAGGAGGGTCTGGCCTCCTGCCCATAGCTGGATACCCTCCCAGGGCCAGGTCCTCTGTTCTTCCTCCTTGGAAGCCTCATGTTGGCTCTCTCCCCTACCAGCGCTCAGACTGTGGAATGACTATGGGCTTCCTTACAAGATGGCTCGGGGGGTTGTGGGGAAGATTGCCGTGCTGTAGGGAGGGAGGGGTCTTCTCCTTCTGCTCCACTTGCCTTGGCCTTTCCTGGGCTGGCAGGGGATGCTCTTCATTCAGCCTCCCTGCCAACAGAGCCCCAGCATTCCTCCTGCAGCAGGCAGGCAGGCGGAGACACCATAGGTTCCCAAACGCAAAGGCAGGAAGGTTCTGAGCCTGAGAACTCAGGACTTTGGGTTGGGGGCATGGCTCAGACTTCAGTGGGAAGTGAGGTATGACCAACCGTGCCAGAAACAATGTGGAAATAGAGACTGCCCAGCAAAGACTTCGATTTGGCTGTAGGGACTGATGGAAACTGCATTCTGGTCACACTTAAACTTCTGGGTTGGGAAAGCAAAGATAGCATATTTCTTCTTACCTAAACTCTAAATGTCAGCCAAGCCAACTTCTGTGGGCTAGCCATTGGCCATCCTGGCTACAGGTCCTGCTTTGACACTTCCCAGCTGTGGGACTGCACTAAGTGACATATGCTCTCCAAACCTCCATGTGCTCATCTGCAGAATAGAACACTCGCATAAATTGTACAGAGTTCTCGTGAGAACTAAGTGAAAAACCGTATGTAAAGTGCTGGTAAAGTTGGCCTTGAGGCTCAGTAAGTGGTGCTACGTGATAACAGTGACCAAAAGCACAGCTGAGAATGATACATCTCCCATTATGGAGGCCAGCCATGGGTCGAGGTTGGCTTAGGCAATAATGAACCATGAAATGTTTTCTTGTGTCTTCAGCATTCTGGCATTTCCCTGGGCTCTGATGTCCAGCCAGCATGACTCAGACCTCATCTGGGTGTGATGGGAGTCCCCACTGTACTGCTCAGGATTTCTGGGGGTGTGAGCAGGGAGGTGAGTCTCACCTCCTGAATCCCAGGGGCCTGCTTGGGGGTCACTTCCTGGGACTACCAGCAACTCACAGCCCTGCCTGCCTTGCGATAGAAACCACCCCATGCGTCCTCCTCCAATACACCCTTAGGACTAGGAGGTCTATGGGACAGACTCTCACTTAACATTTGAGAATAAAGGAAGAGATTCCACTCACCTTGCTCAACACTCATCCTACCCCTATTCCCAGACCAACCCCAGTCCTAACCCTTAGCTGCAGCTCCAGTCCTAACCTTAAACCTAACCCAAATCTCAAAATCGTGTCTGTCTTTTTGTAAACTGTTCCAGCCCCATGTCCCTCCTCAGCCCCCAGGCTCCAGCAGGTACTGACTGTCTTAGCCCTCACCTCCAAGGGTCTGTCTGGAGGCTCTGCATCTTCAGGAAGCCAGCAAACTGTGCCACACTTCTGCTTCTTGGTCCTGCAGAGCCCAGAGCTCCGTTTTCTTTCCTCTTTGGTGCAGCCTGGGCCTGGTCCTTCATACAGAAATAGGGCTCCTCAGGCATTTCCTACACAAAGCTTGAGAATGAGCAACGACACCACAGCCTGCCCACGTGACATGATCACTCCTCTCTACCTGGTCCCAGGGTTCCCCGCCCCCTCACCTTGTGCCCCCTCTCCCCCAGGATGTAATAGAGGAGAGCGGGACGTGTGCTCTAGGAGCAAACCTCTAGGCCCAGAATTGGTTTTCGTTCTGTTGGACACAGCCGGGGCCTGTGGAGAGCCCTGGCATCTGCTCTGTGGCCATGTGTCCTGCCCAGAGCAGTCTGCTTCTGGGAGCACAGAGTAGCCAGCTGAGGGCAGCCCCGCCACCATCAGTGGGCTCCTGGATTGCCACTTGTTACCACTCATGTGCTTCTGTCCACTGTTCTTTGCTCCTTCTCCCCGGCTCTGGATCCCAGGTGTGCCTTCTGGTCTGAGACATGCTTCACCACTGCCTGCATGGCTTCCCCCTGCTGCTAATGTGTAGGGAGGAAGGCTGCACACCCACCTTCATCTTCTACCCCTTGGGGCCCAGTGGGAGGGGCCAAATCATGCAGATCCCAGGGATTGGAGGAAGGGGCTTCTCTCAGGTCCTTGAGGTAACTGAGCTCCCAGCCTTTGTTCTTGCTCTTCCATCTGCCTCAATGCTGTTCCTCCAAGTACCAGTGGCTGTCCCCGCTGTCTACCCCTCCTCCAAGCTTCAGCTTAAAATCAGTTCTCTGAAGCCTTCCCTGACCCTTCTGACCCGCAGACTTTGCTGTTGTGTGATTGTAATGTAAGTATGTGGTTGTGTGAGTATTGGTTTAATTACACATCGGTCTCCTCCACGGCGCCTGGTGAGGGCGGGGAGTGCTTTCTGTGCCTGTGTTGAGCTGGCTGCCTGCCCAGGTGCCACTCAGTACATATTTTTCATAAGCTGAGGGTCCAGGGCTGGGTCTCAGCACTGACCTTTCTGTTTTCTTCTACAGGGGGCTGATGAGAGTGGACCTACCCAGGTTCTGGTGTCTTGGGGGGCCCCCCACCTTCCCTGCCTAGTTCTGAAACTTTTTCCTCCTGGTTCCTGGGCTGCTGTCCCAGGTCACTGGGCTGGAGCGTCCCCCAGATTTTGTCCTTTAAAACTCATTGATTTTTGTGCTGACTTTTACAGTACAAATGTCATCGTTAGATAAAATAATCGAAGCGGATAATCTATTCGCTGAGCTCACGCGGCCCCTCCCACTCTGCCTGGCCTGGTGCGTCCACAGAAGCGCCGCTGGGGTTTGGCTCCATGGTCGGCCCCCACCTGGGCTGGGCCACCTGGGCTGGGTGTGGGGCCAGCTGGTGTGGTGGTGCAGGGTTCTCAGGCTGGAGACCCTTTCCTGCCACACCAGCACCCTGTGAGGTGTGGTGACCCTGTGCAGGCAGTCTGCCGTCAGCTGGGTTCCTGGGGCCCCTCTTCATCCTGTCTGCTCCTCATCCTCTCAGCCATTCAGTGGGGTTGATCTTACTTCCCAGGAAGAAGACTAAATAAGAGACCATAGGCGGGCGGCCCCCACGGTCCCTACCACTGAGCAGAGATTCAGCAGGTGTGGTACCCTCTTCCTCCTCTCCTGAGTGAGTCCTCCAGGTGTGGGCAGGGCCAGGTAACCAGCAACCTGCACACTGTATATCCCTTAAAAACAAAGGTAGTTGGATGCCCCAGAGAAAAGAGCTGTATCACAAAAATGTTAACCTGCCAATCTTTCTTGTTTCCAGGAGCTTACTTTTTAGGTAAGGCCTCTAGCAGTGCGAACCCAATTTCTGTTCTCAATTCTACAGATCCAGCCTTCCAAAACAGAGGGTTTCCTGTGTATGTGAAGGGTCTTGGGGACCATTTTTTTTAAAGCATAAAGGCATAAGGTCTGTTTGGACGTGGAGCTGCTGTGTGTTGTGGGTGAGGGTGTTGTGGGGGGGGTGCTGTGTGTTTTCCCAGCACACATAGGCTGGGGGCTGGGGGGCTGTGGAGACGTGAGGCTGAAGCTCCCCTGAGTCCTGGAGAGGGTGAGGATGGTCTGGGTGATGGGGAAGAAAGGGCCTTTGCTTAGATGCAGCTGAAGTATTTTATGGGATGGCCCTGATGACAGAAGCAAGCTAGTTTGGAGCTCTGGGTCCATGGGGCAGCCCCTGGCTTTGCCTGCCTGGTGAGTATTTCCCAGGATCGGGGCTATTGACAGGCTGCAGCCCCACGAGGTGTGTGAGGGAAGCACTAAGTTAGCACCTGCTCCCCCCGGGTGTGCATTCAGATTCCGCCACACCAGGCTGAGGGATGTGGGGCCTACTACTTTACTGCTCTGAACCTCACTTCCCTTGTCTTTGAAAGGTTGCCCAGCTGTGGAGTAGTGCAGATTAAGAAGTGTGGGGTAGGAAGGCTTGGGGCAAGGCGGGTGCTGGCTTGGGGCCCCCACCCGCCGCGCTGAGGGTGTGTACTTCCTTGGTGCCGGGCTTCCTGGCAGAGCAGGGGCGTGGTGGTCTTGGGGCCCAGGGCCGGGGAGGAGCAGATGAGATGAGGTTGATCTCTAGCAGGGAAAGGCAGCCTCAGCCCCAAAGGCAGACTGAGCAGGTATGCAGGGAGATGCGTGGAGACCCTGTGAGCCAGAGCAGGGGTGGGGCTGGGGCTGGGAGAGCAGAACAGGCAGACCAGGACCCCAGAGAAGGCTGTCAGGCCTGTGGGCTGACATATCATGAGTGTCTTAGGAAAGTAGCAATCTCTCCTTTGAGATGCAGAATCCGCATCCCTCCTCATCCCAGTCTCCATCCTACATTCACCCTGGGCAGCCTGGGGAGCCTGGACAGGGCAGGCCTCAGCCTTGTGGCAAGGGAGAGCGACTCCTCTGACCCCTGCCCCGCACCGAGCAGCCTGAGCCTTTCTTGGCAGCTCTGTGAGGTTCCATCAGTCCTGGCTGGCCTGGGGCTTTCTGGCTGCCCCTGCCCCTTGCAGGGCACCAGGAGCTGCTTCTGGGGGCACTAGCTCCTTGGGGGAGGGGAGAGGAAGGAACATGGCTGGTGAGAGTTGAGGGAGAGATTAGCTTGTCCTGGGTCAGTGGAATTGCTAACTGAGCATTGATAGTGTGCCTGTAGCCCGGGTGACTTGTTCTTGGTGTGGTGTGGGCCTGGAGCCTGGGCTGGTGGCCCAACACCCAGGGAATGCCTTTGGGGCCATGCCCCGCACGCCAGAGGCCGGGATGGACTGTGACAAGCAGGGCTGTGGGCGTTGCGGCTTTCTCTCCCGGCAGGGCAGCCTGGTGGGGGGCATGGGGTTGTGTGGACATGAGCCTGAGGGGGTTCCAGAACCAGGCTCAGGACGGGTTGCTGAGTGAGAGAGTCCTGTACCAAGTACGGCATTGGAACACAGGGTCTGGAGGAAGACATGGGGGCTGAGATTCAGGAGCAGGGGGGCAGGAGGCTGGGAAAATGAGGCGGGAGAGCCAGGGAGTGGCTCCACGGGCTGGCAGTGGGCCGGGGTCACTGGGCTTTTACCCACCCCGGGCCTGTATGTGGCAGTGGGGGTGGGGGAGGGAAGAGTAGTGGAGCCTGGCCAGGTGCTTGCCTCTGAACCCCGTGGGCTGTCCTGGGTGTTCCATATCCCCTGGCTGAGACGAGGCTCTCCATGGTCCATCTTGCCTTTGAGGTGGGCAGCAGAGGCAGAGCTGGGGGGCCGTTGGGGATAATGGTTCTCTGAACACAGGCCCCACGGCCATGTCTCAGCGCATGCCTTAAAGACACTGTTGACTTGTCAGCTCTAAGCCGGTGGTGAAGGCTGCAGAGGCAGGAGCCTGGCATCCTGGACTGGAAGGTAGTTGGCCAACTGAAACTCGGAGGAGGGGGTCAGAGACTGAGACTCTGCGTGCTGTCCCATGCTCGTGCCCCTGCTGCTGGACCCTGGCTGCCTCTGGCTCAGACAGTGACCGTCCTGCGGGCTAGATGGACCCAAGGCCACGGGCAGAGGAGGTAGCTGGGGATGATCACAGCTCATGCATCTGCTTTTTTCCCCTCCCTGCCAAGCAGAGTTCACTGAGCTGTATCCCGGGCCCCTCCCCCCAGGAAGCAGGGTGGGCCTCCAAACACGCTTGACCCCATAGGACCGTTGAGCAGGAACATTGAGGAGGGGTGCACTGGACACTGCCATCCCATCCAGCCTTGCAGACACTTCTGGCTTCCCGTGTCTTGAAGGGGCCGCGGCTGGAAGGCGGCCGACTGGGCTCTTGGTCCCCAGCTGCTGGTGTACCCAGGCCTCCTCCTGGGCCCAGGGAAGGTGAGGGCTCCTGGGCCTCAGCAGGAACACAGTGAAGATGCCTGTGATTTCGCCCTTTCCCATCTCTGCTCGTGGGACTGTTCCTCCCTGTGATGGCTGCACCCTTTCCCCGTTACCTCCTTGGGCCTTGCTGCCCAGGACACTGGGATCCGTTGGCATACATCTCCAGCGCCAGAACACACCCATTTATCTCACACTGCCTTTCAGTGAGAAGTGTTCATGACACCCTCAGAGGACACGCAGGCCCGGCCTCGCTGCGGGTTCTCGGTCCTGCCGTTCCCTAGAACAGGTCCGCTTACACCCAGCTGCCACGCGCGAGGTTCCTGTGCGGCCATCAGCCGTTTCCTCCTGTCAACAGAGGGTGACAGTTGGAAGTTCATAGAAAATAAAGCACACTTGTTTTTTTGCCTTCTCTATTGATTTGGTTTTAGCAGGAAGGAGCTGGGTGTAATTTCTGTTTCATTCTCCTCTTGATTTCCGAGTGGATAGAGATGTTATTATCAATCCCTCCACCCCGGCCCTCTCCGCAATTCGGTTCCTTCGTGACCACCAGCACCTGCTTGCAAGCCTTGTTGTGGGCAAATCAACCAGGGGGTCATCACTGCCTCCTTCGCTGAACGCCCTGCCAAGAGCGGGGTCATGTGCTGAGAGGTCTATAGCATGTTTGAGAAGGCGAGTTCTGGCTGATGCAAGGACAAACCCTTCTGGAGACCCCCTCAAGCTCTCATGCCCAGAACGGCCCTCCCTCAGGGTCCCAGCCTCAGCCATGCAGGTTCTCTCCTGGCTCAGTGCACTGCCCAAGCCTCAGTGTTCTCATGTGTGTAATGGGCTGACAGCATTTCTCACGGGAACCAGGAGCGCTTGGTGGGGAATCATTTCAACCACTTACCCCCACACACCTGGCGCAGAGCGAGAGTTTCACAGATGCTGTCCCTTCCGGTCACTGCCTGTTCCGACGTGGCTTCTCAGACTGTCACTTCTCCAAGTGTCCCTACTCTTCTCTTAGGCCACCCGCCCCGCAAGGCTTCAGAAATCCCAGCATAAAGATCCCCATGTTTCCTGAGCCACCTGAATGTGCTAGGATGTCAGACTGCGGCCCGGAACTTGTTTTTCGTTCCCAACACTCCGTGGTATCAGCTTATTTTCTCATGCCATCTCTCACTGTGAAGGGCGTGGCTCACACCGGCTTCTCCGGGTTACTGGCTCGCGTGGCCAGGGTAAGGGGGCTTTTGCATGGTCGTAGCTTTTTTCACGTTTCACATAGTCGGACTGTTGTTGCGGGCTGAGGAGTGGGAGGCCCACGATGGATGCACAGCTTTCCTGAGAGCAGGCTGGGCAAACACTTCTTAGCACGAACTCCCTGGTTCTTGAGTATTGAGAAGAACTTCCAAACAGATGTCGAGAGATGCATGAAGGCTTTCAGCCTCTAAGAATGAGAGGCTTTGATTCTCGGTGTGTGAGTGTGAACTCTGACAGTAGATTATATGATTCTAAGAGAACAGCTTCTGAGCTGGACTCCCCTAAATTCCATTCCTTCCTTCCCCACTTATGCCGTGTGTGACCCTGGGCAAGTTGCTTCACCTCTCTGAGCTTCAGGCTACGGATCTAGGAAATGAGGGTGCTTATTCCCACCTGGCAGGATTGTTTTAAAGGCTAACTCGGTAGGGCATGGTTCCTGGCTCATAGCAGGCCCTCAATTCATGTGGATGGCCGCCTTCTCCCTGTAATACTGGGGATTGCTAATGAGGAGCTTCTCTCTGCTCAGCTCATCTGGAGCAGAGCTTTGGGCAGGCACTCGGGCCAGAGAGTGGTAACCACTAGCAGCTCGTGGCCACTCAGCCTTCAGACCCTTTGTTGACTATGCCTCCTTCTTCCCTTTCCTCTGAATGGCAGAAGGTACACATCGAACTTCCTGGTGGCATGGTTGTGTAAACTATTCATGTCATCTTTCCCCAAGAGTGACTTGAAGAGTGGTCATGCTAGGGTTGGCCTGCAGAAGGCATGGCGGGTGGGAGAGGAGGGGAAGAATAGGTGATGTGGACCAAGCCGGGAGTTCCACATGGCTGAGATGGAATGTGTGCTTTGGAGAAGTTCGCTCATTAGGGATGGAGGATAGGCACATGGTGGGCATTGCCCTCAGCCAGGGACTTCAGCAAGGACTGGCATAACGTGTACCTATGATGGGTCCTCAGGATGGAAATCAGATGCAACCTGGCCCAATATCTAGTTTAGAGATTGAAGTCTATATGGGGGTGGACAAGTGTGCTTTGGCATATACGGTGCTGGTGCCGGTGGTGATGATGATGGATGGTGGTGATGGTGGTGGTGATGATGGTGCCGCTGGTGGTGCTGGTGATGATGATGATGGTGGTGATGATGGTGGTGGTGATGATGATGGTGATAATGATGCTGATGGTGGTGATGATGGTGGTGATGGTGGTGGTGATGATGATGATGGTGGTGATGGTGGTGGTGGTGCTGATGCTGGTGATGGTG
>NW_023270265.1:11974427-12060890 GCF_011800145.1 Mirounga leonina | reverse complement strand
TGGTGGTGCTGATGCTGGTGATGGTGATGATGGTGGTGATGATGATGATGATGATGATGGTGATGATGGTGGTGATGCTGGCGGTGGTGATGATGGTGGTGATGGTGCTGGTGATGATGATGATGGTGGTGATGATGGTGGTGGTGGTGGTGCTGGTGCTGGTGATGATGGTGGTGATGATGGTGATAGAGCCGATTTAGCCCTTAGTACATGCCAGGTACTGATCTGCCTGCTTTGCGTGGGTGTTACTTCATTTAATTCTCATAAGAATCCTAGGAGCTTATTACTACTGTTTATTATCTTCATTTTATAGATGAAGAACAGAGGCAGAGAGAGATTCAGCAAAGTGTCCAGTGTCAGGGGGTGGAGCGCGACGGTGAACCCTGGCTGACTTAATTACTCTGCCACCCGGCCTCTCTCCCAAGCATGCCAACCAGCTATGCTGAGTCAGGCGGTATCCTGTGGAGCAGACAAGGCTGTGGCCTAATGATGTCTAACAGAAATATAATGTGAACCATGTGTATAATTTAAAATAGAAAAAGTAAAAAGATCCAGGTGAAGTTTATTTAATATATTTTGTTTAGCTCGATGCATTTATTTAGTTCATTATTGTTGTTCCAACATGTAATCAACAGAAAAAAATTATTAATGAAATATCTTATATTCTTTGTTTTGTACTCAGCTTTTGAAATTCGATGTCTGCCTTACACTCACAGCCTTTCTCAATTGGATTACCCTTTATTTTTTTCTTTTTTTAAAGATTTTATTTATTTGATAGAGACACAGCGAGAGAGGGAATACAAGCAGGGAGAGTGGGAAAGGGAGAAGCAGGCCTCCCGCCGAGCAGGGAGCCCGATGTGGGGCTCCATCCCAGGACCCTGGGACCATGACCTGAGCTGAAGGCAGACGCTTAACGACTGAGCCACCCAGGTGCCCCTGGATTAGGCTTTAAGTGCTCCGTGGTCACCTGTGGCTTGTGACTCTCAGAGGATCACCCATCCCCTATCCTCCTGTGGCTCACAGCCTGCCTGGGAGACAGATCACCCTGATTTTTGCTTTGCATTTGCTTGAATAGTTTCCCATCTTTCTTGTGTCTCTGAGACTTCACACAGTTGCTCCTTTCTGTCATCTCAAGAGGGGCTGGAGCTGACTCATACAGGGTCAGGACTAGGGGCACCCGTGAAAGTCAAAGCAGGCAGGGGCGAGTCATATCTGCCTTTCTGGGGGGTCAGGAGGAGGGTGAGTCTGGGGTGGGGGGAATTTCTGAGGATGGCCATTGTAGCTGCCATTTGCTGGGCAAAACACAATCTGCTTGACATTTTTCACTTAATTTTCCCAATCACCCCATATTGTAATTCCCTCTTTTATTTTACTTTATTTTTTTTTTAAAGATTTCATTTATTTATTCGAGAGAGAGAGAGCGAGAGAGAGAGAGCACATGAGGGGGGAGGGTCAGAGGGAGAAGCAGACTCCCTGCTGAGCCGGGAGCCCGATGTGGGACTCGATCCCGGGACTCCAGGATCATGACCTGAGCCGAAGGCAGTCGCTTAGCCAACTGAGCCACCCAGGTGCCCCCCTCTTTTATTTTAATCAGTGGATTGACTGGTAGGAAAACTGAGTCTCAGAGAGGTTAGAGGCACCTCGGTTGCTGGATGGCAAAGCCAAGATTGAGGCCCGGGGCTCTCTGACTCCCAAGGCCAGGCCTTTCTTTGGTCAGCACACTCAGGCTCAGCTCAGGCTGAGGAATGGGAATTATTCCTGATAAGAACCAGGGGGCCCTTGAGGCTTATGAACAGGGATGTATCCAGGGGACAAATCTGGCAGAGGCAGGACTGGTGAGCTGCATTTTCTTTAGCTCGCTGGATAAATTGGGGGTGGTATGACATGCCACAGTAGAAAGTCCTAAGAATGCTCCCTGGTTTGGGTGAGCCCCTGGAGGTAACTGTGACTATTGGCCTCTTCTGGTCCATGCTCCGGGGGCTACAGCATCCTTCTGGGGGAGACACTCAGTTGGCCTGTGGGTGCAGCTGGGAGTCAGACAGAGATAGGTTACCCTGATGGCTGGGATGCAGCATCCCTGTGAGCCCGTCCACAGAGGGCAGGCCTGGCTGGGATGCTCCTCCTCCCCATGAAGAGGATGATTAAGAGGATGATGGTGGACACCTTTACTGACTGCCTGCTCCCAACTCGCATGTATAAATGGAGTAGATGCCAGCTTATCCAGGGTAACCTCATGTCTACTCCCTGGCCTTTTTGCCTGCTTTCTTCCATGGGGGCAACAGAGGTGGCCTGAGGACTCAGGTCACTGGGAAACGTTCCCCACTCTGAGCTGTCTGTGGGAGGACTTTATGCAGGTGGAACACCACTAGTTGTGCTTTAAGGAGAAAAGCGTTGAGCATGGCAGGCCTGGGTCATCTCCCTGCCATGTGGTCTCTAAACTGGGACACTGGGTTCCTTGAAGGACCCACTGTGTGTCTGGGCTGTCTGACAGTGGGAGCCTGCAGGGCATGGAGTCCTGCTCAGATCTGTGCTGAGTGCTTCTTCTTTGGGGGAGATTTCAGAGGCTCCAGGGCCTGGGGCCTCAGGGCGAGCTCCCCTTTATTCGAGCTCAGCAGGAGAGAAGGTAGAGGGTCTTACAGATGGCTGCCGTGTATGTGGGGGGCTTCTGGGTGTCCCAACAAGAAGTAGGAGGCAACACCTAGAATCTGCCCCAGCCTCTCCACCTTCCTTCCTGTATCAAGGTCCACAGCCCTGCTTCCTAGTGGTGGGACCCTGATGAAGTTACTCAGCGTCTCTGGGCTTCCATGTCCTTATCCACAATATTGGGGTGACTAGATCTCCTTACAGGTGTGGCGAGGCTTTGGAGCAGATTTGCGAGTATAGCATCTGTGTCCATGCTGGGCTGCTTATGAAGATTTTGGCCATCACCCTGATGTGGATCATGAGAACCCACTGGCTCTCATCCTCTCGGCTCCATTTAGGGGCCTTGCCCTCAGATCAGTTTCTCTGTTTCTTGAAATTTCCGTCTTTCATTGCTTTGGTTCCTTCCTAGTCATTTCCCCCCATCCACGTCAGGCAAGGAGGAACCTAGCTCCTTCCCCTGCAGTCCTGCCCCTTCTCCAAGCGCCCATGTCCCTTCGGATCCGGTGTCTGGAAAGTGTTCTCGGTACTGACTGCCCTCCCTGCCTCCTCAAAGACGTTCTTCTGAACGCCTGCCACGGTTCATTCCACGTGTCAGCTAGTGCCGGCAGACGCTCATCTAGGGGTTTTGTAGATGGAGTTCATGTCTACCCTCAGTTGACCTCAAATAAAGGAGGTGGGGGTGGGCCACATCCAGTCGGTTGCAAAGCCTTAAGACCAGAACGTTCCGTGAGGAAGAAGAAATTCTGCTTCAGTACTGCCGCCTTGATCCTACCTGAGGGTTTTCAGCCTTCTGTCTGCCCTACGGATTTCAGACTTGCCGGCCCCCATGGTTGCAGAAGCCAGATTTTTTTTTTTTTTAAATATATATATGGCCAGGGTTTCCCCCCATGTTTCCCCTTTGCTTCTCCATCTGCACACTGGCTAATCCCCTCAGCCTTGCTTCCTCCATATGGCATGAAACATGGCAGCTCTCACCTCCTGAACTCACGTGGCGAGCTTCGTCATTGGAGTGCTTACCCGTCTTCTCTCAGTTCTAGCTTGCAAAAAGCTGGGGACAGCCTCTTTCAGCCTGGCCTGGATCAGGAGAGAACCACTGGCTCCTGGACCAGTGTGTGGGGAGCGGGGGGCGGGGGGTTGCTCTGGATGGCAGCCTCCGCTAGAACTGCGGAATTGGGGTGGAGTAGGGAGACATTCCCCAGAACAAGGGCTGGAAGATGTTTCCAGGAGGGGGATATGTGTGTGGCAGACAAACAGCTGGGCACCCACGCCTTCCCTTCCTCCACGTCTTCCACAAAGGCGAGGCGTTCGCTCGTGCTTGCGTAGCTCTGATCTGAGGTAGTTAGTAACTTGGCCGTGGGACCCAGCATTTTCACATCTGGCTTCTGCCCCAGCCCCCCAGCTGCTTGAGGGCAGTGCTCACGCGTATTCATCTCAGTGGTTCTCCCGGGCCAGCAGAGCGCTGGCGGCATGGTGGATGCCCAGTGGATGTGCATGTCTTCCCTTTTTCCCTGCGCACATGTCATTTTTCCAATTCCCACTTTCATGTAGGTGTTTTCACATCTGCTGTTATTGTCACTAATAAAAATAGTGACTGTTGGCTCAGTTTGTTCCAAGCACCGTACATTTGCTGTCTCATTTAATCCCGGCACCCACTCCTCAAGGTATCATGATTCTCATCTTATACATGAGAAAATTGCCACTTTGGAAGGTTTGAAGGTCACATGGCCAGGAGGGGCCTGATTTCAAACCTAGAGCAGCCCAGTTCCAAACCTGGGCTCTTCCCACGGCAGATGCTGCCCCTCACTTCCACCTGGGCCTTCCGTTAACGCCCCGTCGGTGCCTGCTCTGTGCGGGACACTGTGCTGGGCTCCGGAGACACAGTGGCAGACGAGACATGAAGACTGACTAGTGAAGATGATCATTTTAGGAGATGAGACGTGTCATGAAGAGAGGGGCAGGCATGTGGCAGAGTCGCTGGTGGCGGGGAGAGGGGCCACTCAGCAGCTCAAGGAAGGCCCCTCTGAGGAAGTGACATTGGAATCAGTACCAAGTGCTTTGAAGGAGGCGGTAAGATTAAAAACTGGGAAGAGCTTTCCAGCTGAGGGAGCAGCAGGTGTGAAGTCCCTGAGGTGGCAACAAGCTCTGAGTGTTCGGGAAGGAGAGAGGAGGTCTGTGTGGCTGCGGGCGGGGAAGGGGGTAGAGAAGGAAGCTGGGTGGGAGATCAGGTCAGGGGCTGTGTCCTGTGGAGCCTCTCAGGGCCTGGGTGAGGACTTGGGATTTCATTGTAAGCATGTTGTCAGGCCACTGGTGGGGTTCTGAGCTGGGCAGCGACATGTCTGCTTCATGTTTAGAGAAACCACTCTCTGTGCTCTGTGGTGTAGAGGCAGGGAGGCCCCGTAGGAGGCTGTCAGAATAGTGTCTGGGAGAGGTGGTGGCATGGACCAGCCAGGCAGAGGAGAGGTTGGGTTTCACATATCTTGTGGATTATAGGTGAGGAGTGAGGAAAGGGGGAGACTCCCAAGGCTTCTGGACTGAGCCACTGGGTGGTTTGTGATATTGGGATGGGAGATTGAAAATCAAGAGCTCCACTCTGGGCTGGATTTTGTTTGAAATGCCTGTTTCCAAGTGGAGAGAGGAGTCTGGAAACCCTGGCAGAGTCCAGGGTAATGCTATATGTCAGGTGCGGCTGCTTTTTGAAGCTACAGGACTGGATGGTATCAGCTAGGGGAGAGGGGAGGCTGACCAGGACCCTGCACAGAAGTTGACTCTTGGATTTCAGCAAAACAGAGGCCCCCTGGGCAGCTCCTCTCCCCACGGCTGCAGGTGCTGTGCTTATAACACCATCACCTTAAAGCCCCTCTCTCCCTCTCCTTCTGGCATCCCAGGCTAGTCCTGACCTCTGCTAGCCAGGTTTTGTCTCTGTCCAGGAGCTGGTAGGCCAGCCTGTGTATGGCATCTATAGGTTTGATCTCCTGACTTCTAGGAGGAGCATAACGTCCAGAGTGTGGTGTCTGGGGGGCTTGGTCCTACCCATCAGCAGATGTGGAAGCACTTGAACGCCTTGCACTGTCCTCATTCTGTGACATTTCCCTGCCTGCCTTCCCATCCTCCCCAGACCAGCACTCTGCAGCAGAACCTCAGACCTTCCTCCGGGGCACACAGCTGAGCCCCGCAGGAGACAAATGGCTCTCCTCCCTCCTGCAGTCTCCAGCCTCCTCCCACAAGAGACTCCTGGGGACTGTTAACCTGTCCCTTGCTTATCCTGATGTATGTAGTCGGAGGGAAGGGGCGGGGAGCGAAGATGAGAAGAGGGAGCTTTGCAGGAGCTTGGACACCTCTGACTGCCCCAGGAACCCGTGCCAACCAGCAGACAATTGGATCTCTCTTTTCTCCTGGTGACAGGGCTTGTGATAAACTGCAAGTATTTCATCCTTTACAGAGTTTTATTGCGCTTCCAGAATGGTAGGATTAATTCTAAATGCTTTCTGGGGTGCTCATTTCCTTCTAAACTGAAAATCACTATGATCGCAATGAAAACTCTGACTCAGAATCGGAAGCCACATCTCCAGTTGCCCTTGCAAAGTTGGGGAAAAGGCAGCTGTGGATTATGAAAGAGCCCGTTTGGTGCCCCAAGAGGAGGCTGCACGGCCAGTGCTGCAGAGAATGGCAGACTGGCTGCCCAGCCGGCCCGGGAGAGCCTGATGATGTGGGTGCTGCACCTTCAGCTCAGGCTTGGGTGGCCAGGTCCCAGGGCCAGCATGGGGCAGTCCCCAGCCTGAGGGCACGGTACAGCCTGGGATACTGGCCTGGAAGGAGGACACTGGGCAGAGTGTGGGTTTGTTTTTGATTATTGGTTTTCCTGGAAGGCAAAAGAGGCTATCAATAACGAAGGGCTTTTGCATAGCAGACAGGTCCCCATAAAGCAGAGGCTAAGGGCAGCGGCTTTGGAATCATGGCTGTAGCACTTAACCTCCCTCGAGTCTCAGTTTTGCCATCTGTAAAATGGGGATAATGATAGAACTGCCCTCCTGGCGTTGCTGGGGTGGTAGATGAGATGGGGAGATGTCAGGACATCTCCATGGTCGCTGCTCCTGGAGAGGATGCGTAGGCAGCTTACAATGGCAGCCCTGCCGGTCCTTCCACTCTGGCTTCACAACCCAGCCCCAGCATGGGCTTCTGCTATGATCCGGGGTGAGGGGGGGTCTTCTTGGACCTCGCTTCCACCCTTGGATGGAGAATGGCCTTTCATTAGTTAATTCATGCATTTTCCCCATGTGGCTTTACGGAGCTGCTCTTATCTGCCAAGCGCTGCGTGTGGTGCTCAGGATATGCAGTGGTGAATGAGACACTCAGGATCCTGGGTCACTGGCCAGAGACCTGCTGCTGCTGGGATGGACCCCCTTGGATATTGATGCCAGTCCATGGTCAGATGGGAGTCGCAGGTCTTCCAGGAGAATGGGGCATGCATGGACTTGGGTCCTTGGGGATCCATATTCTATTGTGGTCACTCTCCCGGAGGCAGCAGAGTAGAGTGGAGTCAGATCTGCCTGGGTCACCTCTATTACTTGAGTGACGGACGCTCTCTGGGCTCCAGGTTTCTCCTCTGTGAACCAGGAATTCTAATACTGCCCTCAGAAGCTGGCTGCGAGGAGAGCCTGGACAAGAGCGTGTGGGGATAGCACGCAGAAGGTGCTCCCTGCTGGGGCTTTGCTCCGCTCCTCTCCACCCAGCACTCCCAGTGGGGAGACATTTATCCTTGGGAAGAGGAGCAGAGTTGGCCTCGACCCTGGCAGCCATGTTCCCATTGCTGTGCCTTTGCTGCTGACATTGATCATACTGTGAGTCCAATTGTCCCCATCCTCCTTGGAGCTCTAGAGCTGCCCTGGCATTTCTAGGGCCTTCTGGTGGCTGGTGATGGATGGCCCTGTGGTCCAGCCCTTGCCTGTGGTGGGCCCCTAGCGGGTGTGGAAGTGTGATGGACCAGCCTGAGGATGGTATTTTGGAAGGGAAGTTCAAATTATATTTCAGAGTAATACCCTGCCTCCCCGGCCCCCACCCTGAATCCCATTTGTAATCTGGCCTAAGAGGCCCTGGCGGGAGTTAATGAGCTTGTGATGGATGGGCCGGCAGTCCTATCAGACCTGCAGATCCTGACTCTTAATTAATATAGATGTGGGTTTAATTTTGGGATTCATCAGGCGTGTTTTGAAAGTAGGGTCGTGTGGGGCTACAGAGGCCCCTGGCCACTTGCAATTGTTCCCAGAATAGTCTGGCTGCCTGGGTTGGGTATCGGGCCATGCCATCCCTCTTTGCAGGGCTCCCAGCCTCCACTGACCATCAGCCTGATGATGCCATTGTCTTGCTTGCGGTTACCAAAACGAGGCACCAGTGTGAGACGCCGAGCCTCTGCTTGCCAGGTGTCTTGGCGGGGCCGCAGCGTGGACACCTTCTGGGGGAGTCAGCTCCTGACCCGGGGAGGCTGCGGGAGGCCAGGGCCACAGAGTGTGCTGTTACTTCATCCCCAGAGCAGCCTCTGTTCTTGCGGGGTGTGAGTGTGGTTTCTGACCTTCAGCACGTGACACTAGGGGAGACGACGTGCTGATGCGTGTGTGGGGGGGCGGGGAGGAGTGTGCTGTGTGTGTGAATGTGTGTGTTGAGTGCTGCTGTGGGAGTGAGTGTGGGCGTGGGTGTGAGTGTACGTGTGAGTGGTAAGTGTGGGTGCAGGTATGTGAGCATGCGCGCTGGTGAGTGGGGAGTGAGTGTGTGTGAGCTTGGTGAGCAGTGCTGTGCTGGCAAATGCTTAACAACCAGCTCTCCAAGAAAACAGGAAGCGCTGATTTATAGTTTTGCTGGTTTCTGGGGTGTAAATACTCCCACGGTGGTGGATTTTGAGCATCACTGGTGTCACGGAGCGTTGAGCTGGGAATGCGTAGTGCGCAGGGACATGGTATTTTAGGTATAATAGGCATCAGTAGTGTAGATCATAGTAAAATACAGTAAAGAGTCAGGAAGTGATTAGCTTTGTATATTCATCAGTTTGGTTTGTAATATAATTTGTTCAATTATAAGTTTGAATAATTTAATCGATACTGGCTGTGTTTAATACCTGGCTCACAAAATCGAAAATTGAACAGTAGGCTCTCATGAGGTGGCGCTAGCTGGTTCCAGCACACCAGTGTGAGTGAGCGTGTGTGTGAGTGATCAGTGTGCAAGTGAGTTTATGTGTGCGAGCAAGTGTGTTCGTGAAGGTGTGAGTCTGAACATGAGTGTGCCTGCTTGTGAGTTTGCACATACAAGTGTATGTGTGTGTGTGTGTGTGTGTGTGTGTGTGTGTGTGTGGTGCAGGGTGAAGGAGGGGAGGCGTTCCTGCACAGCCAGCAGAGCCCGGGGCTGGGTGTGGCGGTCTTGCCAGGGGTGAGCCTCCTGCCCTCTCCTCCCACGTCCCTCCTACGTTTCTGTCCATTGTTGCCTATCCCTGGCGGGCTTGACCCAACGTCTGCCATCCCTTGTTCCCTCCTTGCCTTCCTTCTCTGCAGCCAAAGGCCCTCCCCTCCATTCTGCTGCTCCCATCATGTTCAGGCTCCATTGGGTCCTGCCTGGGCCGGGCCTTGGCTTTCGATGACCTCTGGACCTCTGCCATCCAGGTCCTGCCCCCTCTTACAGAACTGCCGAATGAATTTTTCAAAATCAAACCCTTTCTTCCACCCCGTGGTCTGCCCTCCCTTGGAGTCCAGCTTCATCTGCATGACACCCCGGGGCCCCACTCTCTGTGCACCAAGAGGGCCCTGGTGGGGCCGTCTGTGCCCCGACTGCTCCCGGACTCCAGCCCGGTGCCTTGCCCGGCACTCCCTGAGCAGAGCCTCCTGCCCTCCTGCCCGGCACCGCCCACACTTCCCTCTGGGGCCGGACAGAGAGTCGTTCCTGCCACAGGTGTTTACACGCCCTTCCCTCTTGCTTCGGGGACAGCAGTCACCGCAGCCTGGCACCCATCTGGCCTAGGGAGGTGTGAGGCTCTCTCTGTGCGCGGTGCCGGCGCCTGGCCAGAGCTGGGTCCTCCTGCAGAGGTGGCGTTCGGAGGCTCCCGGAGCGGGGTGGCCGCACCCATGGGCCCCTGGCTGCACTTCCCTCCTGGCTCTGGTCGGCGCTGCTTCTTCAAAGGCGAGTTCCAAAGGACACAAATTAAATCTGAGTAAATAGCAGAGAGTAATTATGTAAATTAAATACATAAGTAAAAGAACATTTGTCATGAGGTCAACAGAGAGCCGCGAAGACAGAGGCTTCGTACGCCGGGGTTGGTGGGGAGCCGGAGGAGCGGGGTGGCAGTGCGGGCGCGAGTGTCGCCGGAGAGGTGGGCTCTTGGTGCCCAGCCCTCCCTGCGCTTGGACTTTGCCCCAGGTGCTTTGTGTTTGTCATCCCTTTGCCCCTCACAGTAGCACCACATCAGAGGCGTCGCCCTGCCCATTTCACAGAGGCGGCCCCGGAGGCTCAGAGAGCCGAGGAGACATGTCCAGGGCAGGACGGCAACATGGGTGGGTCCCTCTCCTGGTGTCAGACCCAGAAGCTCAACTCCTTCTCCTGTGGGGAGCCAAGCCCTGCCTTGAAAAGGCCCACCCCCCAAGAGGGTACAGCAGCTGCTCAGGCCATGTGGTCTGGCCAGCAAGGGCACTCGGGTGCACACTGGGGCTCTGGACTACTACCCCTTGGTCCTTCCTGTGCCTCAGACACTTGGCGTGGAGTGGGCAGGAGGGGTGAAGTTGGTGTGGCTGGGGCCACAGGCCCTGGTCTCAGCTGACCTGTAGGCCACCCTGCTCTTCCTCCTGTCCTACTGCTCTCTGGCCAGTCCCAAGAATGCCGCCGTGGCCACCCTCGTTGGGGGCACACCAGGCCACATGCCTGTCCTGGCCACACAGCGCCATCAGCAGACCCCGCAGGTGGGCCATTGGGTTCTGTGAGGCCTTTGACCCTGTCGTCCTCTTGTCCTGGAGTACTCCTCCCTCTCTCGTCGACGCAGAAAAGACCGCTCCATCCTGCAGCCCGGCCTCTGTGTGGAGCTCTCTGAAGGTTTCCTGGAGGCCCTTACTCCCCCAGACACTGTCTGGGCAAAGAGGCTCCTTCCCGGGGACTTCCCCTGGGTCCTGGCATGTCTTTGAACATCACTAGTCTGTTTCCATTGAGCTCCTTGTCTGTTCCATCTCTCCAGCCGCCACAATGGGCATGGCAGGGTGTGGGCACCAGACCCGAGCTTGGAGAAAGCCTGCGTGAGCCCTGTCACAGGGAGATGGGAGACTGCTGCTGGTCTTGGGGTGAGCCAGGAGTAGGGTCAGCAGGCGGCAGCCCTGAGCATCCCCTGAGCAGGTCTGCAGATGGGGAAGCCGGCCCAGGGTTGCTTCCAAGTCAGGCCGGTTGAGGAGTGTGGGCTTTTCCTCAGAGCGATAATTTACAGAATTGATGAAGAATTAATAATGTTGGTTATTAATACTGATTGCGAATTAATAGCTGGTGTGGCATGCGTCACATTTTCACTTCTTGCCCTTCTTAAAAACTAGACACTGGCACTTGACCAGCATGCTGTGTGGTCTCTCTGGAGCTCTGTGTGCCTTGGGTAGATATTCTGTAGGCCTGGGCTGGGGTCAGGGGAGGCTCTGGCCTCTACCAGTAGGTCCCATGCCTTGGTGTGGCACAGAGAACAGAACCTCTGACAGTAGATGGATCTGGAGTTGAATCTCAGCTCTGTTCTGAGCCTGGGACTTATCTGTAAAATGGGCACAATCTGGTGATTCCCTGGGGTCAGATGAAGTGTGTGTCAGGCACGCAGCTCAGCATCTGCACACAGCTGGGGGCACTGACCTGCCTCTTGCTCGTCCCTTTCCAGGTGTCTGACTGCTTGGCGAATGTGGGGAGAGGGGCCTGGATTTGAACCCTAGTCTTCCCTCTAACTGGCTGGATGACTTTGGGCTGGATGACCTCAGGGCATCGTGGAGATCAAGTAGACAATATATGCAAAACACTTAGTGTCATGCTTGGCACAAAGTCAGACCCTAATCCACACGTGCCGTTCTGTCATCCTTATTGTGTGCCATGCCATCCATCCTGCCATGCCGTGGGGAAGGTCATTTCTCTGTGGCATTAACAAAAGGCAAAGTCATTGGATTTGGGGCCCCTTAGAAATTCAAATGGGGCCCTTCTGGGTAGACACTTGGAAGGTACTTTTCTAGATTTGCTTCAGGATCCTACTTAAATTAGAGAGAAGTCGAGGAAAATATCCAGAACTTTCTCAAAGCATGAATGTGGGTTGTTCCTCTTGCGGGCCGTGTGGTGTTGCTGGAGGGACCCACTTCCCTGGCTTCAGTTTTCTCATCTGTGAAATGGGATGCTTATGCCTTCCTCACAGGCTGTGGAGGAGAAAAGACACAAAGCATCTAAGTGTCCAGGAGTTCTGGGAAAGGGAGTTCTAGCTCTGGGCCTGTCTCCTAGGTCCTTAGGACCTGAAGATGTGGAGTAGCCTGTTGGGGCTGGCGGCCAGTCTCTTGAGGGCCTTGTGCTCAGCCCCCTGTGGGCATGTCCAGTGGGATTTTGCTTCCCTCCTGGCGCACCTGTTGGCCCCGGAAAGAAGCCTGTTGAGAAATGCCATTCTGATTTCTTTCTTTTTTTTTTTTTTAAAGATTTTATTTATTTATTTGAGAGAGAGAGAATGAGAGACAGAGAGCATGAGAGGGAAGAGGGTCAGAGGGAGAAGCAGACTCCCTGCCGAGCAGGGAGCCCGATGCGGGACTTGATCCTGTGACTCCAGGATTATGACCTGAGCCGAAGGCAGTCGCTTAACCAACTGAGCCACCCAGGCGCCCCTCCATTCTGATTTCTTATGCCGAAAAACTACAGGACTTTGCAGACCAGCCCTACAATCTTGGAGAAGAACTGCTAAAATCAATACCAAATACCCTGTAAGTAAAAAGTGACAGGAACATCAAACTTTGTTTGTGAAAATTCTAAGAATGATTAGCTTATTATGGGTTCTTTAAAAATATGACCTCACTCAGTTGATGGAAGGGAATTGCAGATCAAAGGGACTATTTATTACAGTGGGAATAAGGGACCTGCCAGATTACAAAAAAATATTGAAGGAGCCAGAGATTTGAAACATGAAAGACAGTAGCAGATCAGCACCACAGAATTTTATCCAAATACTGGAACTTAACTTGGAGCAGAAGTTGGTGAAGAATTATTTTATAAACCCATTTTCATCATAACATGTGTAAAATGCAAATTCTGATCATTATGTAAATTAGTTACTTGGTGTAATTTACTTAATTCAAAGCACTTAATGCAGCGTGGTATGTTTTTTCCAAAGTGCCAGAGTAGATGTTTATTTTAAATTGTTTTTAATCTCGATCTTCCAGCCTGATTATTTAAAATGTTTTTCCCTTATATTTGTTTCTCAAATGGAAAGGAACAGAGCTTGGCGAGAAATGTGCATGTTCTCATCAGGTGGTGCCCCCCCCCCACCCTTGCGGGGCCCGGGCCAGGACAGGAGGTGTGGGTAGGGCTCCCTTATGGACTCCTGTGTCTGAAATGCCCATGTGTGTGTGCACACCCATGAATGTGCTCACGAGGATTATCCAGAACACCCATTACACTTTCTGGAATGGCTTCCTGGCTGGTTCTGAAATGTGTTTGAGCAGAAGGCTCTTGGCTATTATGGGCCCCTCTTAGGGGCAGAAATTTGATCTCTTTCTCAGAGAGTGTTCAATGACAGACCATTTCCTTCAGCCACCTGACAACTTTGGAATTATCACGGAAGGGAGAGCCGAGCCTTTCAGTGCTCCTTTGTGCCATCCGAATGGTGCCTCTCTTCTTAATGAGCCTCTAGGGCAGGAGAGATGATTTGTTCATTTGGGAACCCTTTTGGGGTCGGTCCTGGTGCTGATGAGAAGGTTGGAAGCCTATTTTGCATGTATCAGCAGTAATGCACGCCCCTCACCCAAGGACCATGGTGCTCCTATGAGGAGGGTGGGGTTAGCTGTTCTGCAGATGAAGACGTGGGTTCAGGCAGGTGGCTGCCCAAGCTCCCCTGCTAGTGTGTGGTGGGATTTGAACCCAGGCCTGTGCTTATTCTGTGTTCCCCTGGGGGAATATAGCCGATGGGGCGGCTTCTCTGTGTCTCTCTCCCCACGCTGTATCCCAGATTGCCACGGGAGCGGGTGTTTTATTATTATTCAGGTATGGTGAGGTCCACAAATGCCACAACAGCTACTGAAAAGATAGTTCTTTACAGTTCCCTGGAGGAGGCGGCACATCATGCCTTGGGGGTCGCCAGGGGAAGCACCTGAGGTGGTCAGGAGGCAGAGGGAGAAGGGGAGCTGTGGGCAGGAGCCCTTTATGTGACTTCCACAGGAAAGAAAGGGCAAGAAGGAGTAAAGGGGTTTAGGAGTAGCTCATTTGAATAATTTCAGCAAGCTCTGGGGCACAGGGCTGTCTGGGGTCGTCTTGTACCCGATTCTGGGGTGATTAGAGCACCCAAAGTGTGAGAACCTGATTAACGAGGTGGTGGTTGGGTATGGGCTGTGGAGGGGCTGGTTTGCACATGGAAGGGGTGGTTTCCTACCTCTAGGCATTTTGCTCACCCTGCAAGGGGTGGTCCCGCCTGGGTCAGCAAGGCCCTGGATGTCACAGTGTCAGAATACAGAAAATAAAAGTCATGTTTAATACAGAAAGCTGTGCTTTCTTGGGGGCTTGGGGATGAGAGGTCTCTGGAGGACTCCCAGGACCAGGTCGGCTATGACTGTTGTCTGGGCAGCTGGGATTGTGACCAGGATGGGGGTGGGGGTGGGGGGGGTAGGGAGGGCCTGTCTTCCACACAAGACCCTCAGCAAGAAGGCATGGAGTGGTGGCATTGTGCTGCTGAGGACTGTGGGACACCACCTGGCCATCTTCCTGCTCCCCTGAAGCTGGCCCCTGCCTGGGCCCTGGGGGTGTCTGCTTTCAGGGACATTGTCACCCCATGATGGGGAGAGACCTGCTGCTTCCTGTTTTACGGAGAGCTGGCTGAATGTGCCACTTCTGCTCCTCCCTTTGCTGAACGCTTGAGAGCCTGCTTTGTGCCCGCCTGACTCCCATAGAGATTTTATTTTTTTTAATCACACCTACATAGATTGACTGCAACGAATTAATTCATCCATGAAATGCAGTCTGCAAATGGAACACATTCGGGCACGTTGGAGGTGCTCAGTAAATGGAGGAGGGGAGCCACTTTCTGCTTTGGGCTCAGTCTTAGCCTCAGGACTGAGTGCTCCTTGAGGACGGGGCTGTGAAGTCTTAAAACGTTGCCTCTCCAGTGCCCAGCCTCTGGCCTGGCCCTGAACAGCGCTCAGGAAATATTTGAGGGCCAAAGAGGGACAGGATGAAAAGGAAAGATGCAGGGAGGGAGGGAGGGAGAAGGGAGGCAAGGAAAGGAGGGGGGAGGGAGGAAGGATGGAGGGAGAGAGGGAGTGAGGGAGGGAGAGAGGGAGTGAGGGAGGGAGGGAGGAAGGAGGAAGGGAGGGAAGCAGGGAATGCATAGCTAGGCAGCTGAGGTCAGGCACCCAGTGGATTCTGAGCAAGGGAAGGGGTATTACTTTTGATTGGAGCCACAGCAGGTAGGTCTTTGTGATCTTTTCTCCTGAAAAGGGTGAGTGCTTACTCACCTGAAGACCCAGTCTCCATCACACCCATTTCTGTAGCTCTTCTGTGCCTGTGACAAAGGCAGGGACATTTTGTGTTGGGGGTGGGGAGAGGGATGGGCAATGAAGGAGGAGACGAGCCTGGGCAGGGGTCTTGGGGGTGAACTTGAATTAGGCTAAACTATATCTTGGAAGAACTTTGAAACATATATTTGGGGATCAGATAAGAAAGAAGTTTTTAAAAAATTCCCTAGAATCAAAGTTATGTCTCAGCTTACGGAAAATTTGCCAATAATCCCTAAACACTTCTAACTGTGAACTTCTCCTGGGTGTGAGGTGGCAGCCTTATAAATAAATAAATATATATATATATGTATATATATGTATGTATAAGTATATTACAGATGGTAAGATATTCTTCATAAGTACTCTTAGTGCTTGGACCTTTCTGCGAAATTGAAAATAGTAGGGGAAGCAGTTTGAAATGTGTTCTTTCGTTTCAATGACTTTTCAGAAAGAAAATATTTATTTATTTATTTATTTTAAAAGATTTTGTTTATTTATTTATTTGACAGAGAAAGAGAAACAGCATGAGAGGGGATAGGGTCAGAGGGAGAAGCAGGCTCCCCGCTGAGCCGGGAGCCCGATGCGGGTCTCGATCCCAGGACTCCGGGATCATGACCTGAGCCGAAGGCAGTCGCTTAACCAACTGAGCCACCCAGGCGCCCCAGAAAGAAAGTATTTAAAATACCCATGACTATCTGATTTTTTTTCAGGAGTGGTGGGATAGTCACAGCCACAACCTTAGATGTTGAAAAAACTTTTTGCCCAATTTCAATTCCTCGCCCTGAACAGCTGTGCTCCCATCAAATTCATGACATTGCGTGGTTGCTGAAGTCATGCTGGGCTCCAGGCTGGCTCTTGCTTTGGTTCAGTTTGATTCCACAAACTTTTGCTGTCCCTGACCCTGTGCTAGGCACTGAGCCTGGGGATTGGAGAGAGAAATGAGAAAAGACTTAGTTCCTGCTTCCCATGTCCGTGAGTTTTAAAACTCTGAGTTGGCTTGAGGGGAGGTGTGACTTCAGCTGGGTCTTGATGTGCAGGGGTGGGGCTGTGCAAATTTCAAATTGGGAGCAGCCAGGCAGAGGGTATGCACTCATGGGTATGTGTGTGGGGTACGAGTGTGTGTGCGTGTGTATGTGGGATGTCCAGGGAAGGTCAAAGAGCTGCTTCTCCTTCTGGAGTTTAGGTACATGGTTTCTGGTGGTGGTGATGGTGGGAGTAGGTATTGGCGATACAAAAGCAAAATAGACAAAGCCGTTAGGGCCAGACAGTCCCTTATGCACAGGCTAAGATGTATGGAGTTTATTTACATACGATAATAAAGTCTCTAGAAGGTATTTGGTTTGTTTGTGATTGATTGATGCTTTTGAGGATGTTCATGTCTTGGCAACTTTAAAATGAACTTGTGTTATTTATGGAAAGTTTTCGAGGAGGGCTCTGTTGTGAACAGATATGAACTTGGAAGCCATCCTGGCAGAAGGCATTGGTCCTCCCTATTCCTGGTCCTCATCAGGGGGGATGAGCAAGGCCTTCTTCCTTTGCCTCATTCTGGAACTTTCCATGTGCCATTTCTTCTGTCTGTAGTGTTAGTCTCTGAGAGATTTCCAGAGCTGGGTCCTTCTCATGGATGCTCCTCACAGAGGCTTTCCCCACTCCCACCTCCTGCAGGTTCCCCCAGCCCAACATCTATTTTCTTTTTTTTTTTTTATAAAGATTTTTATTTATTTATTCATGAGAGACAGAGAGAGAGAGAGGCAGAGGGAGAAGCAGGCTCCCAAGGAGCAGAGAGCCCGATGCGGGACTCGATCCCAGGACCCTGGGATCATGACCTGAGCCGAAGGCAGACGCTTAACCATCTGAGCCACCCAGGCGCCCCCCAACATCTATTTTCTTCAGAGCTCTTACCACTGTTGGAAATTATCTATTTAGCAGTGTTTATTTGTTCTGGTCTGTCCTCCAACCCCTGAAATGGAAGTTCTGTGATAGCAGGAACACCATGGGCTGATTCATTCTTGGTTCCCAGCAGCTAGGAGAGGGACCAACACAGAGAAAGCTCCCAGTGAATATAGGAGAGAAGAAGGGAGGAATAAGTGTCCACTGGATGGCTTGGTCAGGTTTGGGTGTTAGAGAGACTTCTGGAAACCAGAAGGGTGGGCCAAGGAAGCTGAGGTGTTAGAGAGACTTCTGGTAACCAGAGTGTGGGCCAAGGAAGCTGAGGCCTGTGTTGGGCACCATCCTATCAAATTCCTCATAGGAATGCACTTCCTTCTTTTCTCTGGGGAGCAGGATGCCTCTCCTGGGAGCTTCTCCCTGTCCCCATGTGTGACTGATGCCCCTTTCTGTGGTTCATGCCTCCCCTTGCAGCCTTGGAGAGCTTTGGGCCATTTGCCTCATCCTTCCCTTTCTGGGATGGGGCTGGGGATGTGATCCCATCAGCTCCTTCCCCAGTGGGGATGGGTCTGGTTGGGAGAGCTGCACCAGCAATGGTGCCTGGGCTGGCCAGTATGCACAGGATGCTTGCAGGGGAGGGCTTGGGCCAAGGCCCAGAACTCCATGGGGGCCAAGGGGTTCCTGGGGTGCCCACTCTGCTGCCCAGGGGAGTGGCCTCAGCTCTGTCCCTAGTCCACCTTCTAGGAGAAATCTCCCTTTCTGGGGAGCGGCAGTGGACAGCTGGATTTCTTGGGGGACATGAGGGTAGATGGCATTGCAAACCCAGTCTCTTACAGGGAGAAAAGGACTTTGTTGGAGAAGTGGGCTTCCTTGGCCCCATTCCTAGGGAATGCCAGGAGGGCTGCAAAGTTAGCTTGAGCTCCCAACTGTTACTCTGCCCCCAGCCCTCCCTGCGTGCTGCTGAATAAAAGCTTCGGAGGCTGAGAGCTGACCTTTTCAGCCCAGTGGGAGCTGGTGATTGTAGCCAGGAGCTGTGGTCACTTGGGAGCGCTGCCTTCAGCCTGCATAGCTCGCTCCAGGGGTGGGGAGCCAGCTGCTGACAGGGAGCTTAAACTCTCTCTGATGGCTCAGTCCCCTCAGGAGCTTCCCAGAACAGAAGGCAGAAACAGAGCAGCTAAAGGTGTGCGGGGAGCTCTGAGGGCTTGTGTTCTCCGTGTGTGCCTGTCGTACTTGTGGGTCCCGAGGCGGTGGCCTGCACACAATGGCGCCTCCTCATCCTAAGAAAGTGAAACCATTCTACAGGTTGAGATGGTTGTTAGGCAGGGGGACCTCAGGGGACTTCTCCCCTTTTGGGAGGACCGGCCATGTTGGCATGATATGTGAGGTCCCTAGAGCCCTCATGGAGCCAAGGGCATGCACAGAGCCACGCTGGAGTCCTCCATGTGCACGTGCTCCTGAGAGGGCACAGCAAGCATGCCTCTGCAGACATGGCTCGTCTCAGCCACTTTGAAGACTCATGATGGCCTTGCGAGGTGCCCCAAGAGGAGTGGGAGCTAGTGGATGTGGGTCTCAGGGTGCCCGCTTCATGCCTGTCCCAGTCAGCTCTCACTGTCCTGTCAGCTGTGCTCAGATCTGGGTCAGATCAAGGCCATGGGGCAGTGAGGACTGTTGGTGTCCAGGTGAAGCCCCACGGGGGCAGTGCCACGGAGAAACTGTGTATAGGGCTACTTGTGTGGGAGGCACAGAGAGCCAACCTCCTAGTGGTTTGTGGGGAGGGCACAGCAGGGCCCTAGTGAGAGCCGTGGGCGCCTTTCTAGGGGTGGCAAATGCATGACTAAGAGTCAATCCTGTGGCACCTGTATTCAAGTCCAGCCGTGACCTTGGCCAGCTTCGCCCATTGGCGGCCTGGAGCACAGACATTTACCTAGAGCTGCTTGCCTGGCAACGCACAGGGGTCTCTGTTGCTCTGCCCACTGAGTCCAACAGGAAAAAGGTACCAGGTACAGAAGAGCAGGACGGGCTTTCTTCACCAAGACCCCAGCCCCCCTGCCCCGAAGCTGCAAAGTAGGTCCTGCCAAAGCACCAGGGGCTCCCGACACATAGGCCCTTAGTTGTCAACACTCCTCGGATTCCCAGGGAGGCTATGCAGTCCCCACAGCCTGCTCGGGCCCCTAGACACCTGTTACCCCAAAGCCTTGAAAGGTTGAAGAGGTTCTTCAGAGCTTTCTAGCCAAACAGAGGGGATGGCAGGGCAGAGGTGCACAGATGGCTCGGGGGGCAGAAGTGCAACAGGGGGAGGGGACCCCCAACTAAAACAACTCAGAGCTGGTGTCAACCCCAGCCGCTCCCTGTCCTGAGCACAGCACAACTCACGCCTGCCCATAGACGCTTGAACATCTCAGGACCAAGCAGACACCCGTGCCCAGCAGCTGCTTCTCTCCTGGGCACGCAACAGCCTTCCATCCGTGCCCAGGATGGCCTCGCCCTCGGTGTGGGCTGTCCCGTACAGCGGCCACTAGCCATGTGCGGCTACTGACATTTAAACTTAAATTCATTCAGATTAAATAAAAGCACACCTCCGTTCCTCAGTCACGCTAGCCACATTTTAGGCTAGTGGCTACCATACTGGACAAATGTACATCATATATGACGGATCATTGTGGAAAGTTCGATTGCACGATGCTGCCTGAGAAACTGTCTGTTAACCAGCATGCTGTAAATGATGTTCCCAAATATGGGAGATTAGCTGCATTCAGGTCCCTGGTAATAGCCTCCCTACTCCCCATGCCTCTTGCCCTGTCACTTTAAAGACCCTTCGAGCTCCTACTCTGGGACACGTGGCCTCCTTTGACCTACCAGGCAGTTGTGACTTGGTGTAAGCAGAGGTCTGAATAGGTGTTTGTGCATTCTGCCACCACCATGTGAACATTCCTGGGCTGGCCTGCTGAAGGGCCGTGGACACACCTGGAGAATCATGCTGGCCCCCGGCCATATGTCAGCCAATCCAGTGGCACGAGCGAGCCTAGAACAGAACTGCCCAGTTGGTCCACAGACTCCCAACAAATAATAAATGATGTTCTAGGTCATTAATTTTGGGGTTGATTTGTTTCTCAGCAATAACTGACTGAGTGAGCTTATCAGACACCTCTATCTCGTATACTGTATGACAATTTCAGTGAAAGAACAGGGCTTTTGTCTTAAAAGTAGCCCCATGGGGGGGCGCCTGGGTGGCTCGCTGGTGTTGAGCATCTGACTCTTTTTTTAAATTAATTTTATTTTATTATGTTATGTTAATCACCATACATTACATCATTAGTTTTAGATGTAGTGTTCCATGATTCATTGTTTGTGCATAACACCCAGTGCTCCATGCAGAACGTGCCCTCTTTAATACCCATCACCAGGCTAACCCATCCTCCCACCCCCCTCCCCTCTAGAACCCTCAGTTTGTTTCTCAGAGTCCATAGTCTCTCATGGTTTGTCTCCCCCTCCGATTCCCCCCCTTCATTTTTCCCTTCCTACTATCTTTTTTTTTTTTTAACATATAATATATTATTTGTTTCAGAGGTACATGTCTGTGATTCATCAGTCTTACACAATTCACAGTGCTCACCATAGCACATACCCTCCCCAGTGTCCATCATCCAGCCCTCCATTCCTCTCACCCCCCACCACTCCAGCAACCCTCAGTTTGTTTCCTGAGTTTAAGAGTCTCTTATGCTTTGTTTCCCTCTCTGGTTTCATCTTCTTTCTGGTTTCATCTTGTTTCATTTTTCTTCCCTTCCCCTATGATCCTCTTGTCTTGTTTCTCAAATTCCTCATATCAGTGAGATCATATGATACTTGTCTTTCTCTGATTGACTTATTTTGCTTAGCATAATACCTTCTAATTCCATCCATGTCATTGCAAATGGCAAGATTTCGTTTTTTTGATGGCTACATAATATTCCATTGTGTATATATATACCACATCTTCTTTATCCATTCATCTGTTGATGGACATCTTGGCTCTTTCCATAGTTTGGCTATTGTGGGCATTGCTGCTATAAATATTGGGGTTCACATACCTCTTTGGATCACTACATTTGTATCTTTGGGGTAAATACCCAGTAGTGCAATTGCTGGGTTGTAGGGTATCTCTATTTTCAACTTTTTGAGGAACCTCCATACTGTTTTCCAGAGTGGCTGCCACCAGCTTGCATTCCCACCAACAGTGTAGGAGGGTTCCCCTTTCTCCGCATCCTTGCCAACGTCTGTCATTTCCTGACTTGTTAATTTTAGCCATTCTGAGTGGTGTGAGGTGGTATCTCATTGTGGTTTTGATTTGTATTTCCCTGAGAGCATCTGACTCTTGATTTCAGCTCACATCGTGACCTTAGGGTTATTAGATCAATCCCTGCATCAGGCTCCATGCTGGGCATAGAAAGTTTTATCCCATTAACAGATAGGCAAACTGAGGCACAAATTGGTTGGAAGATTTGCCCAAGTATTTAAGGAACCATCCTAAATTCTAAGTGTCGGGGTCCACAGCTAGTGCTCAGAGCCTCTTCCCCGACTTCCCCCATGGTGGGAAATAGGGCCCCCCTGCACATTTTCCCCCAGCACCCCAGTGCTGCCATGCACTCTAGTCTCCTCCCTGGCACTGTGGTTTTCCATGACTACTCTTGTTGTGTCCAGCTGGGACTAGCCTTACTGGTGAGCCTGTCATCCTGATGAGACGGACAGCCGAGGGTCCACTGTAGCAGCTTGCATGGTGCCTGGCACACTCAGGAAGTTTGTGGAATGGGCATGAAGTGAAAGTCTGGGACAGGAATGGGTTGGGAAAAGCACTCTGGTTGAATTAACACCGTTTACGTAAGTAAATTTGATTTTGGGGGACTGGGTGGGCCAGGGCATGCCTGTGGGGACCCATGGGCATCCCAGGCTCTGGGAGAGAGCAGCTTGTGTGACATGGGCAGGCCCAGAGTGTCCTTGAGAGGGGGCTGCTTGGGTGTGGGCTTCCCTTTGGGAGCTGGCATACACGTATGGGCCAGATGAAGGAAACATCCCAGACTTTGAAAATGTGCCCTCTGGGTTGAGACTTTGGGCTGCAAGTGACAGAAATCCAGCTCAGGTTGGCTCAGGCAGGAAAGGGTATTCTTTGGCTCATAGAAAAATCCAGGAGAAGCCAGATTCACAGATGCACAGAGGCTTCATTGACGTCATTGGGACCAGGTGTCACTTTCATACCTGCTTGCCTCTGAGTTGGCTCCAGTCTTGGGGAGTTCTCCCTTTGGAGGAGACAGATGGCTCACGCAGGGCTGAGAGAAGATTTGGCCCCTAGTTAAAAAAAATCAGCACCCTGGCGCTCATGAGAGTGGGCTTGCATTAATATGTGGTAGAGCTGGGCCCCAAGCTCCTTCTGAATGCTCATTCCCTAGTACTTTATTCTAGCTTCCCCTGTTCCCTTCTTGCCCTGGCCTTGTATCCTGACCTCTTAGTAACCACAGAGGAAAGAGCAGGGCTGTCTCCCCGGTGCTCCTCCAGAGTCCAAGGATGGTGCTCAGTGGACCATCTTGGACCATCTGCTCACCGCTGAACCAGTCAGGATGTGAAGTTCAGGTTGGATTTGGGCAGTCACCCCAGTTGGAAAGAGAGTAGAAGAGGAGTTCCATCTGGGGAAATCAGGCCCCTGGAACAGGACAGGGTCCCAAGCCTCAGGGTTGGGGTGTGAGGGCGGGATGTTCAGTCACAGGATTGGAGCTGGGCCAAGGTTGGGCCTGCTTCAGTCAGGGAAGGCAGTAGCCTTAGCTCACCTGCCCTGGGTCAAGGAGTCTGAGCCGTGAGCACAGAGAGAGATGCAGGCAACTGGGGACCAGGGCCAGGGACCACCACCACACATAGCCTCGAGGACAGAATTGCCAGAAGTTTCATTCCCCTTGGGTGGAAGCAATGGGAGAGAAAAGGAGGTTATCACAAAGGACTTTCCGGCCACAGGACCTGTTGGATGGCAGGGCATGCTCCTCGTGGTAGGAGACACCCTGGGGCTGGACGCTGGGACCAAATAGATGTGTCGATGTTTTCTAACCTCTGTTCCGTGGTCACTGAGGCAGACGTGAGCCCTGGCTTATGGCAGCAGCCTGTATCTAGTGGGGAGCATTGGGGTAGATCCTTCATGCTTAAAGATCCTTCTTTCCTCCCCCTTCTCCGCTGCTCAGATATCCGTGGGCTCCAAAGCTTTCTGGATCAGGCCTCGAGGCTGGGCCTTGACGTCTCTTTACAAAAGGTGGACAAGAACATTAGCCATGTGTTCACCAGCCTCTTCACCACCATGAAGACGGAGGAGCTGAACCGCTACCGAGACACGCTACGCCGCGCCATCCTTCTGCTCAGCCCGCAGGGGGCCCACTCCTTCATCAACGAGGTAGGTGGTGGGGCCTGGGGCCACAGGAGCCTCTGCCCAGGGTGCCACGGTGGACCACAGGTGCAGTCCACTCGTGCATAGCCAAAATGGATGTGGGGACTCCTAGGTGTTGGGTCTACGACACAAGCCAGAAAGAGTTCGATCCCGAGCACAACTTGGCTCCTGACTGGTCCCTAACAGGTAACCCAAGGCCTACTTAGACAGTGAGGGGCTGGGGGCAGCTAGCAGGAAGCCTATTTACAAGTGACTGCCAGAGATTTTGGAGGCAAAACTCAGGCTGTTGTTGGTTTGTATCTTTGCTGTTTTAATTTCCCCCTCTTTGTTGGCAGGTGTAAGCCTTTAGGGATAAAATAAATTTCCAGGTTTCTGCAGAGGTGGGCAGCTCTGCCTTTGGTATTTGCTAGCACCTGGAGGAGGTGTCGGTTGCATATTACCAAATGATACTTGGTGCACGGGCTGATATTTTTGGTACCTGAGCTAACCAGTGATTTTTTTTCTTTAATGGCTTTATTAGGGGTTAGGGCCTTCCAAGGAAGACAGGGCCCACCAGTTTAACAAAGAATTTAGTAACTTGAGAATAGACAACTAGAAATACGCTCTGAGCTGGCTGATGGTGCCAGCCCTGGTGGCCTGATGGCAGAAAGGTGACCAGCTGGAGTTGGCAGGTCCCTGTCTGGCCTGGGTTGGTTTTTGTGGGGGAGGGGGGCATGGGGGCGGGGGTGGGGGAGGGGAATGTGCTGGGGGCGTGGTGTGCCTGGGAACAGGGGTGGCCCAAGGGGTCACAGGGTGGCCAAATGCTGTCTGCGATTTCCTCTCCAACCCCATTCACCTACTTGGCTTTCTCTGATTGAAAGGAAAGTGAAGAGAAAGGCAGAATTATACTAATTCCATTTGAAGTACTTTGGTTTGCTTATTCCGCTTTCCCCTCTAATTAATTATTACTCAAAATGCTACCTTATGCATCAGGAACCAGCACGAAGCCCACTGCTGGAGAACGTAAAATTCGGAATGCTTAATTTGGTGCAATTGGCTGGCAGCCCTGCCGCCCTTGGCTAATCAGGCCCCGGATCACGCTGGTGGTCAGCCAGGCTGTGATGTCCTGTCGGCACTCGGCATTTTCTCTGGAACACGATTCCCTGTAGGAAGTGATTCAGGCCAGTAATGGGCAGCCTAGGATTAGCAGCACTAATGTGTCCAGGCTTTCTCAGAATGTTCCCAGCAGCGTGTGTGCCAGTGTCTGCTCACAGGAGGGCTCTTCTCCTTGCTAAATTCCCCTGGCCGGAGCCGGCTCCCGGGATGGTATCCGTTAATCCGGTTGCCCGCCTTCTCCATCTCTCTTCTCGCCAATCCCTCACCTCCTGTCCTTGCTTCCTTTCTGCCTTGCCACTGCCCTGCCGTGAAGCTTGGGAGTGGGAAGGATATTGGCTTTGAAGTTCAACAGATTTGGGGTCAAGTGCCGGCTTCTCCACTTACTGTTGCTGTGCCCTTGGCTGTTTTGCCTCACTTTGGTGACCTCAGCTTCTTCCTCTGTAAAGTAGGGATGAAGGAGACAAGAGCCATGGTAAAGCATGTGGTACCTAGCTTCTCAGAAAAACATCTGTTCTCTTTCATTTCCATATTCATTGTTTCCCTTCTAGATGAATTCAGCCCTTGCTCTGTTTCTAGGCCCTGCAAGGATTTAACACGTAAACAAGACTGGCCTAAAGATACTATTTCCAAGTGGTTAATTATGCAAACTCCTGCAGTGATGGAAATACTTGGCTTGGCTTTGGCCTGGTGCCTTCTTGATCCCCCCGCCTGCATTTGCGAAATCTTGGCTTTGCTGGGGGGCTGCTGAGCTGGAGATGCCCCAGGAGTGGCTACTCTTAGTGTTGGGCAAGAGTGACAAGCCCCTGGGAGGGGTGGCCAGAGACTGTGGGGGAGGACGGCACTTGGGCTTTGTTGCCTTCAGCTCCAGCTGGTCAGAGTCTTGGTTTTTGATTTCATGTTGGGGGTGGGGGCTGGGGCTGGGGGTGGTCCTGGCCTTTTGTGTGCTTTCTCTAATGCTCACACTTTGCATACGAGGCAACTGAAGTCCAGGAAGTTCACTGTTGCTTCAGGTCCCGTGAGTGGCCACTAGGGGGATTGGGCGGAGTCAAGTCCAGCTGTGACTGCCTCCAGAGCCCTGGCTGCCATATTGTTGTGATGATGGTGGTGGGTAAATATGGTGTGCCACGATCTGGCAGAGGTTTTCAGGGTGCTTATGCTCAAAGAATTTTGAGGGAGGGAGGGACTTCCGGACTCTGGCGGGGAGCGTGACCTGGACGGCTGGCTAGCCCAGGAGGTCCCCTGGGAGCGACCTGGGCACGCCATCCCAGCACAAAAACTTCATTCACTGCCTGGAGGCACAGCTTGGGCTTTTCCAGCAGACTGACCCAGCCTCTCCTTTGTTGTGACAAGGACAGAAGGTGTTCACAACGCTGATCCACTGCCAGGACATGTCCTGAATTTTATGAAACTCAAAACACTGCTATGGGCCAGTAAATGGCCTCAGAGCCACAGTGCTACTGACGACAGGTGGCTTGTGTACCCAATCAGGACTAGCGTATATGAGCTGCAGTGGGGGTGGGGTACGCTGCTCTGTGGACTGTAACTTCTCCCTTGCCCACTCAGAAAGCCTGGCTGACGGGAGGAGGGAGGAAGACAGTGCTGCTCGAATCTCCTCCATGTTGCCACATGTGAATCTGTTGGGAAGGCTGGCACTTTCACTATCGTTAGTGACAAATTCTGGAGGACACAGACTTGGCTGCCTGGGGAGCGCCAGGCTGTCCATGTGCTCTGCTGGGAGCTGCTTCTCTGCCCAGTGTCCAGGATGCATGCATCCACTGCGGGGGCTCAGCCTGGGGGCCTGTGTACCACCAGCCTCTCTGGGATCCCTCTTGATGAGGGGCCATCCTGGCTGGGGGCTAGGGGCTTGGGGAGTCTGGCCTTGGTAGTGGGTGAGTGGCAGGGGTGCAAGCAGGCTGAGGCACTGGGTGGGAATGGGGGCATGGGCTCAGGTAATAGGCCCCATCTCAAGATCCCCTCACCTTCCATTGCTCAGTCTCGAATCCACATTCCTTGCTCTGAAATCTTTTCATCATAGTCTAAACAACCACCACATCAGTGTATTGCCTTTAAAAGACTCCCCTTGGGGAGACTGGGCTCAGGGGGGGACAGCACTCTGGTCCTGGACCTGGAGCCCACTGTGGGGTGGCCTTGGGTCCTGCTGAGGGCACAGGCCATAGAGAACCCTTCCTCCAGCAGGGCCTGTTCTGCTCTGGGTTTGGCAGTGGAGCTCCCAGTAAGGGTAGGTGGCACTTTTTAATCACCCCAACTGGGAAGTGAGTTGAACACATTCTATCCTCAGCTGGGCTTTTGTTTGTCTCTAGACCATTGACCGCTAAGTGGGGCTTCAGCAGGCAGCGATACCCACTAGGATGCTCTCCTCATATAGCCTGTTGGCCTGAATCACCAGGCAGGGTAGGTGGGGATGGGGGTGTGCTCTCCTCATTCCAGGGCCGTGGGAGTCCTGAGAGGGGCCAAGGGCAGAGGCTTTGCCTGGGAATCCTGTCTGTGGCTGTTGGAGCCTTCTCCCTTCTGCTCCTAGGTTCCTTCTTTCATTTCTCTAGTATTTAATGAGCCCGAGTGCTGTGCCAAGTTCTGTGCTGGGCCCTGAGGCTATTGTCCCTGCTCAACTGCGGCTCCCAGCTTGATAGGGAGGATGGAGGTATAAACAGACCTCTTTGCCTGTCAGCACAGAGTTGTGGACCAGGTTCTGTGAGAACGCCAAGGATGGAGCAGTTCCCTCTGGCCGGGGAGATGTGGGGGGTGGCCAGAGAGTCAGGGATGCTTCCTGGAGTGGGTGACACCGGGGCTGGGTCTGCAGGAATGGCCCCATGGCCAAGGTGGGGGCTGGGGGACAGGGGTCTGGAGAGCCCTAGTATATTGGTGTACTGGGTGGGGAGTGGCTGGGGCTGAGGCTGGGGTATCAGCAGGAAGGGGTCCTAATCCAGGGTAGAGAGTCTGAACTTTAGGACCAGTTTGTTCTTGGGGCCCCTTTTGGGGTCTTTGAAGCTAAGAGCTTACAGTGTACTCCATAACCATGGCTCCAGTGCTGAGAGGGTTACGTATGTCTTACTCTTCTTTCTTCTTCAGGCTGGATTTGATGGCGAGACCTCCAGTGCACACTCAGTTTTGGCCCTGGGCTTCATCTCATCTTCCTGGAGGAGGTTCCATCCATCTGTCCATTATCTGTCCCTGTGTCTTTCTGTTCATCCATGCATCCATCTATCGATCTGTCCTTCCATCCTTCCATCCATCCGCCCACCTAAACACCCATTCATTTAGTACAGATTGGGTGCCTACTACAGACCAGGAACCATATAAAGTACTGGTGGGGGACACAGAGGTGGTGTCTCCTCCTGGAGACCTGACATGACGTAGACTATTGTGGTTACATACCATGACCACAGTCCTGCTGGGCATTCCCAGTGGTTGGCTGAGTGTTCATGCCCCGGGTCTCTCATCCACTGAGGCCTCCTCTGGGCATGGGGTGGGAGGCACCCTAGGACTCTCACTTGTCATTTCTGTGCCCCTGTCTCTAGTTGTATCTAGGCTTCCCTCTTTCCTTTTTGTATCCTCTTTGTTTCCTCCTCTCCTTTCCCTCTCTGCCTCTTCTGTTTTGCTGGAAAGAGTAGAAAACTTGAACTATTTGGAACATTTATGTGCTTTATGGAGAAGAGTTGCCACTCCTTGCTCATGGTTCATGAGGCAGACAGAGCAGCCTGCCAGGCCCTGCAGCCTGAGCACTGTCCAGCTCTGTGCGGCCTGTAGATATTGGGCATCCCACAAGAAAGTGTGCCCCTCATGGACAGGGACAGGGTGGCGCCCACCTTTGTATCTTCCAAGAGCAGCACGAGGCTGGCCCACAGTGGCTGCTGAGGGAATAAATGCATGGAGATTTTATATTTCTCCCTTCCAATAGAAAGAGCTCGAAGCTAGGTTTTCTTGTGTGTGCCTTGATTGCCTTTCAGCTTGTCTTCAAGCCCCTGGCTAGCCTGTCAGCAAAGGCTTTGGTGGGGGACATTGATGGAAAACAGTTAAGGTGGAAATCCATCATGATCTAAAGGCTTTGGTCTTTTTTTTTTTTTTTAAAGATTTTATTTATTTATTTGAGAGAGAGAAAGAGAGAGAGAGAGCACAAGAGGGGGGAGGGTAAGAGGGAGAAGCAGACTCCCCGCTAAGCAGGGAGCCCGCCGTGGGACTCGATCCCGGGACTCCAGGATCATGACCCGAGCCGAAGGCAGTCGCCCAACCAACTGAGCCACCCAGGTGCCCCAAGGCTTTGGTCTTAAAACTGCTTTTGGGAAGGCTTAAGTTTGCTTAAGAACCCTGCCTTTGGCCTGGGTGGGTCAGCAAACGGGAGTGGCTGCTCCTGTAGGTGGGACATTCCCAGGCCCAGCTTTGGCACAGAGTAGGGGAGAGCAGTATGTAGAGAGGACTGACCATAAGCAGCAGGGCATGTTGGTATGGGAGACTGGACATGTGTGCACATATGTGCACACACATACACACAGACACACATACACACATACACAGGCTGATACAGTGGTACTGCTAACCAGCCAAATAGCTGGTACAAGCAGACCCTCAGATGAACACAGTCTAACAGGGACCCGGCCCCCCCCCCCCCGCCAACCTATGCAGACCTACACTAGATATGCATGTGTGCGCATACACACGCACACACGCACACACACACACACACCAGGATAAAGGCATTGCTGGTGTCAGAGCAGTCTGGGGAAGGCATTGCATTGTTGGGAAAGACATGGCAGTTACCTTTGCAGTTAGATATCAGTGATCTCTTATTGCGGCAAGAAGGGTGGGAGAAAAAACAGTGAGGGAACAGCCTATGGGTAGGACAGCTCCCCATTGCTCTGGGAGTGGGGGTCACCTTTCACCCAGATTGCCAGGAACAGGTGAATAGAAAGGACAGAGGTGGAAAGGGCCACTCCCAATATCCCTCCTCACCCCTGCCCAGACTGGCTTCCCAGGCAAGGAGTGTGGCTGGAGGCCAGTTTAATCTTTACTAGAAGCACAACCTGGGTTAGCTCCTGGCTTTGAATCAATTGCTTCTCAGAGTTTGCTGCAGTGAGTGAGTTTGCTCCCACAATTTAAATATAAAGACTGTGCTTTTTACTACATTTACAGCAAAGGAAAATTAAGTAATCTCAGTGTTCTGTTGTCCCACATGATATATGCAAATATTTCTTACTCCAACATGGTAAATCTTCAGCAGGTGACTTTATCACTCAGAGCTAGGATAATTCTGTGCCATTTAAGTATCATTTACCAGAATATTTTAAATTACTAATTAATTATAGAAGATTAATTTTTAAATGTGGCCCTGCATTTACATTTAATTATATCCTACTGTTTACGGACTTTAAAGCCTTAGTACTTCAGCAAAAGTGCTATGAGTCTGAGAAATTCATTTTTTCCCCTTAGAAATTCTTAGACATGAGCTCATGAGGAAAAGATACTGTGTTGAGTTTGTTCTGGTAGGTTTGTTGCTCAGGGATGCTCAAGGCAACTGAGACTTGGGGCCTGACTGAGAACAGAGACTCTACATGGCCACTGTCCCCTTCCTTCTCTGTCCCTCAATCCTTGCAAATCCCCGTGCGTGCTGGGGAGGCCTTCGTGGGTTCCCTCCCTGTGGGACCTGCCACATTCTGAGCACGCCTCTATCGCCCCCATCATCCCAGGGCCCGCACGGTACCCACCACTTGTGTGGTGACTCTTTGTACTCCCCTCCCCATGGGACCTAGGAACATGTGAGGGCAGGTGCTGGGACATGTTCATCTTTCTGAATCACCTTTTCAGAGCCTGTGGATGATGGTTGACACACGAGTGGGTGAAGGGTGGAATCCCAGGAGCTTTGACCTTTGCCTCGCACGTGCGCAAACATTTTGTAGAAGGGCTGACCAAACGCATTCTTGATGCTCTGGCCTAGCAGGGGAACCTGAGTAAACCGGTGTTTTGAAAGAATTTAATGTTTGATTTTTAATATTTCAAAGGAGCATCCAGGGAAAATGCTTGAAAGTTGCTGGGTCTTCTGGTTATTTTTGGTTGAATGCTGTTTCTATTTTGAGTTGCATCTTGAATCACGCCACTCCATTCCTGGGGCTCAGGAAGGTCTTCCGTGGCTACCTAGGATGACTGTCTGCTCCTTCCTGGGGTCAAAGAGTGAGATCGTGAACCTGAAGCATGGGCCTGGAGACACCTGGTGTTCTGCCCTTCCTTCGTGGGCCATTAAATAGCTAGCAAAGTGTCGCTTCCTCCCTGTGGGCATCTCTGCGGCTTATTAGCAGTAGCCCCTTTGGCTGGGGAGCCAGCAGGCCTGAGAAATAGGCATTGACAAAGGGAAACAGCCTGCAGCAGCGGAATGACTCAGTTACCCTTTCTGCTCCTGGATCCCCGAGGGTGTTCAGCTTGGGGGGCCTCCCCTGAGGTGGTGAGTCAGCTCATTTGTTGACTGAAGGGCTGAGGAGGGGAGCCCAGTGGGGAAGCAGCAGCAGAATCAACCCAGCGCCGCAGGAAGCCGGAGAAAGGCTGAGCCGCATCAAGAGAGGCAGAGGTGAGGCGAGGTTATCCCAGTTGCCTGGATTCATCTCAGAGAAGCTCTCGGTGCTGTGCAGCCCACATCTGTTGCCATCCCCTGCACGCTCCCACATGGAGCCTTCGCTTGGTGCCATCAAGAACTTGGCCTCGGTCCCCTGCCACCTGTGCCCAAGCTGCCCGTCAGCTTGGAGGCGAGAAGGCCTCTGCATCAGTTAGCTGATGCGGCGTAACAATCCCCCCCGAACTCGGTGTCGTGAAACAATGAGCCTTTGTTGTTACTCATTAGTCTCACAGCCAGCAGACCTGGGTCATACACAGCTGATCCTGTCTGCGCTTGTGGATGCCTCTTTGGTCAGCTGGCCATTTAGCTGCAGCTGGCTGGTTAGGAGAGCAGTTGGCTGGCTGTGTGTTAGGGTGATGGGGTGACCAGGCTGCGGGCCTCTCATCATCACACACGCTAGCCCACACTTATTCATATGACAGCAGCAGAGTTCCAAGGGGCAAATGCAAGTGCTCGGGGCCACTTGAGGCCTGGGCTCAGACCTGGTGTCTTGTTGCTTCTGTATATCTCTTGGCCAAAGCAAGCCAAGAGGTCAGCCCAGATTTAAGGGCAGGGGAGGGAGCCTCCTGGGAAACTCCTCGTGGGGGAAGTGCAAAGGCACATTGTAAAGGGGGTAGGTACACCACTGGGGGGTGAGTTGGGGCCATTTTTAATCTGTCTGCTCTGCCCCAGTGGGCAGATGAGCTTCCCAGGAGCAAGCAGGTGTCCTGCAGCTCTGTGGGTGATGGGGACCACGTACCTCCTTTCTCCTACTTTGTTTCAAGCTGCCTCAACTTTGGGGTGAATGTGGTGAGGAGAGGGTTGTGGACCAGAGGGAGAGATGGAACAGACCTTTAGTTACCAAGTGTGCTTATGCAGACTCCCTGACTCACCTCATCTCCACAATGCTAGGAAGGAAGGGCTGTTACAGAGCATTGGAAACTGGGGGTTTAGGGACCTGCTCATGCTCCCAGGTCTAGTGGCACAGCTGGGATGTGAGTTCAGAACTCCTCGACTCACAGCCCGGCTCTGTCCACTACATGCCATTGGGAACTTGTTGTCCTTGACAGATCAAGGGAAGCCCATTTTCCTCCCAGAACATGACAAAGGGTGGGACTTGATGAACATTGCCATTGAGGAGCATGTGGGATGGAGGAAGGTGGACTGGGCACCTTTGAGAGAGCATGTGGGGAACGCAGTCCACCCCCCCGGACCCCACGGTCCTGTCTCTGCCAACACACCTGCAGAGGGTATGAGGGGATGCACAGGCTGCCTGTACCTCCCTCCTTGGTAACCAGAAGAGCAGCTTCCATGAGACTCCAAGGTCACCAGAGAGTCTGAGGGCATTTACTTAACCCTTCTGCAGTGTGGTCAATGGGGCCGAGTTCCAGACAGACCTGGTTCAGGTCCCATGTCCTTACCCTGCAGCTTTCTGAGCTTTGCTTCCCCATCTGTACAGTGGATTTAAAATGATGCTTGACCCACAAGGTTCCTCTAAGAATTAAGCATGGGGAATTTTCTTGAGTATAGGTCTCCTCTTTTCTCTCTTTCATAGGCCTGGCCACCCGAGGGTTCCCAGTAACTGTTGTATAGACAGGGAGACAGATAAGTCTTAGAAAATTTAAGGATATGGAGCACTTAGAGCATCGAGAAAAATGAAAAATCTTATTGACTCCAGGCTAGGTCAACGTTCCCAGTTTTGAAATGCACTAGTGGTTGACATTGGGGATTCTCATTGTGACCTGCTGCTGGGTTGATTGACCAAAGGAGAGAAGTGGGCATGGTTGATGGACTATTAACAGGCGTGTCTGATGCTCATTTCTCAGCTGTTTGCTGTGGCATCTCCCTCCCCACAGTGTGTTACTTGCATGTCTTCGGTATCTGCGTCCATGAGCGATGTCAGGGAGAAAGCCAGGGACAAGGGCACGATTGGAGCCATGGAGATTGGGGAGAAAGAAGTTGCTGTGACAGAGCTGTGTGAAGGTATGGGAGGAAAGAACCAGATGGAAGTGGGATGTTGAGGAAAACGGGTAGCAGGAGAAACATGCATGTATCCCACCCCACTCCATCCACAAAGCCCTGGTACCCTGGCAGGTGCTGAGTGCAGAGGTTGGGCTCCTACCATATGGCGGGAAATGAACTACTTTAATTTCGGCCACAAGGGATGGGGCAGAAGACCTGAGTGTGTCCCCTTTTTCTCCCTTCTCCTTCCCACACCCCACTGATCCCTTTCCTTGCGGAGGAAATCTGAGAACTTTAGCTGCTTAGGCGGGGGCACAGGGGTGCTTCCTCAGGGGTGAGGGCTGCTGGTAACATGGAGGAGGGGTACTGCCTCTGGAGACACACAGGCCCCAGCTCCCTGCTGGCACCATCTTTTTGAGCCTGTTTACTGGTCTGTAGCCTGGGATAATACTACTTTCCCTGAGGGTTGCTGTGGGATTTAAATGAGATAAAGTCCCAAGAAGGCCCAGTGCAGGGCTGTAGTCTGTGAATGGTGGTTTTGGACTGCGTCTGTGCAGAGCGTCTGGCTGAGACTGTAGAACCAGCCTGTGCCGCTGAGGTCGAGGGCGGATGTGTTAATGACTCGAGGAGCCGTGCTATGGCCAGCCTGGCGGGACGGGGCCTCACGGATTCTCTGTGGGAAAGCATAGCTTCCAGAGCCAGGTGAGGAAAACCGGATGCAGGGTGCACCCCGGGTGGTAGGGGATGGTGCTAGCAAAATGTGACAAGATGCTCACAGCCCTTAGCCAGGGTAGCTGGGATTGAGCTGGAGAGATGTCAGAATACATGGCGGGGGCGGGGGCTGGGGATGCAGGGGGCCTCTCAGTGCACCCCCCCTCCCCACACCCGAGGCTCCCTGTGCTGGCTGGGCACGTGCAGGTCCTGCCCAGGAGCAGGCGGGAGCGCCCAGGGCACCTCTCATCTGGGCTCTCGCTCGCCTGTCCAAGCAGGCACAGCGGCTGGTGGCTTCTCAGGGCTGCTGGTGGCGGGGCTGACAGAAGGAGGAAGAGCTGCTGGTGCTTTCCCCCTGCAGAGTTACTTTTGAGCTGAGGAACCCTCCTTTCTCAGCCATCACCAAGACACAGTGAATGGGCCCCTTTCCCTGGACCCCTTGCAGCGAGTTCGTTGGGGGAGAAAGACACGGGCCCTGCTCCTAAAGAGCTAGCAAGCTTAACTGGGGGGAACTCTCACCCTCGGGAAGAACCACGAGCCAGAGAACCGGTGCCCAGCCGTGAGCACCCAGTTGGAGACAACTCCATGGCTAGCAGGGCCCACGGGGTGGGCAAGGGAGCTGTGTGTCTGTTGTTCTCTTGCTGCTCTACAGTGGCCCCATGGGTCCATCCAGTCCACGTAACCACGTGAACCACTCTTGGGTACTGGGTAACTTGGGGCTTTTGAAGACAACTGGAGGATCAGATAAGAATGGCTAAAGCCGGGGTGCCTGGGTGGCTCAGTCGTTAAGTGTCTGCCTTCGGCTCAGGTCATGATCCCAGGGTCCTGGGATTGAGTCCCACATGGGGCTCCCTGCTCGGTGGAGCCTGCTTCTCCCTCTCCCTCTGTGCTTTCTCTCCCTCTCTTGCTCTCTTTCAAATATATAAATAAATAAAAATCTTAAAAAAAAAAAGAATGGCTAAAGCCTCCCTTTGGAATGCCAGCCAGGTACAGCCAAGTCACAGATCTGAAGGCCCACGACAACCACGCAGGAATATTACAGTGTAGAGCACGTTGGCTGTAAGAAGGGCCAGCAGTATAGCAACTGTGGGTGCTTGGGGGAGCCCATCCTTCCCTGAAGGGGATAGTCAGGCAGGCTCCACTGAGGTTCCCAAGTGAAGGCCTGGTATGGCCAGTGCTTTCTGTGTCTCAAAAGGAGCCAGAAATCTGGACTTTCCTGCGAAATCTCTTAATTTTTAAATGTTGGCAACTAATGACAAAAATTCTAAGCTCTCTCTTGGCCAGCTCTGCCTGTGTCAGGGCTGATAAGGCTTGCAGATTATTGAGTGACAACATCTGATTTATGGCTTAATACACCATCAACTTAAGCATATTAAATACGGGAATGGCATGGAGGGAGCCCCATTCTCTTTTTCCAGGGCTTTCTCACTAGGCACTGGCAATCATCCTTAGTGCAGTGTTCCCCGAGAGTTCCTGTTTCTCTCCTGGATCCTCCAGGCACCCCCCTCGTTTTCTGTGCAGCTAGTACTCTTGTCCTTGCTGGTTGGTACCAGGGTGTTGCTGACCTGCCTTAGGACCCTTCTTTATATTTACGGGAAGATCTTGGTTTTTAAGCATGTGGAGGTCAACTCTTTAGACAGAGGGTCATCGTTGGGTTTTGATCTCTGCCCCTCACAGTGCTCCACAGTGCTGTTGCTGGTTCCTTGTCCCGGGGAGGGTAGCTTTCTGTTTAGGGGTGTTCTAGCTTTCCAGGGCTGTGGAGAGCTACTGAGTCTGATAAGGGGAATTGGGCAATTTCTTAAAGGCCTGGCTGATGAACTTGGTGATTCACTGAGCACCTACTCTGCCGGGCCCTTTCTGAGCACTGGGGAAGCACCTGAGAGGTGAGGTTGGTCCCTTCTTGCGAGTGAGATATGGTTTAGAAGAACAGGAAGGGGGCCTACAGCCCAAGGCAGTAAATATCCGAGCCCGGCCCAGCCCATGCTTGCCTGGGAGGCTGCAACCTACAGACTAATGCCTGTCCAGGTCTCAGTTTGTTTGTCTTCAAATGGATCAAATATTCATTGAGGAGCTAATGTGAATCAGGCCCTACTGTAGGTACTGGGGATACTGAGTGTCTGAGACAGACAAGGTCCCTGACTTCAAGGAGTTGACTTTCTGGTGGAGGCAGGGGGTGGTCACTAAATAAAGAAATGGATAAAGTCAAAGTAATTGAGGTAGTGATAACCTCCATGAAGAAAGACAAAGCAAGGTAAGAAGAGAGTGGTTTGGTGGGGATGCCATTTTAGATGTGGTGGTCAGGGATGGTGCAACCAGGTGTTAGTGGAGAGACCAGGAGGTATTTGTGAGGAGACCAGAAGGGTCTGTCAAGCAAGATCTGGCTACAGAGCGATTTCAGCGGATGGAGTAGCATGTGCAAGGGTCTTGAGGGTGGAATGAACTTGGCATGCCAGAGGATCCATGAGGAGGAGGATGTACCTGGTGCAGGGTGAGCCAGGGGGAGAGAGGTGGGAAGGGAACACGGGAAGGGGCCTGAGGTCAGAGCCCAGAAGGCCTCATAGGCCATTGTAGGACTTTGGACTTGGTTTCACTCTAATGGGAAGGTTTGTGAGCAGGTCAGCAGCAAGATCTGGAAAAGGACCAGGGTAAAGGTGTCCTCTCTGCCGTTCTTTGGCTCTACAGGAAGTAGCTCAGGGACATGTAAAGTCTAAGGAAATGGTAGATCATAGTTGTCAGGCCACAGGGAGCTGATGTATGTGGAGCTGAGCAGGGCTACTTGGTGGGGAGGTGCTCCCTCTGCCCCCTCATCTTGCTGGGGCCACAGGGAGGGCACAGGGCCCCTGGTGGGTGGCCTCATTCGGGGCTCCCTGCATGGGCCCTTGCTGTGGGAAATCAGGCGGGCCCCTGCTTCATGTCTCACTCAGCAAGTACTCAGGGGTGAGCACAGCCTCCTGGCAGCTGCCCACGGCGGCTTCCTGCGAGCAGCAAGCAATCAGCCTAAAGAGCTTTGCATGTTATTAATGTATGTGACAATGGGACGGACTGCCTTGCTGCTCCCAGGACTCTCCTTCTGGAAGGGCTGAGAGCACATGCCCTTTGCAGAACCATCTTTCCTCTATCCTTCACCAGGGGATTCAGGCAAGCAGCAACAAAAACTAACCCAACCACAGCTAAGTTTCCTCAGCTCCCTAATGGGCGTCGGGGAGGACAGCTGCAGAGCCCAGTGCAGGCCTTGCCACCTGTGGGCTTCTATTCGTTTGCACTTGTGCCAATAGGTAAACGCATTTGGACTGCCGTGTGTTTGTGTGCGTGTGTGCGTATGACGGGGGACAGTGTGCGCATGTGTCCCATCCTTTGCTGCTCCCAGCTGTGGCTCCCCCCCCCCCCTCCGGGCCTCAGCATTACCTGTAAGTTCTAGGCCATGGCTGTGTGGCCACAGCTGTGACCTCCGCTCTCTGGGTTTGGGATGGTGATGCTGCTGATGGTGGTGGCGATGATGATGATGGGGGGTGATGATGACAGTGATGATGCTGATGATGCTGATGATGCTGATGATGGTGCTAGTTATGGTGATGATGATGATGATGGAGGTAGTGGTGGTGATGATGGAGATGATGATGATAATGACAGTGATGATGGCGAGGATGATAATGGGGATGATGATGATGATGATGATGATGCAGCTTGTGCTTCTCTTTAGAATCACTGCCTTTGGCATCATCTTTGTCTTACTCAGAGACATGAGTAACCCAGAGGTCTTACCCCATCATAGAGTGTTCAAAGGCAGTTTTTATTTTGTTTCTGGTTTGAAGGCTGAAAGTGAGGTTAGGGACAGGAGTCACTGCTGTGTGGGGTTAAATGGGCCCGGGGATCCCTGTGGTTGTGGGGCTGTGGTTGTGGGGTGTGAATGACTGTTTCAGGGGGGTGTTTGCACCAGGAGCATCAGCACATTGGGGAAGGGACAGAGCATCCTTCTGTCCCACGGCAGGACCAGGGCTGTGTAGGAAGCTGAAGTCAAGTTGGCTCCTGGAAGAAGGATCTCAGAGCTGTTTGTTCACTACCGCGGCTCTGAGGTTGGACCTTTGCTCTGGTTATCCACTGCTCTGTGACATAAAACAAAAATCATTTTTATTATCTCTCATGTTTTCTGTGAATCAAAATTTTGGTAAGGGCTCAGCTTGTTGGTTTTGGCTCAGAGTCCGTCATGCAGTTGCAGTCAGTCATATGGTGGCTGGATCTGGAAGAGCGAGGGGCCAGAGAAGCTGGACACTGGCTGGGCATCTCTCCCTCTTCATGTGGTTTGTCTGGATATGCTAGTTTGAGCTTCCTCACAGCAGGGTGGCCTTAGGGTGGCCCAGGGCTCTGATATAAGTGCTCCAGAGAGCTAGAGGAGGCTTAGACTTATCTGTTCCAGAGTCCTGGCTGGATCCAGGGTGAGAGAGGGGCTAGGGTGGGGTACAGAATCCTCTGTTTGGCTTTTGTGGACATTCATGGCCCTACCATTTGAGAGTGGCCTAAAGGTGACTGACAGGAGGCGGTGTTTTTATCAAGGCACAGAATGAAATCCCAGTCACTGTAAGGCAGGAACCCCAGGCAGGTTTGTGAGGTGGCTGGAGGAGAGGGCATGCTAGAAGGATGGAGTCCCAAGGTGGGGCCTTCCTGTTCCACAGCAAGCATAGCACCACCCTGACTTGAGCTGTGCTGTCTCTGCCTTGTCATCGCCTCTGAGAGTCCCTTACTCCTCGTGGTTGCTCTTCCTCCTTGTTTTGGAGGGAAAATGAGGTCATGAAGGGATATGTGACTCAGGGACCTCCCAATAGGCCTGGACAGATCCCTTGAGGAATTCCTCTGCCTAAGTACCTCGGCTCAGCCAGACCAAGGCAAGATATGGTGGTCTGCACGGGGGTGTGTGAGAGATGGAGCGCATCTCAGGGTCAGGGATGCTGGGAGCCCAACCTCAAGCCGGGAAGGAGGCGTGCCGCCTTGAGGACCGTGGCAGCCTGCAAACCAGGTGTTCTCCTTGGTGTCACTTCCCTCATGACAAAGGCACTTCTCATCAAAAACTGGTGTTTCTAAGCCCGGTAAGCACACAGTTAGAGAATAGTTACACTGAAGGTAATATTTAATATTTATGTCCAAACAGGCAATACCTTGACATTAATTATCCTGTTATTATTAAATCTAGTAATCTGTTACATTGCCATATAATGGAATGTGGTTATATGGGACTCTAGTGAGAATAATGGAATTATGAAGAGTAGAATTTGTAATTTAATACCTAAGAACAAAAGGTTTGGGTGGCTGCTTATGATTTTTCACCGCATCTTTTTCCTCTAGAGACTTACTCATCCTTAAATAAGCATTTGGTAGAGATTGCATGAGAGATACACAGTGAGAGCATTGTGCCTGTCCTCATGGCAAGTAGGCAAGCATCGACAGTGGGGGCTAGATGTAATGTAGGGATGATTGGGGTGCCCACCAAAGCCAACACATCCATCCTGGGGTGAAGGAAGGCTTTCTGTAGGAAGCCATGTCTGAGCTAAGTCTTAAAGGACAGGCACAAGTCAGCCAGGGAAAACAGTGAGGGGAGGCCATCCCAGGGGAGGGACCAGCAAATGCAGGAACATGGAAGGGACGCACAGGACAGCGGGAGGATAAGGTTTTTTTTGGAAAAAGCCATTGATGTTTTGCTATGGCATCATCCAGAGAGAGGCATGTAAAAGTATTGCAAAGGAGACCATCAACAAAACAAAAAAGTAAATTACTGAACAAGAGAAGTTATTTGCAAATGGTATATCTCCTAGGGGGTTTATGTCCAAAACAAATAAAGAACTTATACAACTCAATACCAAACCCCCCCCCCCAAATAATCCAATTGAAAAATGGGCAGAAGTCCTGAATATTTTTTTTTTCCCAAAGAAGACATCCAGATGGCCAACAGACACAGGAAAAGATGTTCAACATTACTGATCATCAGGGAAATGCAAATCAAAATCACAATGAAGTACTTCACACCTGTCAGAATGGCTAGACTTAAAAAGCCCAGAAATATAAACGTTGCTGATGATGTGGAGAAAAAAGGAACCCTTGTGCATTGTCGGTGGGAATGCAAACTGCTGTAGCCACTGTGGAAAATAGTATAGAGTTTCCTCAAATAAATTAGAAATAGAAATAATTGCACTACTGGATATTTACCCAAGGAAAACAAAAATAATTCAAAGAGATATATGCACCCCATGCTTGTTGTAGCATTATTTATAATAGCCAAGATATGGAAGCAACCAAAGTGTCCTTTGATAGATGAATGGATAAAGAAGATGTTGGGTGTGTGTGTGTGTGTGTGTGTGTGTAATGGAATATTACTTAGCCATGAAAGAGAATGAAATCTTGCCATTTGCAACAAAATGGATGAATCTAGAGGGTATTATGCTACATGAAATAAGTCAGAGAAAGACAAATACCATATGATTTCACTTATATGTGGAAGCTAAAAAACAAAACAAAACAAAAAGCAGAAAGAGACCCATAAATACAACTGATGGTTACCAGAGGGGAGGGGGGGGTCAGGGGAATGGGCAAAAGGGATGAAGGGGAGTGGGAGGTACAGGCTTCCAGTTAGGGAATGAATAAATCACGAGGATAAAAGGTACAGCACGGGGAATATGGCCAATGGTATTATAATAGCTTTGTGTGATGACACATGGCAGCTACACTTGTGAGCATAGCGTAACCTATTGAGTTGTTGACTCAGTGTGTTGTACACCTGAAACTAATGTAACACCATGTGTCAGCTATACTTCAATTAAAAAAAATGCTAAAAAAAAAAGAGGGACGTCAAGGAGGAGTAGGGGCAAGGCTATGAAAGGACACTGCATTCCATGCTAGGGATCAGGGGCAATCCTGAAGACAGAGGGAGCCAATGCCAAATGGGTGTGCCTCCGCACCTCTGAGCTGCCAAAGCAACTGGCCTCAGGGAGTGTGACGGATTGGATGGCGGGCCTGGGGCCAGGGAGGAAGGGTGGTGCCAATATTTGGGTGAGTGTTGACGTAGCACTGAGGAAGTCGGGGATAACTGGGGAGAAGGAAACACTTTTGAGGACTGTTTCGGAAGCACAGTCTATAGAACTCAGGATGAGAGTCCAATTCTTAAAAATAAACTTTTAATTTTAGAATAGTTTCTGATTTACAGACAAATTGCAAAGATGGCACAGAGAGTTCTCATATACGTCACACCCAGTCTCCCCCATCTGAGCATTTACATTAGTATGGTACATGTGTCCGCATTCATGACATTATTGATACATTTTTTGTTAACTAAAGTTTAGGCTTTAGAAAAAAAAAAGAAGAAGGTAGCAGGAGGGGAAGAATGAAGGGGGGGAAATCGGAGGGGGAGACAAACCATGAGAGACTATGGACTCTGAGAAACAAACTGAGGGTTCTAGAGGGGAGGGGGGTGGGAGGATGGGTTAGCCTGGTGGTGGGTATTAAAGAGGGCACATTCTGCATGGAGCACTGGGTGTTATGCACAAACAATGAATCATGGAACACTACATCTAAAACTAATGATGCAATGTATGGGGATTAACATAACAATAAAAAATTAAAAATAAAGTTTAGGCTTTATTCAGATTTCCTTAGTTTTTACCTACTGTGCTTTTTTTTGCTCCAGGATCCCATCCAGGACCTCACAATACATTAGTCATCCTGTCACCTTAGGCCCCTCTTGGTTGTGACGGTTTCTCAGCCATTCCTTGCTTTTGATGACCTTAATAGTTTTGAGGAGGCCTGGTCAGGTATTTTGGAGAATACCCCTTAATTGGGATTTATCTGATATTTCCTCATGATTAGACTGGCATTATGGGTTTGGGGAAGAAAGACCACAAAGGTAAATTGCCATTCTCATCATTTCATATCAAGTGTGCGTGCTGTCAACATGACTGATCACCGTTGATGTTGACCTCGACCACCGGGCTGAGGTAGTGTTTGTCAAGTTTGTCTGCTCTAAGGTTATGTTGTCCCTTTTCTGTACTGTTCTCTTTGGAAAGATGTCGCTATGCCCACACTTCCGAAGGAATAGGGGGTTATGTTCTACCTCCTTGAGGGTGGAGTATCTGTATAGAGTATTTGGAATTCTTTGGCACAGGAAATTCCAATTCTCTTTCTGAAGGGAACGTGAGCTAGTTGTGGCCTGTGGGGTTGATGGTGGACAGGGTGGTAGAAGACTCAAAGTTCCCTTGAGAATCATTCTTTCATTCTTTGGGCCACCTGTGCCCCTCTGGGCCTAGCTCCAAGGGACAGTCTGATGGCTGGTGGATGGCTGATGTGAGCCTCAGCCTGGGCCTCCCAGGTGAGTGAGGCTCAGCCTCCTGTCCATGAGCCGTAGCCCCCGACCACTTGGCCTTGTCTGTGTTCCTCTCCCCACAAAGTAGAGAAGGCCATTCAATCCAACTTAGTTCAATTCAAGTCAAACCCACAAGCACTTTTACATGTTGACCTTGGGGCTCTTCCCTAAGTACTCTTTTGGGGAGAAGGAAAGAGAGCAGCATTGTTGCTTTGGGGCATTTACATGATAGAATCTGGGGGGGGGGGAGAGGCAATACAGACATGCCTCGGTCTCAATATTGGAGGCTCAGTCCTTTCCATACACCTATTTTTCCTCTTGTTGTGTTGCTATGAAATAAAATTTTGTGAGTACTTATTGATTATAGCCAAGGAGGCAACAACTGTATTTGGTTGGTTTTTCTGCCATTTATCCTGAAGCTCTTAGAAGATATACCCACGTTTTGGCCTCTCAGGGTAACAGCCCACAGGCTCCTTCCTCTGGGAGTGGCTGGGATGGGGCTGACCCGAGTGGGGCGGTAGCTGGCTCTGTAAGGCCCTTTTGGCAAGCAAGCTGGATCTCTGCACAGATTAGTAGAGTGTCTAAGCAATGGGTCTGGAGCTGTCTTCCTGAGTTGGCTTTCTGGCTCTACCACTCACTGATGGTGGGACCTAAGGTGAATGTCTCACCTGCAAAACGCAGGTCATGTTACTACCTACCTCGAGGACGGTTGTCAAGATTAAATGACTTGCTACATGTAAAAAGGTGCCTCACACAGAGCAAAGTTTTACCTAGGAAACGTTAGCTGTTATCATTTCAAACACAGGCAGGAAAAAAGACTTAAGACGTTATGAGCTGAACAGTGGATTTTGGGTTTTCATTCATGTATTCATTTATTCATCTGCTTCAAAATTTTTTAACATGACCCAAACATTTTATTAAACGTATTTACATATATTTGCAGATTCTTTCCTAGTTGAGTACTAAAATAGACTTTTACAGTTTCAGAATTTTCATTCAAAGGCTTTTTTTTTTTTTTTTTTTTTTTTGCAGGGGGTGGTGTGGGGGCAATCGGCTCTACTGTGAGATGGAAAAAAAAAGAGCTAAGCTTCTTTGTATGACTAATTCTAAATACATCCAACACAGTAAGTCCTAGGGACTATCCCAGGAGATAGTGTTTCGTTCCTTTGTGATCCAAATGAAATGGGTGCTGTCACACAGCCCCGTCTCAGTAAAGTCACATTAAGAAGAAAACCAGGAAAAGTGACGTTGTGCCTAGCAGTTCTCTGCTGGTATCCTTTGAAGACCGTCGGAGGATCCCATTCATAATTCACAGCAACACTGCTTAGAATCTGCACTCTCTGTCTCTCCCTTCCCCCTTGTCTCTTCCTAGACATGGTCTCCCTAAACCCTCCAGGTGTGTCGCATAGTCCAGCTGTGCTGTTGCTTCGCTTTCTCTCCCCTCCTTCTTTCTGCCCTTGTTTTGTTTCCCCCACGAAAGCTCAGGAACCATCCTAGGAAGCGCAAGGAAGTGGAGAAGATAAGGGGCCATAATTGGATCCCGTGAGTGGGCCGGGAGGGAGGATATGCAGATGTGACTTCATCCTGCTGTGGTTCTTCGGCACATCCGAGCTGAATGCCTCCGTGAGCGCCTGTGGCAAGTGATGGGAAGGAGACTGTGGCACGCACAGGGGACTCTGTGCCTGCACCTGGCTGGGAGGAGGGGTTTTGTGGGAACTCGCTCTTTCTACCATCTTCCTTCTGAATGGGCCCAGGGCTGGGTGGTTGAACAGGGAGCTGAGTGCAGTTCAGAGGGGCTCAACCTGGGGGGATGTAAGGGGCCCCAGTGTCTCAGAGGATGGGGATAGGAAAAGGCAGAATGACTTGAGAATGTTTCCAACTGGACAGGTCTGATTGGAAGGGAAGTAACTGATCTGTTGGGGGGTCAAGTGACAAGGACGTAGGTTGTGGTGTCTGTTAGATCTGAGCTCAACCCCTCGCACCTCAGATGCACTGTTGGACTTGGGACAAGCAGCTTGGCCTTTCTGAGCCTGGGTTTCATTGTCTGTGGAATGGAAGTCCTGTCAGCCCCTCACGGGCTGTGGGGAGGACTGCCTGAGATCAGCGATCAGAGTGCAGTTGTCACATTCATGACTGCCGCCTGTTCTACCGCCTTCCCTGCTCCCTCTCTAGGCTTGCATCCCGGGAGGGAGCTGGAGGCCCCAAGCTCACTTCTGTAGGAAGGTGCCTGCCTCCACCTGCGGCCCCAGGGAGTTGGCCCTGCCTAGAGCCTCCTGCTTTCACTTCCAGGGAGTCGGGCACATCTACCGCCTTCCATGTCTGATGGATGTGTGTGCTTTGTCCATTACCACGGTCCTGCCCTGTGTGAGTGCCGTGGGGCCGTGCCACAGAGCAAGTCTCTGCCCTTGCTCAGGGGATTGCCATTTGGCGGCAATAAGACCGAGACAGAAGAAACCACGGTGGATGTTGATGATGGCTCGTGGACTCAGGAACTTAGAAGGATGCTCATCTTCCAGTCCACGGGCTCCAGCAGTGGCCTCTGCTTACATACGTCCAGAGATGGGGAACTTACCATCTACTAAGGAAACCTATTCTGTCTTTGGGTAGCTCAACAGTGAGAACGTCTACTTCATGTTAGACAGAGTCTGTCTCGTGGCTTCTCTCCGTTAGTCCTGGATCCGTGTTCCGGGGCTAGAGGACAATTTTACTTTTCTTTCCCCATGTCAGCCCCTCAGTCATCTGAAGATAGCATGTGTGTACCTTGCGTTCCTCTTGATAAGCCAGATCCCACCAGGTCCCTCACTGATCTTGAGTCCATCGATACTGAGGACCTCCTGTGTGTCAGATACTTTGCAATGCTGCAAGGTGCTGGGCTATGGGAGGGAATAAGACAAGTGAGGTCTCTACATCTCACCTATGGAACCTGCATTGTGAGTACAAGAGGAAGAAACAAAAGCAAGGTGACATCAAAGGTGAAGAGTTCCACAGGAACAGGATGAGGTGATAAGGAGTGACTGGAGCCACTTTCGACTACATGGCCATTCTTTCTGCATTTTGAGCTGAGACCTGATTTGTGGAGTGAGGACTGTGAGAGCCTTTGCTTTTGTAAGGGTTGGTCTCAAGGTGGGAATATAGGGTGGCTGGTTGGAAGAGCAGAAAAAGAAAGCCTCTGTGGCTGGAGCTTAGCATAAGGTGGGGAAAGGGTGACACATAGGTGGGGGTATGCCACCCATGCTCTGCAGCCCAGTGAGGAGTTGGGTTTTAAGTGCCATGGGGAGTCATGGCACTTAAAATCCATGGAGGATTTTTATAGGGCCATGACATGATCTGTGTCCCCTTTTGTGATTCTTCTGGCTATTCTGTGGGGATGGGTCTGTAAGAAGGCAAGAATGGGAGGAGAGTGGATATCGTTGCAGACATGGCATGAATAGGATGAATAGGAGCCTTGAAGACTTGCTTTGAAAAGTCAGAAGCTTGTCAAAGGTATAGTCTCTCGCAAGACTTGGTGTCAGCGAGAGCCTCTGAGTCGTGGTACCTCGAATACCCAAACTCTACGTGTATTTTCTACTTGTGTAAAATTTTGGGTGAGCCAGTGTGAAGCCCACATCTCAGCCAAGATCCCCAGGCTCTGAGCATGGCTGGGACTGGGGAGAATTCTGACGATACTTTCACATCCACAATCCCCAGAGCCCCCCAGAGGCTTCCTTCTGATGATGGATCTTTAGAAAACGTATCAGTGGAAATTGGTCTTTCATCTCCATCAGCATCACTTTTATGTTGTGGAAAAGGCCCATCCTCCTGAGGAGGCAAGGAGGAGGTGAGATTTGAAGCGGGAGCTTGGTGGCAGATCCCGCCATCACGTCCCCCACGCCCGCCCCAGCTCAGCCACGGTTGTCATCCATCTGTATTTCACTCCTGCTTTCATCCTTCACTTGCTGTTTATCATTTTTGGAGAAGAATCCTCTCTGTTAGCACATTCGGAAGCCTATTTTATTGCAGAGGAGAAGGGAACAATACAGGTTTTCATCTCAGACTAATTATGCCTCCAATACACTGATGCTAAATAAAACCAAGGGGAAGGTAATTGGAAATTCTTGACGTGACATTCACAGCTTTGAGAAAAACAGATGTTCACTTGAGGAGCCTGGGAAGAGAATACGTATCCCCACAACTGGCCAATGAGATTGGTTCCAGGAAGTTGTGAGTGGGAGCTGGGCCACCCCTCGTTCTGTGGACGTGCATGAGGATTCTCTGGAAGACCATCTGTTCTGTGTCGGCCTCGCCTGTACTCAGTCCTCACCTGGGCTGACACGGATGACTCCCATGTTGAGTCATCTAAGGCATTTAGTGACAACTCAGGTCTTGCAACAGAAGGAGTTTGCCTGCAGTCTTACCTCTGCCATTCACCAGGTGTGGGACTTAGGGCAAGGACTCTGGTGTGTATGATTGGTCATTTCCTCACCCATCCCATGGAGCTAGTGCCTCAGCACCTCACAGGGCTCTCAGGAAAATTTGATGAGACAACGTCTATAACATGCCCAGAACATGGGAGGCCCTCCAGAATTTCTTTTTTTTTTTTCCCCCAAAAGATGGTTCCTTCCTGCAGATTAAGGCTGTGCCTAATCATGAGTGCTTCTTTCCATCTATTTGAACTTTTTGACCTCCTTAAATAGCGTGACAGATTGGACTAGTCCAGCTTTGGTTTCTGTTAGCCTAGGAAGCTACACACACCAGATCCACTTCCTTTACCAAATGAACATATTCACCAAATGCAAATAATAGTGGAGAACTGAGCAGTTGAATGTGTCTTGGGTAAATCCCTTTATCCCTCCAAGTTGCCTATTCTCCACCTGTCAAATAGGATGGGGACTGCCTGGTCTAATTTTTAGGGTGCCTATATAGGGGGAATGAGATCGGGGACAGGTGTCTTTGAGACTAGAAAGGCTCCAGGTCCCAAATGACCCCTGTGATTGACCACAGTGTGCTTCAGTTATTCTCGACACATTGCCTCTCTGCAGGCCAGCAGGAACTCTGGAAGGGCAGAGGCTGGGTGTGGCCCACTGAACGGTTACCCTCCGTTCTTCATCCTACCCTTGCTGTGGCCTCATGGGGAGTAAAGTATACCTCCCTGTGCCTTAGCTTTGGGTTTGGCCATGTGACTTGCTTTGTGGCAGCAGCGTGTAGGCAGAGGTGACAATGTGTGTGAGCCCTGGGTTCTGAGCCTGAGTTCTGAGCTTGGGCCTTAAGAGATATTGCGTGTTTCCATCTCTCCTCCTGAGTTTCTACCAAGTAGACAAAGGATAAACTCTGGATCACCCACTGGCCCCAGGAAGATGAGAAATATGAGTCAGGGGGCGCCTGGGTGGCTCAGTCAGTTGGGCGGCTGCCTTCGGCTCAGGTCACGATCCCAGGGTCCTGGGATCGAGCCCCATGTCGGGCTCCCTGCTCGGCCGGAAGCCTGCTTCTCCCTCTCCCACTCCCCCTGCTTGTGTTCCCTCTCTCGCTGTGTCTCTCTCTGTCAAATAAATAAATAAAATCTTTAAAAAAAAAAAAGAAATATGAGTCAGAGCAGAGCCACTGAACTGACCCATAAACTACAGTGAGAAACAGATCTTCTCCAGCCAACCCACACATCTGGGAGAGTAACTGAGGGTTCTTATAGCCACTGAGTTTTTGGGTGGTTTGTTACACAGCATTATTTTGGCAATAGCTGACTGATACACTGAGTCTTATTTGTTTCTATGTTCCTCACTCCAGCACTCTGCCTGGTACCGAGGAGGCTCTTATAACTGTTTACTGACTGAACAAATGAATGAATGAGTGAAGAATCTTATTTTGTTGTTAAACCTGATTATTGTGTTGGTCCTTTCTTTGAGTTGTCACATATAGGGGTACTCTGAGCCTGAGCGTCTGCTGGCTGACGCTTTCAGTTTTGTTCAGATGGAAGGTATGAGGCCAGTTCTTTTCTCAATGTCACTTGGGGCAAGTGCGCAAGAGGTATGGGCCATGAGAACCAAGATGGAGCTCTCACCCTGGTTCTGTTATGGTTGTCCCTTTGGTACACGGAGGAGCATTGCAGTGAGCCCTGGGCTTCTGGGTGGTAGAGACTACAAGTCTAGTAGAAGTCACTGCTGGTGTTAAGCCTAGTGCCCAGCCTACTGCTTATCCCCCTTTAGGCAATGGTACCCGCTTCCCCAGTCGGTGGTTGCTGTATTGCAGTGTTTCAAGAGCCCTATGGCAGCTACTGTGAGTCAGACCATCCTCCCCACTGCCTGGAGCAGTCAAGCTCAAACCCAGAGACAGATTCTGGAGGCCTTTGCATTTCCTTCTGAAAAGCCCTTTGCAGAGGCTGCATCGAATGGGGGAGAGAATTGGACCTGGATGGGATGATCCAGGGGTGAGTTAAGAATGGTTATATTATATATTTATTGAATGCTTACTTTGTGCTAGGCTCTTTACATGCATTTTCTCCTTTACGTACTGGAAGTGCTGTTTTGATTCTCCTTTTGATACCGGAGGATTCCAAGGCTTAGCGAGGCCAGTAACTTGCTGGAGGCAGTTTGTGGAAGTAAGATCTGGATCCCAGCCATCTACATCCAGAATTCCTGCTCTTGGAAGCCCAGTGGTCTCAGCCCAGCCTGCCCATCAGAGGCATCTAGGGAGCTTTCAGCCACCCTGGGGACCAGGCCTCAACATAGACCAAGTAAGAGGGAGCCCTAGGGTTGAGGCCAGTCATGCTACGTGCAGGACTTACTGCCTGCAGCTGGGATGTGGCGTTAGGGCCCACCTGGCATGGGACACAAAGCAGTAAGTGTGGTTGTCCTTCTACAGAGTTGTGTGTGAGAGGCAGCTGAGATGGGCATAGGGAGAGCCTTGAACTTTTGTGGTCACTGTGACCCTGAGGACAGTCATTGTTCCTGGGCTTGATGACAGAGGCTTAATGAGGGCCTGTGTGTTGGGAGCCCGAGTTCTTTGCTGAGAGCTTTCTAAGCCGTGCTCAGCCCGGCTGAGGGCATCATCATCCCTGAACACGCAGTTTCTCTCTCTTTCTCTGTGCATGTCGGATTTGTTCCTTCCTCCCTTCGTTCACCAGCTCCTGCTAACTGCCAGACAGAGGCCTGGGCTGGAGTTAAGGGAATGGTTGTTTGGACTTACAGAGGAAGGAAACCACCTTGAAGCAAGAGAAATAGGAAGGCAAATACATGTTGTGAAAGATACTCAATCTATAACCACAGCTGGAAGGATGTTTGCTTAGAGAAGGGTCAGGAGAAAAGCAGAAGGGAAGGATGAAAAGAGAAAGTGGAATGACCTGTTGGTCTTGAAGGTGGGAGGCTGGCAGGGCTGGGCAGAGGGGGGACCTGGGCAGTAGCACAGAGGGAAGGAAGGGGCTCGAAGAGGGAGGCGGCCCGGGGAGGGGGCAGGGGAAAGCGGCAGGGGCTGCACGGAAACAACTCAGGGAAACCAAGTCATCACACAGAACCACAGCCAGACTCCCAGGCACCCTGGGCCCTGTGATGCATGTGCCTTTTCCAAAGAGTGCTGACAGGATTTTGAAAGTGATCAAAGACCTCCCCTGTTAAACACAGAATGGAGAAATCAAAGAACATGGGAAATCAGAAAGGCTACAAGTAAGGCAAATAAGAAAATGTAAACAGCCCGGGGCGGGGAATGCTGGGGAATGAGCCTCCTGCTGCTCCACCCCAGCACCTCCCTCCTCCGCAGGGACAGAGCTAGGTCCCTGCATGTGTGCACATCTGCACGCAGGTGTGCATATGTGCGTGTATGCACATGATGTGTGCACATGCGTGTGCCTGCATGTGTGCGGGCATGTGTGCATATTACGAGTGTGCATGTGTGTCTGTAGGCATATCAGGCATGCACACGTAGGTGCATATTATGTACACATACATGTGTACTTACACGTGTGCATGCCGGCACATGTATGTATGCATATTATGTATGAACACGTGTGTGCTTAACGTATGTGTGTGTGTGCGCGCGTGTGTGCACGTGTGTACACATCTTTGCTCATGGAAGTTTCCAGTCCCAGAGAGAATAACAGAGTAATTTGGTGGACAAAGCCCCATTCCAAGCAGGCAGTAATAACAGCTAATTCTTGCTGAGGCTTATCACAGGCCAGGTACTTTCTGAACATTTATTGTGTCTTGTCTCACTGAATCCCCTCAATTCCAGGAGGTAGGTTTTTAAAGTCATCCCCATTTTATTCGGGAAATGGAGATGCAAAGAGGTTATGTAACCTGGTCAGGGTTTGGGGTTTCCATAGGCAGGTTAGACCCCAGCCCACCAGAGGTGTCTGGGTTCGCTTGACCTGGAAGCCTTCTTTCCTAACCTCACCCCCTTCCTTCCCTTGTTGCCACCACCAGTTCATCTTCTTCTTCACCTCTAGGTGCCTTTACACTTTTACTAGCATCCCACCTTAGCTCCTAGCTCCTATTACCTCATCCTGGAGCTTGCCCAGCCCCAGCCCTGCTCCATCTCTTGCCTCTGCAAGTCAAACTTTCCATCCTGCTCCAGTGCATCCCTCGACATGCCCTGTGGTCTCCCTGAGACACCCCTCTCCTCATCTCATCAATGAGCAGGAATCAGAAGTAAATGACTTGGCCCAAGTGTGCAGCCGAGGAATAGAGCTTTAACTTGAACTCATGTCTGTTTCCTCCCAACCCCACTCCTACAGGCAGGTCCTTCCTCCCATCCTCACACCCGCAGGCTGGTCCCTCCTCCCATCCTCACACTTGAAGGCAGGTCCCCCATCCCTGCAGGCTGGTCCCTCCTCCCATCCTCACACCTGCAGGCAGGTCCCTCCTCATACCTTAACATCTATTTTGCTTATTTTAAAACCCCTCACAACATCAGGAAGAATTTCATAACCTCACTGCCTAGCCCAGTTGCTGTTTTCATTTTCTGTGTTCTCTGACCATATGCGCACCTATTTTAGATAGAGATACTCATAATCTAGATGCAATTTTGTGTTCTGCTTTTTTGACCTAACATCCTGGCATAAACATTTCCTGTGTTGCTGCAAAGCCTTCCTAATGATCATTTGTAATGATTGCATTGAGATGAAGAATTGATGTTCCATAACCCACCTAATGTTTCCTGTTATTGGACATTGTGCCTGTTTCCAACTCTTCAGTCAATTTTTTTTTGGACAGTGTTTCAGTGACAATCTTCATGTGTTGTGTTGTATTTTTCTCCTTGGTGGGAAAGTTCCGGGGGTGGGTCAGAAGGCTAAGGGTGCTAGGCTCCTGAACGGCATCATCTTTGTCTTGGTTACCACACCCAGTGGTGGGTAGCATCACCCTCCTTTCACAAATGAGAAAACTGGCCTTTCCAGAATCTTCTCACATTGGCTTCCTCTTCCTGGAGCAGCCCCCATTGCTCTGTGCGCCCTCTGCACACCTTGATAATCCCCGTCATCCCCATTTCCAATCCCCATTTCTCTCCCAGCCTGGTGGCTGCTCCTCAGGGCAGCCTTTCCTGGGCACCCCACGGAACCCAGGCCTGTTAGACATGCTCATGGCTCCCTGTGCTTTTCCTTGAGCGTGGATGATTCCCTCTGCAGGCATATAGCAGTCATATATTTATTTGACTAATGTCAGTCTTGCCCACTGGATTCTATCTGCCCTGGAGAGGGGGAGTGTGGTCGCCTTTCTCCCCACAGTGCCAGCCCGGTGTCTGGCATGCAGAGGGTCTTACCGAGTGCATGCTGAATGAGGAAGCAAGGCTCCATGTGCCCAGGGCACCACTGGGAAGGGGCGGCTGGCTCTTTGTGCTCTGCTTCCCTTGAAGAAAACGTTCCCCACCTAATCTAGATGTGTGCCTGGGGAGCTTACGTCTCATGCGTGGGAACTGAGTGAGGGCATGGTAGGCGAGGCCAGTGAGCAAATCTGTGATGCTCTTGGCAGACAGCATGGTGCGGTGAGACACGCAAAGCCTTCGTAGCAGAGAGGACGTGCCTCTGACCGAGTGTGACTGTGGGACTTCAGGCAGAGCTTTCAGTGCCCCTGGGTCTCAGTTGTCTCACCTGGACAATGGACACACACTGTGGTGGACTTGGCAATGGCCTTCCTTCCCTCATGGTCTCCTTGGGCATCTGCCCCTATCCTTCGGCTTTCTTCCCAGGCATTTGGGGTAAAACATAGCCCATTGAATCAGAAGTACTCCTGCACCTTCCTGGGAAGGAAGGTGGTGATACTCTCGTCCAGAGGTTCAGAGCTACTGTACCTCACAATTGTTTTTCAAAAACTCAGGGTGTCATTATGTGAATAAATCATGGAGTCAGAAGTGGGCAGGATTGATTCGTCAGGTAACTTAATCTGAGCAGCAGATGGAGGCGCGTGGGGGCACCTGTCACAGCCCTGTCACCTGCTGTGGGTCTTGTTCACTTCCCAGCCCCTGCTTTGCTGCCTTCTGCCCTCTTATCCTCCCCATCTCACAACCGTCCTGTGTGCTGCGGGATGGCCAGCCACGTGGAAGGATCTAGCACACTGTCTCAGGCTCTGGAGGGTCATGAGAGCAAGGTACTGGGGCTGGATTTCAGCTGAACTTGGGTATGGCGCGAGCCTGGGTGCAAGTGTGTGTCTGAAAGTGAAGGACAGAGGTAGAGCCTATGGCCCTGAGGGCATGGGGTAGGGGGTCCCCCCAAAGAAGGCATAGATGGCTCCTGGCTTTCGGTCTGATGAGGGTTGCCTCTGATGTATGGCATGAACTGTTCTCCGGATACAAACAAGCCGGCACTCCCTGTCTGCCTGCCTACTTCGAGCTAAGGCTGGGCCTTGCGTCCTTGGGAAGCACTGAGTGTGAGGGGCATGCCCCTGTCTGGGCTGTCCTTGTAGCAGAGACCTCCCCCCAGGGAGAGGACCCCAGGCTGCCGCCAAGCAGATGGGTGTGAGCTGTACCCCCATAGGTTAAAGGATACGGGTGTGGGAGCACTGTTACTGGGCTTTCTCGGGAGCATCCAGGCGCCCCTGCACTTGCTGAGGCCTTGCCTGTAGAGCCGAGGAGTCTGCAGGTGTGGGGTGGACCCAGGCGCAGGTGCACCCTAGGTCCTGAGCTGGGCTGGCCAGCAGCTTTGCAAGAAGAGCAAGCTCTTCCTACCTGTGGAGCATGTTTACACATGAGCACGTTTATTTCTTACAGCCCAAGAGAGACATCTTACAGGTGAGGAAGCTGAGGCCTGGGGGTTAGGTAACCTGCACAAAGTTATACAGCCAGTGAGTGGTGGGTTTGGGATTTAAATCTGGGTTCATGTGTCTCCAAGTCTGCTTTGCTCAACTCTGTGATATTGAAGGGTCAGTCAGGCAGTGGGATGGTGCCTTTCCCAGGGGAATGGGCTTGATCTATCTCTCTACAGACTGGAGTCTGTGTGTGGCTGGAATAGACTCTGAGGGCCACACCATAGGGCGATGCTTACGAGGGAAGTATGGCAGAAGGAACCATCCTTCTGAAGTTTGGGATGAACAATTTGTGATAAATGTCTAGAGGTGGAGGTGGGAATGCTGAGGGATGTGTCCAGCATCCATCACTGGATGGCTAATTTATTTCCAGGGCTCAACCCAACAGTGCTTAGTAATGATTTTCTGCCTCCTGGTGACGAGGTTGAGGTGTGGGGAGGTGGGTGGTGTATCAGGGTGACTCTGCCCTCTGCTTTGCTACCCTTGGGATGTAGGACATATGCTTTCTTTAGAACTGTGGCTGGGAAGAATGTGAGGTGCTGTGAAATGAGAGGGGCCTGTCCTCCCCTGGAAGGTGTTACACGCTTAGCAGCGGGGATCCTGTCTCTGCTGCATGTCTCCCAGGCCCCATGGCTGATGCTTGCCCTTGGGAGCCTGGGCACATGAGCCAGGATGGTAGCCCATGGTTGGGGGTGTGGTAGAGTCTCTGTAGGTAGAAAACTGTGAATCTAGTTCCAGGCACTGAGCTGGCAGGTAGGGCTATGCTGCAGGCACGTAGGGCTATGCCCTGCATCATAGGCTCCCATGGAACAGCTGAGGGGTCCAGAATTCCCACCTCGGCCCCGTAGGGAATTCAGGGGCAGCTCCAGCCTCTGGCATCAGAAGGAGCCAGGCTGCTATGGATGGCCTTGGGGACAGAGTGACGGCTGGCTCTAGCACTGCCTATTACCTTCCCGTCCTCCCCCGTGATGCACACCTGCCCGGTGGGCTGATGAGTGTGGAGTGTGGCCAGGGTGGCTAGCCCCTCCTGTCTGCCTGTCCTCACTTTGTACTCTTGCTCCCCTGCCCATCCCCAGGCACTGTATACTGATAGCGAACAGTTCAGGGGAAGGCCCAGCTCCCTCCCTTGGGGCTTCATGTCAGCTCCTCGACGAATGGCCATTCTTCGACTGGGGCAGTTTTGTGCTGTTGGGCTCCTGTTAGGATTCCTCCCAATGTGTGATTTCTCCTTAGGAGGGGAACGCTTGCTTCTCTCCTTGACATAAGGCCAGTGGTGTAGTGATGCCAAGCAGCTAGCTGCTGGAATCCCAGTCCTGGCTCTATGCTCTTGATGGGTGGCTATGAGCAAATGTCTTCTCCTCTCTAAGCCTGGGGTGGCCTTTTCTGTACAATGGGCCAATCACCCTTTTTTTTAGTTGCTCAGGTCAAAATTCTTGATGTTGTCTTTGATGCTTCTTTTTCTCACACTTCATAATTAGTCCAGCAACAATTCTGGCAGCTCTACCTTCAGGGTATCTGGAATCTGATTACTCTGGGCCACTGGGATGGCCAACTCCCTGGCCTAGACCACCAGTGCTCCAGCAATAGCTTCGTAATTGGCCTTCCTGCTTCTGCCCCGGCCTCCTGTAGCCAGAGTGATCCTGCTAAAATGTCAGCTGACCACATCATTTCTCTGCTTAAAATCTTCCCATAGTTTCCCATCTCACAGGGGTGACAGCCAGAGTCCCCACCTTGCCCAAGGGGGGTGAGCACCCTTCCTGGTCTGCATAGCATGGTCCCCATTCACACCTCTTGCCCCAGAAGAATTACTCACTCTCAGCCTTGTCCTGGTTTGCTGTATGCAAATGCTTATAGCAGCTTTATTCATAAAAGTCCCAGACTGGAAATCACCTGTACATCCTTTAGCTGGTGATGGATTACAAACTGTGGTATATCCCTACAATGGAATATCATTCAGCACTGAAAAGGAACAAACTGCTGATACACACAATAACATGAGATGATTCGCAAAAGCATATGACAGTTGGAAGAAGCCAGACCCAAAAGGTCTTTGTACTCCGTGAGTCCCTTTAATGATGTATGGAAGCAGGCAAGACTGTAGGGACAGACACCTGCTCAGTGTTTGCCAGGGCTAGGGGGCATTGACTGCAAGAGGCACAGGGAATTTCTCTGGGGGATGGGACCGTTCTATGTCTTCATTATGGTATTGGTTACATGGCTGTCTAAGTTTATCAAACAAATAGAATTGCACAAAAAGAATGTATTTTACTACATGCAAATTATACTTCATTTTAAAAAATGTGTTTTGGTTTGGAAAATAAATTACCTGCTCACCCAACCTCTAAAGTCGTACTTGATATAGCCATGTATCGTCTCTTTGACCTCATTTCCTACTGCCCTTCTCTTTATTCTCTCCATTCCAGCCACGTAGGCCTCTTTGCTATCTCTTGAATATGCCAGATGGGTCTCCACTCTTGCTTTCCTCAACTTCTGGAGCAGTCTTCCTGCCGATGGCCACATGGCTCCTTCTCTCACTTCCTTAAGGTCTTTACTCAAAATTCCTCCATCAGTCACCAGTGACTACATAATGCTGCATAACAAATAACCCCAAATCTCACCGAGATCCAGCATCTCATGCATCCCTGCAGGCTGGCTGGGCCGGCTGATCCAGGCTGGACTTGGTAGGTTCTCCTTTCTCCTGTGGGTCTGCTTCCTGGCATCTCATCAGGAGCCCAAGGTAGAGGAACAGAAGCCACCCAGTGAATGTGTCTTTTGGCCATGGCAGAAGCATGAGAAGGCAAGTGCCGTGCACAGACATATTTTAGACTTTTGCCTGTGTCATGTCTGTTAACAAACCATTTGCCAAAGAAGTGATGTTATGCTGTATATACCACCCACGTGGTTGAGGAGTGAATTTATTACCAATAATCCAAACTGTCACTGTCAGCTTCCCTGTGAAGCCTTCCCTGGCCACCCCAACTTGACATTGGCTATTCCTCCTCTCCTCAACACTTGTGACAGTATAGCTTATCATGCATCTTGCTTATTTATCTTATTTATTTTCTGTCTTACAGGAATGTGTATTTCATCAGAGCAGGGACATTTGTCCATTTCACTCACTACTGTATCTCCAGCACCTCGAAAAATGCTCAGTAAATATTTGGTGAAATGATTGAATGGGGTTATGCTAAGAAATTATTAAGATGATATATGAGATATGCTTAAACTACAGTCCTGCACACAGGAAGTGCTCAGTAATTGGTGGCTCTTCTTACTCTATAGTTTGAATGCTGTTGGGACTGTGGGGACCTCCGTTATGCACATGATTGCAATAATTTGCACGATAGGCCTTTGAAGCAAGATACGTTTTTAGTTCTAGGTTCAGAGATAAGGCACTGAGGCATGGAGACACTGCCATTTGCCCTTAGTCACCTGGCCAGCCAGGATCTCTTTGACAGGGAGCTCCAACTCATGTATTTCTCTAAAGTGGTGCTGCCTCCATACGTCCCTTTATTGCCAGTTACTGGGTTCTGGCCTCTTTCCTTGCATCAGAGTCCCTGTGGAGTGAGAATAAGTGACCAGATTAGAGCCTAGTCCCTCAGTGGTGTTGAAGGTCAGCCCCAGATATCCCTCGTGGCTCCCCAGGAGCCAGGCACAGTGTGGGACTGAGACCTCAGAGGGATGGACTCTGAAGCAGTCAGACCCTGAGGATGGCTGGCTGGGTCTCTGGGCAAAGAGAATCATAGACACATATTATCAGGCAAAATGTAGGCTCCTCCGGCTCAGAGTGGAGTCATGGAGGGAGGGCTTGATGGATGGGACATGTAAAAATTTATGAGAGTCATTCTGTTTGGTCTGACGACCCCTCATAGATGACAATGGGGTGGAGGAGCCAGACTGCTCAAATGTGAAACTTCAGAAGGATGAATTTGACCTTGAGTGATGGATTCCGCCCTGCTGAGGGGCAAGGGGTCTGCATTGTGCCTGCTCAATGCCTTGTTCGTGCTTTTGTGAGGGCCCTGCCACATGGATTGGCAGTTAGCAGTATGTCTGTTTGTTTTCCCTGCCAGACTTCGAACTCCTGCTCATCATTGTGTTCCTAGGGCCAAGCAGAGTGGCCCCAATGACATCGGCAGCCGTGTGTGACATGAATGATTTATAGAGCAGTTATGGTGAGCCAGGAACTATGCTTAGCTTTGCACACCCATGATCTCATTCAACCCTTTCACTTGCGCTTAGGGGAAATTGCTGCTGTTATCCCTGGGGTTAGAGAGTCTGTACTTGTCCAAGGTGGTGCAGGTGGTTAGAGCAGAGCTGCTTTATAGACCTGGACTCATAGTGCTGTGCTACCTTTTCTCCTGAAATTGAAGGACATTACTGGCGCCAGCCCTGCTAGTTAGGGGTTGTGTGATTTAGGGAAGCCAGTCCCATCACTTTGGATCTCTGCTTTCTGCTCTGTAAAATGGGGATTCCAAATCCCATTCGTCCTACAAATAGGGCTATTGTGCAAATCAAACCAGAGTGCTCGTGTTAAGTGACTCATAGATCTAAAATTTCATACCTATTATGATGGCAGTTGGGCACCAACAGCAGTCAGTAAACAGGAGAGTCATAGCAGAAGTATGACAAAGAGAACTTAGAGAAATTAAAATATGATACTGATCACCCTTAGTAGGTAAATGTGCAAAGAACATGATCAAACAAATCACAAGGGAAAATGCAGCTTGTTAACAAACATATGGAAAACCACTAAAACCTCAGTTGTAATCAAAGCAAAGCAAATTGAGACAGGATGCCATTTTTCACCACTCAATTACAGAACACCCCATGCTGGCGAGACTTTGGTAAAATGAACACTAGCCTCTTTTACTGTATGCTGGTGAAGACTTTCTGGAAGATATGTAGTAATGAGTATCTGGAACTATATTTGTATATTTTGATCTGAAAATTCCAGTTCTAGGAATCTCTCCTAAGGGATGATCCTAATTACACAGAAGGCTTCCTGGATGACGTCGTTCAAAACAGCTAAATAAAAAACTGGTGATAATCTAAAGAGCCGCCATTAGGGGAGTGGTTCCAGAAAGTGTGGCATAGCCACGTGATGGAGTAGCGTGCCTGCAGCCATTCCGTGAGTGTTTGCCAGGTTGCAGGCGAGCACATAGACGGTGAGGGAAAAAGCAAGCCACAAGATTATATCATCTTATTACAAATACGTAAGGTACCCTAGGGATCTTTGCATAAAACCAAACCTGGAAGTTGGTAAAACAAAAATGGTAATGACGGTGGTTGCATCAGAGTGGAAGGAATATGGGGATTTAAAATTATTATTATTATTATTTTTTAGTAGTAAGCCTGTACTCCTTTCATAGAGGAACAAACAGCATAGGAGCTACCTTGACTCGGCTATGTAAATGGAGATTTGGATGCTGCTGGAATAGAAGTGCCATGGTCAGCAAAGCTGGGTCAAGAAACTGCTTTCTTATGTAGTCTTTTCATCTAGAATTCATTCTATCAAAAACCAAGGGACAGTGATGATGATGAGCCATGCTGGAGAATAACCACTTGATTTCATTTTCTTCACGTCTGGAATTTTTGGGTTTTGTTTTGCGTTTAGTACCTTATCACTTTCTCTCTCCTCGCTCTCTCTCTCTTTAAGTAACTTGAATATTTTTCTTCTCCTTACAAACTTAAAAGACAGTTATATACATTTCAACTATGATCACTCCCCATGCAATTGAAAGTGAACAAGGTTTGTTTCCCACCCTTCAGAGATCATCGCTGTTAAGAGTTTAGTATGCATCTGTTCATCTTTCCCAACATCCATAGGGTCATGTAATTATAGTTTTTTTTAAAGGGTTGGGTCATAGCATGCATGCATTTGCTTATTTTTTCATTTTGCAACATATTGTGGACATTTTTCTATTTCAGTTATATAGATGTTGTAGGCAAATGTTCCCTTTCACACACTGTTGGTGAGTGTAAATTGGTATAAATATTTTGGATGGCAATTTAACAATATCTATTATAATGAAACATTCTCCTATCTGTTGATTCCACTCCTGAGACTCTGTCCTTTAGAAACACCTGGCTATGGGGGTGCCTGGATGGCACAGTCAGTTGAGCGTCTGACTCTTATTTTCTGCTAAGGTTGTGACCTTGGGGTCTTGGGATCTAGTCCCGCGTTGGGCTCTGTGCTCAATGTGGAGTCTGTTTGAGATTTTCTCTCTCCCTCTGCCCCTCCCACTTGTGCTCTCTCTCTCTCAAATAAATAAATAAATCTTAAAAAAAATAAACACCCTGTTATGGACAGAATGGTTGTACCCCTCCCCCCCCGACCATTCATATGTTGAAGCCTTAACACAAGTGTTACAGTATTGGAGGTGGGACCTTTGGGAATAATTAGGTTGAGATGAGGTCATGAGGATGGAGCCCCCGTGGTGGGATTGGTGTTCTTACAAGAAGAGGAGACTAGAGAGCTCCTTCTCTCTGCCATATGAGCTTCGAAATCATGATCCTGCCAGTGTATTCTTGAGCCACGGCTGTGCCCTAGGAACCGGGTGATTCTGCCATCCTCCTCCTCATGGCCCCAGCCTCAAGCCTTCCTCCTGTCAAGGCAGAGTGCCATGATGGGCAGCATAGGACAGTGGCCATCATGGGATGCCATGGAGCATCTCCTCTGCATCTGGGCACCTCAGAGAAGTGGTCTTCTGGGAGGACAATCCTGCTTTCATTCATTCTTTCAGTGCCATGAGCCACTTAGACTCAGGAGTGGGGCTACTTGTTTTTGCAGTTCTTGGGGGGCTCATACAGGTGACCTTTAGGGATGCTTGACATCCTGGATGCTGGACTTTTCTCTGCCCTCAACTTTTTTATGAAACATTTTGTTTTAATTGTAGATTCACAAACAGGTGTAAAAGTAATACAGAAAGATCCATTGTACCTTTATCCAGTTTCTCCCAATGGTAACAACTTGTGAAACTATCACAACTGGGATTTTGACATTGATACAGTCAAGGTACAGAACATTCCCATCCCAAAAGGATTCCCTGTGTTGCCATTTATGGCCACACCCACTTCCCTCCCAGCCCCATCTCTCGTTAACTCCTGGCAACCACAAATCTGTTCTCCATTTCTGTATTTTTTTTTTAAAGATTTTATTTATTTATTTGACAGAGAGACACAGTGAGAGAGGGAACACAAGCAGGGGGAGTAGGAGAGGGAGAAGCAGGTTCCCTGCTGAGCAGGGAGCCCGATGTGGGGCTCGATCCCAGGACCCTGGGACCATGACCTGAGCTGAAGGCAGACGCTTAACGACTGAGCCACCCAGGCGCCTCCATTTCTGTAATCTTGTCATTTCAAGGATATTATAAATGGAATTATTCAGCACGTAGCCTATGGAATTAACTTTTATAACTCAGCATAAAGCCCTGGAGATTGTTGTGTGTCTGCATAGTTGCATGCAGGTTGTTGGGTGTATCCATAGTTCATTCCCCCCCCTTTTTTTTTTTTAAGATTTATTTATTTATTTTGACAGGGACGGAGAGAGAGAGAGAGAGAGAGAGAGGAAGAGGGCGGGAGAGCGGGGGCAGGGGCAGAGGGAGAAGGCAAGACAGAATCCCAAGCAGATTCCCTGCTGAGCAGGGAGCCTGATTCGGGCTTGATCTTATGACCCTGAGATCATGACCTGAGCCGAAACCAAGAGCTGGACACTTAACTGACTGAGCCACTCAGGTGCCCCCATAGTTCATTCCTTTCTGTTGCTGAGTAGTATCACACGGCATGATGTACCATGATGTGTTTAACGAGTCACTCATTAAGAGATACTTTTCTTTTTTACCCAGCTTTTGGCTACTATGAATAATGCTGCTATAAACATTCATGTGTAGGTTTCTGTGCAAACATATCTTCACTTCTCTGAGATAAATGCTCAGGAGTGCAGCTGCTAGGTCGTATGGTTGTTGCGTTTTTTTTTTTTAAGAAACTGCCAAATTCTTTTCCAGAGTGGCTGTTGCATTTTTTTATTCCCACCAGCAATGTATGAATGATCTGGCTTATCCTCATCCTCCTGAGGAGGTTGTCACTATTTTTTTAATTTTAGCCATTCTACTAGGTACATGATGATAGATCATTGTAGCTTTAATTTACATCTCCCTAGTGGCTAATGATGTTGAACATCTTTTGATGTGCTTATTTTCCATCAGTAGAGCCTCTTCAATGAAATGTCTCTTCATGTCTTTGGCCCACTTTCTAATTGGATTTTTTTTTTTTTTTTCTTTTTTACTGTTGAGTTTTGGGATTTCTTTATATTCCTTGTCAGATATGTGGTCTCAAATATTTTCTCCCAGTCTAGTTTGTTTTTTCATCCCTTTGTAGCTTGAAAGGTCCCTGGATCTTTCATAGAGAGTATGTTTTTCATTTTGATGAAGGCCAATTTATTAATTTTTAATTTTATGGATCACGTTTTTGGTGTCAAGTCTAAGAATTCTCTACCTTGGCCTCCACCCTGAAGATTTTCTCCTATTTCTTTTTCCTAAAAGTTTTATAGCTTTAGGTTTCACATTTAAGGCTGTGATCTCTATGGAGTTAATTTTTACATATCATGTGAGACTGAGTTGCAGGTTAATTTTTTAGTTTAAAAATATTTTTTGCCCGTGGATGTCCATTTACTCCAGCAGTCTTTGTTAAAAAGGCTGTTCTTCCCCCATTGAATTACTTTGCACTTCTGCTAAAGATCTGTTTGGCAATTTGGTCTATTTCTGGGTTCTGTATTCTGTTCCATTGATCTATGTGTTTCTCCCTCCACCAATACCACACAATCTTGATCACTGTAGCTCTATAATAAGTCTCGAGATTGAGTAGGCTGATTCTTCCCAGTCTGTTCTTCTTCCTTTTTTTTTTCCCCCAAGATTATTTTAGCTTTTCTAGTTCTTTTGCCTTTTAGATTAGTCTTGTCTGTATCTGGGAAAATCTTGCTGAGATTTTGCTAGGAATTACTTAAGCCTGTATGTCAATTTGGGTAGAACTGATATCTTCACTCTGTTGAGTCTTCCAATCTATAAACATGATACGTCTCTCTACTTATTTAAATCTCTCTTTTATTTCTTTCATCAGCATCTAGTAGTTCTCAGCACACAAGTCCTCTACATGTGTTGTTTAGATTTACATTTAGATATTTCTTTTATTTCTTGCCATTGTAAATGGTATTGTATTTTTAATTTCAGTGTCCATATGTTCACTGCTAGTATATAAAAATATAGTTGATTTTTGTGTGTGTACTTTGTATCATGTAGCCTTGCTAAACTCATTTATTATTTCTAAAAGTTCTTTTCTAGATACTTTGTGATTTTCTTTACAATCATGTCATGTGCAAATAGGAGCAGTTTTATTTCTTCCCTTCCCATCTGTAGGCTTTTTATTTCCATTTTTTGCTTTATTACAGTAGCTGAAACCGCCTATACTAAGTTGCATAAGAGTAGTAAGAACAGATATTCTTGCTTTGTTCCCCATCAAATAAGGAGCAAATGAAACAGGCGAGCTTTCAGGTCCCCCCCCCCCCATTAATTATGATGTTAGCAGTAGGTTTTTTGGTAGATGCTCTTTGTCAAGTTAAGGAAGTCCCCTCTATTCCTTTGCTGTAAGTTTTTATCATGAATGGATATTGAAAGTTGTGAAATGCCCTTTCTGCTCTGATGGATATGATCACATGACCTTTCTTCGTCTTGCCTGTTAATATGGTCAATTATTACATTGATTGATTTTCAAATATTGAAACATCCTTGCATTCCTGGAATAAGTCCTAGTTTGTCATATTGTATAGTCCTTTTTATATATTACTGGATTCCATTTGCTAATAGTTTGCTAAGGATTTATGCATCTCTATGCATTGGTGATATTGGTCTAATGTTTTCTTCTTTTCTGTGGTCTTTGGTTTCGTGTCAGGGTGATAGTAACTTCATACAATGAATTGGGAAATATTTCCTCCTCTTTTGTCTTTTGGAAGAGATTGTATAGAATTAGTATTCATTTTCAAACATGTGATAGAATTCTTCAGTGAAACCATCTGGGTCTGGAGTTTTCTTTTTTGGGGGTTTTAAGATTATGAATTCAATTTCTTAATGGTTTTAAGATGATCTATTCCATACTGGGTAAGTTGTGTGTGTGTGTGTGTGTGTGTATGTGTTTAGGAATTGGGCCATTTTATCAAAGTTGTCAAATTTGGACATGTAGAGCTGTTCACAGTATTCCGTTCTTATCCTTTGGTTGTCTGTAGGCCTGCAACAATATTCCCTGTTTCATTGCAGAGATTGGTAATTTGTGTCTCACTTTTTTCTTTGTCAGTCTTGCTAGAGGTTTGTCAATTTTATTGATCTTTTCAAAGAACTAACTTTTTTTTATTTATCCTACTTTTTTTTCTGTTTTCAGTTTCATCGATTTTGGGTTTTATCTTTATTATTTTCTTCCTTCTGCTTGTTTCCGGTTTATTTATGCTCTTTTTTTGAGGCTCTTGAGGTGGGAGCTTAGTTTATTGATTTGAGGCTTTTCCTCTTCCTAATGTGTGCTTTTAGAATTATACATTTTCCTCTCATTATTACTTTCACTGTGTCCCACACATTTGGATAGGTTATATTTTCATTTTCATTCAGTTAACTGTATTTTTGGTTTTCCTTGAGACCTCCTCTTTGACCCATAGACTACTTTGTAGTGTGCTGTTTGATTTCCCAGTGTTTGGAGATTTTACTGTTATTTTTCTGTTATTTATTTCTAGTTTGATTCAGTGGTGGTAAGAGAATGCCCTCTATAAAAGTTCAATTCTTTTAAATTTATTGACATTTGTTTTATGGCTCAAAATATGGTTTATCTTGGTAGATGTTCTCTGGGCACTTGAAAAAATGTGTATTTTGCTGTTATTGAGTGGAATGTTCTATAAATATGTATATATATGTATATGGCTGATGGCAGTGTTAGGTACTTCTCTATTCTTGCTAATTTTCTGTCTAGTTCTGCCAGTTGTTGAGATGTGATGAGGTCTCCCAACTATAATTGTGGATACAAACACTTATCCTTTCAGTTCTATCAATTTTTCTTTACATACTTTTGAAGCTCTGTTGTTTGGTGCATACACGGAAAGGATTGCCGAGTTTTCTTGGTGGATTGACCCTTTTATTACCATGTAATGTCCCTTCTGTCTCTGGTAGTTTTCTTTGTTCTGAAGTCTACTTCATCTGATATTAATGTTATCACTCCTGCCTCCTTTCATTTACTTGTTTATGTTTTTCAAAATATTTATTTATTTCAGAGAGAGAGAGTGAGTGTGCTTGTGAGCAGGGGGAGGGGCAATGGGAGAGGGAGGGAGAGAAGCAGACTCCCCACTGAGCGCAGAGCTTTGGCGCTGATCCCAGGACCCTGAGATCCTGACCTGAGCTGAAATGAAGGGTCGGATGCTTAACCAACTGAGCCACCCAGGTGTCCCTGCTCCTGCTTCTCTTGATCAGTGTTTGGATGATATGTCTTTTTTCATTCTTTTACTTTCAACCTCTTTATTGTTATACTGGAATGATGTCCCTACAACAAACCTGAATTTGTTGTAGACAGCATATAGTTGCTTATAATTTTTAATCCACTCTGCCAGTCTCTGTCTTTTCGTTGTTATATTTAGACCATTTGCATTTAATGTCATTATTGATCTATTTGAGCATAAGTCTGCCATTTTATTTATTGTTTTGTTTGTTTTTCTCTTTCTTTTTTCTGGCCTCCCTCTGGATTACTTGAACATTTTTTAGAATTCCATTTTGATTAATCTGTAGAGGTTTTGTGTGTATCTCTTTGCCTCATTGTGAAAGTGGTTGCTGTAAGTATGACTCTTTCTCTACACACACACACACGCACACACCTACACACACACGTACAGTCTTGTCACAGTGTGATGCTATTGGCATTTTACCAGTTCAGGTGAAGTGCAGAAACCTCTCTTTATTTTTTTTCACCCTTCCCATTTATAATATACAATATATTTTATCTTACATATTTACATTATGTACATTTAGAATCACATTAGACAGTGCTATAATTTTTATTCAACCTTCAAACATAATTGAGAAAGCTAAAGAGGAGAAGGAAAGTGTCCTATATGGACCCATGTTTTTGCTTGCCCTGTTTTTTTCTCCTTTGTGATATTTCAAGGTATTTTATATTTTCCTTTCTGGTCAGAGAACTTCCTTTAGCCATTAGGATAGGTCTGCTGGCAACACGTTTTCTTAAGTTTTTTCACATGAGAATATCCTTATTTTCCCATCATTCCTGAAGGATATTTTTACTGGATATAGGATTCTGGGCGACAGGTCTTTTCTTTCAGCACTTGAAAAATGTGTCACTTCCTTATGACCTGCATGGTTCTGATGACATATCTACCGTCATTTGAATTGCTTTTCCCTTGTAGATAAGCTACTTTTTTTTTTTTTATCTCTTGCTGCTTTAAAGAATTTTGTTCTTTGTCTTTAATTTTCAGAAGTTTGACACTGATGTGTCTTGATACGGATTTCTTTGTGTTTTTCCTGTTTGGGGTTCACTCATATTTTTGAATCTGTAGATTTATGTCTTTTGCCCAAGTTGAGAAGTTTTCAGCCATTATTTCTCCAAGCACTTTTATAGCCCCACCCTCTTTCTTTTCTCCTTCTAGGACTCTGATGACCCAAGTGTTAGATTTTTTTTTTTTAATTTTTTTTTAAAGATTTTATTTATTTATTCATGAGAGACAGAGAGAGAGAGGCAGAGGGAGAAGCAGGCTCCCAAGGAGCAGGGAGCCTGATGTGGGACTCGATCCCAGGACCCTGGGATCATGACCTGAGCCGAAGGCAGATGCTTAACCATCTGAGCCACCCAGGTGCCCAGATTTTTTTTTAATAGCCCCTCAAGTCCTTGAAGCTATATTCACTTTTTTTTTTTTAGTTCATCTTATCTCTGTTGTTTAGATTGGGTGATTTCTATTGTTCTGTCTTTCAGTTCACTGATTATTTCCTCTCTTCCCTCCATTCTGCTGTTGATCCCCTCCCCTGAGCTTTATTTTTCAGTTATTGATATTTTGGTTCAAAAATTTCCATTTGGTTCTTCTTAATATCTTCTCTTTCTTTGCTGAGACTTTTTATTTTTTTGTTTCAAGTATATTTGCAATTGCCCATTGAAGCATTTGTATGATGGCTGCTTTAAAATCTCTGACAGATTGTTATTAACATTTCCATCATCACTTGTCTTTTTTCATTCACTTGGAGTCCTTCCTGGTTGTTGGTATGAATAGTGATGTTCACTTGAATCCTGGACATTCTTGGGTATTGTGTTATGAGGCTCTGGGTCTTACTTAAACCTTCTGTTTTCACTGGTTTCTTCTGACACCCTCTGGGGAGGGGGCTGTTGTCTCATTACTTCCAGGGGAGGGTAAAGTCCAGGACTCCCTCCTGGCCTCTGTTGACGTTTGAGGTGGGGGATTCTTGTCGCTTCTGGGCAGAAAACCTGCAGCTCTCAACACTATGTTCCTGAGGTCCCACATGGCCTCCACAGGTGGAGAGGAGGGTGGCCTTTCTATCTCTGGGTGGTGGTGAGAGTCCTGACTCACTGCTAAGTCTCCTCAGGCATTGGGGGAAGGAAACTTGTTATAGCCTGTGAAGGTAGAAGTCAGGGCATCCACTGTGCCTTCTCTGGTGTGGCTGAGTTTGGGGTCACACCGAGTTCTATGGCATTTGGCTGGAGTAGAGTGGTTATTGTCTAAAACTTTTCTGTCTTGCTAAGCTGTCCATTCATTCCCTGGACCTTTGGCTAGAACGAGCCCCCCCCCCTTTTTTTTGCTTGTGCCTTTTGGTGTTTCTGGGTTGCCACCTCTTCAGCTCCAAGTCTAGAACATTTGAAGTGAAAAGAAAACCTGGGGATCTAGTCACTGTGTTCCTCAGGCCCCATGGTCCCTAGCTGATTTACCTTTACTCCAGTGCTCAGACTCATTTGAAATGGCTTCTGTACAATGTTTGGGGCTTTTACTTGTACTTACTGGGAAGAATAAGGAAAGGTACATCAACTCCCATTTTCCTGAAGCAGAGTTCTGCATTCCAGCCTGGCCCTCAACTATTTTTTTTTAAGATTTTATTTATTTGTCGGAGAGAGAGATAGCGAGAGAGAGTGCACAAGCAGGGAGAGTGGCAGGCAGTGGGAGAGGGAGGAGCAGGCTCCCCACTTAGCAGAGAGCCCGACATGGGGCTCAATCCCAGGACCCTGGGATCATGACCTGAGCCAAAGGCAGATGCTTAACAGACTGAGCCACCCCGATGTCCCTGCCCTCAACTATTAAAGCATCTTTTTGTTGAGCCCCAATCCCCCCTAGTTTCCCAAATTTGTCCTGGAGAAGCAGAGTCACTGCTTCAGAGCTAGAATTTCAGTGCTCCTTGGGACATGTCAGCTGTTCTTTAAATGGGGAGATACAAAGTTAAGTCAAAGTACAGTTGTTCATGTTTCAGACATGTTTAAAGCTAGCATTCATTTGCATGCTAAACAAGTATATCTGGACTCTAAGAAAGTATTTAAGGAATCTCAAGTGGATGATATTTTTTTAGTTCTAAATGAACAGTTGTGATCTCTCTCTTTTTTTTCCTTTTTATTTGCTTTTTATCCCATTGTTGTCTTTTAATTAAACAATTCCTTCACAGGATGTTCCTTCATTGAGAATTATTAAAGATGTCAGCCTTCCTTTATCAAACTGTGAGCTGTGTAATTGTATACACTTTACATTTGGCTCTGGGGAAATTTAAGAATTGTGGGAGAGAAGGTGCTCTGTTAATTGGTTGAGCAAGATTGTGCCTTTAATGGAGACAAAGCCACGGAAGTGTTTGTGGGGCTGGAACAGTCCACGGTTGTTGGAGAGGACAGAGGCAGCCAGTGTTGGGGACTCTGCAGACAGTTCCTCCTTCTGCACTGACCGCAGGACGTGACCTGCATGAGTGGATTGAGGGTGTAGGGGGTGGGGAGGACTGGCTTCTGCAGGGGCCTGAACTGGAGCTGGGGATTGCACCACCATCGGGAGCAGACTCTTGAGAGCTTGTCAGGGGGGAGTATCAGCGGTCCGGGAGGGATGGAGGGAACTGGGCCAGATGGATGTGGGGGAGAGGAGTGTGTGCTGACTCGCTGTGACTCTGGGAGGCCGTGTGGACAAGGATCCAGGGGAAGGGCGAGCCCTGTGCTCTTCTGCTGTTAATTAACCAATTAATCAGTTGTGCTTATTGGACACCCAGGAAGTGCCCATTGATAGGAAACAGGGAAAGAGACCACCTGGTCTCTCTCTTGTCCGGACTTTACAGTGTGGAAGGGGAGGTAGGAAACACACACACACAGATCTGCATGTAGATTCATAGCCATAGTCAGTCCCAGCAATATATCACACCCAGGTCCGTGTACACACATGCACAGATGCCCACAGATCCACACACAGGACTCTACTCACACAGACACACACGCTCAGGCAGACACATACTTCATCTTCCAATACAGAGGTGACCTAGTAGGCTGGACAGAGAGGCCCAGAGAGGATGTGTGTAGAGCCACTGAAGAGACATAAGATTGTGTTGATTCCATGCCTCCTGCTCTCCACGTAAGTACATTCGGTTTTTATTCCTAAACTATTGCTAATCTAGTCTCTAGAGACTCAGGTGCACTCATTCCCCCTGATATACATGCGGAGAAGCAAAGGAACTTCCACCAATGATCGCTCACATGCACACAGCTCTTGAGTTTGTAATAGTTCAGTAAGCTTTTACTGAAGCTCAATTGAAGGTCCTATGGAATGTTCTGGACAAAGAAATATGAAAAAGATGAGGTCTCTTTCTTCCAAAAGGTCCTGGCCCGGTGGGATGGAGCCATGTCCAGGCCTAGGGACACAGGCGTGCGCACACACACACACACACATGCACACACGTGCTCACGTACACACTCTTTCATTTGCTTCTTATGTTCTGGAGTCTGCAGGACCTTCAGACAGTTGTGGCTTTGAATATCGGCCCTGCCACTGCCTCGCTGTGTGACTGGCCCGCAGTCTCCTGGGGCTCACTTTCCTCATCTATAAGGTGGGGACAGTAATTCCCGTCTTAAAGCAATTACCTGAAAGGTCAGATAAGATAACAGGTGCAAAAGCGCTTGGTAGATAATATTCATTTGTTCATTTATTCTACAAATATTTTTGATTTCTACGTGTCCAGTACTCAAACTGGGTGCTAGGCCAAAAGTGACAGTCAAGACCCCAGCCCTCATGGAACTATATGCTAGTAGGAGGAGACAAACAGTAAACAATTGAGTGAATAAAGGGAGACAATGTAAGTGGGTTGGAAAATTAAGGGCAGCGATGAGCTCTGTAGAGGCAAGGAGCAAGGGATATCAGAGAATAGCTGGGTGGTCAGGGAGGGCCTCTCAGAGGTGGTGACATTTTATGTATGTGTGTATATATGTAGGTACGTATGGTTGACACACTGTTACAGTAGTTGCAGGTGTACAACATAGTGATTCACAGATTTATGTATTATGCTGTGCTCACCACAAGGGTAGATACCGTCTGTCACTATACAGTGCTATGATAACATCATTGACTATATTCCCTATGCTGTACCTTTCATTCCTGTGACTTACTCATTTTATAACTGGAAGCCTGCATCTCCCACTCCCCTTCTCTCATTTTGCCCACCCCCCATCCCCTTTCCTCTGGCAACCATCAGTTTATTCTCTATACTAACATGTCTGATTCTGCTTTTTGTTTGTTTATTTATTCACTTGTTTTGTTTTTTGGATTCCACTTATGAGTGAAATCATATGGTATTGTCTTTCTCAGTCTGACTTACTTCACTTAGCACAGTACCCTCTAGGTCCATCCACGTTGTCACAGATATCAAGATCTCATTCTTTTTTATGGCTGTGTAATATTCCATTGTGTATACTACATTTTCTTTATCCATTTATCTAATGATGGACACTTGGGTTGCTTCCATATCTTGGCTATTGTAAATAATGCTGCAATAAATATAGGGGTGCATATATCTTTTTGAATTGGTGTTTTTACTTTCTTTGGGTAAATACTCAGTAGTGGAAGTACTGGATCATATGGTATTTCTTTTTTTTTTTTTTTAAAGATTTTATTTATTTATTTGACAGAGAGAGCCACAGTGAGAGAGGGAACATAAGCAGGGGGGGTGGGAGAGGGAGAAGCAGGCTTCCCACTGAGCAGGGAGCCCGATGTGGGGCTCGATCCCAGGACCCTGGGATCATGACCTGAGCCGAAGGCAGACGCTTAACAACTGAGCCACCCCGGTGCCCCTCGTATGGTATTTCTAATATTAGTTTTTTTGGGGAATCTCCATTCTGCTTTCCACAGTGGCTGCACCAGTTTGCATTCTCACTAACAGTGCATGAGGATTTGTAAGATTCCAAATAGCCAAAGCAATCTTGAGAAAGAAGAACAAAGCTGGAGGTATAACAATTCCAGATTTCAAGATATACTATAAAGTTGTAGTAATCAAAACAGTATGGTACTGGCACAAAAACAGACACATAGATCAATGGGACAGAATAGAGAGTCCAGAAATAAACCCACGCTTACATGGCCAATTCATCTACGACAAAGGAGATACGAATATACAATGGGGAAAAGACAGTCCCTTCAATAAATGGTGCTGGGAAAACTGGACAGCTACATGCAAAAGAATGAAACTGGACCACTTACTTACACCATATACAAAAAGAAACACAAAATACATTAAAGACCTAAATGTCAGACCTGTAACCATAAAAATCCCAGGAGAGAGCACAAGCAGTAATTTCTCTGAGATTGGCCATAGCAACATTTTTCTAGATCTGTCTCTTCAGGCAAAAGCAAAAATAAGCTGTTGGGACTATATCAAGATAAAAAGTGTTTGCACAGTGAAAGAAACCATCAACAAAACAAAAAGGCAACCTACTGAATGGGAGAAGACATTTGCAAATGATATATCTGATGAGGGGTTAATTCCAAAATATATTAAGAATTTACACAACTCAACATCAAAAAACCCCAAAGAATCCAATTTAAAAAAATGGTCAGAGGACGTGAGTAGATATTTTTCCAAAGAAGATATCCAGATGGCCAACAGACACATGAAAAGATGCTCAGCATCCCTTATCATCAGGGAAATGCAAATCAAAACCACAATGAGCTATCACCTCACACCTGTCAGAATGGCTACAATCAAAGAAACAAGAAATAACAGGTGTTGGCGAGGATGTGGAGAAAAAGGGACGCTCAGAGGCAGTGACGCTTGAGCTAAAGCCCAAAGGATGAGCACCAGCCAGCCCTGGGATCCGGGAGCAGCATTCCTGGTGGAGGGGACACCAAGTGCAGAGGCTGCGAGGCTCTGTAGGGTTTGGCAAATTTGAAGAACAGAAACAATCCCAGTGGGGCCAGGGCACGGAGAGCTGGACAGTCAGTGGGTTGAGGCGATCAGAACGCTGGACGGTGCTCAGTGTGGGTGCCCTGATGGCAGTGGGCCAGGCTTGGGTTCTGCTCACAGGGCATTGTGCTTAGAGACGTCAGAAGCCTTCCTGTTCCCCAGCCTGCACCTAGCCTAGTGCCTTGGAACATGTGTTCAGCAGGGTACGTGGGACAGGTTTCCTGTCTCTGCCTAGAAGACTTGTGCAATGATGGGACCCACAAGGACATGGAGACCGCTGGGTGGAGGTGACAGTGCCATTGGCCTTCCTGGGTGGCCAAGCAACGGAGACCTCAGGCATTCCCTGTCATTCTCCATTTGCTCCACGGGAGGACTCTGCTCTATTGGCTTTGTCTATCTGGGTATGAGCTGGGGGAGGGGGAAGGGAGATTCCCTTTAACTCCTGAGGAGTGTAGCTCTCGTGGGCTACTGTAGGGTGGGGCATGCACTTCCCATGCTGGCCCCAGCAGCCTTTCTGTCCTACCTTGCCCCAGGTGTATTTCTACGTTTACTGTCGGTTTCAGCGGTTTCTAACACCAGCCTGCACCTCTAGTCCCATTGTAACTTCTCATTCTTAGGAGGCACGCTGTCCTCCTCGGGGCAGGTATGGTATCTGTGCCAGGGGCAGAGCAGGGCAGAACCTCTGTGGGTGGGCAGATGTGGGGAGATCAGAGCACGCTGCAGGGCTGGGTGAGCCCCCAAAGCTCAGGAGAACAAACTGAGGACCCTCAAGGCTCATTGACGGCTGTCCCTGCAGGGTGCTCCTGCTCACTCCAAGGCAGGTGTTGCTCTTCTAAATCTGAGTTTCTTAGATGCAGTGAGCGAGTTATCACAGTGCTTCTTCTTCTTTTTATTTATTTATTTATTTAATTTATTTTTAAAATTAACATATAATGTATTATTTGTTTCAGGGGTACAGGTCTGTGATTCATCAGTCTTACACAATTCACAGCGCTCACCATAGCACATACCCTCCCCAGTGTCCATCACCCAGCCACCCCATCCCTCCCACCCCCATCCACTCCAGTAACCCTTTCTTTGTTTCCTGTGATTAAGAGTCTCTTATGGGGCACCTGGGTGGCTCAGACGGTTAAGTGTCTGCCTTCGGCTCAGGTCATGATCTCAGGGTCCTGGGACCGAGTCCCGCATCGGGCTCCCTGCTCCTTGGGAGCCTGCTTCTCCCTCTGCCTCTCTCTCTCTCTCATGAATAAATAAAATCTTAAAAAAAAAAAAAAGTCTCTTATGGTTTGTCTCCCTCTCTGGTTTTGTCTTGTTTCATTTTTTTCCTCTCTTTCCCATGATCCTCTGTTTTGTTTCTCAAATTCCACATATCAGAGAGATCATATGATAATTGTCTTTCTCTGATTGACTTATTTCACTTAGCATAATATCCTCTAGTTCCATCCACATTGTTGCAAATGGCAAGATTTCATTCTTTTGATGGCTGCATAATATTCCATTGTATATATATACCACATCTTCTTATCCATTCATCCGTTGATGGCTCTTTTCATAGTTTGGCTATTGTGGACATTGCTTCTATAAACATTGGGGTGCACATACCCCTTCGGATCACTACATTTGTATCTTTGGGGTAAATACCCAGTAGTGCAATTGCTGGGTCATATGGTAGCTCTATTTTCAACTTTTTGAGGAACCTCCATACTGTTTTCCAGAGTGGTTGCACCAGCTTGCATTCCCACCAACAGTGTAGGAGGGTTCCCCTTTCTCCACGTCCTCGCCAACATCTGTCATTTCCTGACTTGTTAATTTTAGCCATTCTGAGTGGTGTGAGGTGGTATCTCATTGTGGTTTTGATTTGTATTTTCCTGGTGTGGAGCGATGTTGAGCACTTTTTCATGTGTCTGTTGGCCATTTGTATGTCTTCTTTGGAGAAATGTCTGTTCATGTCTTCTGCCCATTTCTTGATTGGATTATTTGTTCTTTGAGTGTTGAGTTTGATAAGTTCTTTATAGATTTTGGATACTAGCCCTTTATCTGATATGTCATTTGCAAATATCTTCTCCCATTCTATCAGTTGTCTTTTGGTTTTGTTGACTGTTTCCTTTGCTGTGCAAAAGCTTTTTATCTTGATGAAGTCCCAATAGTTCATTTTTGCACTTGCTTCCCTTGCCTTTGACGATGTTTCTAGGAAGAAATTGCTGTGGCTGAGGTCAGAGAGGTTGCTGCCTGTGTTCTCCTTTAGGATTTTGATGGACTCCTGTCTCACATTTAGGTCTTTCAACCATTTTGAGTCTATTTTTGTGTGTGGTGTAAGGAAGTGGTCCAGTTTCATTCTTCTGCATGTGGCTGTCCAATTTTCCCAACACCATTTGTTGAAGAGACTGTCTTTTTTCCACTGGACATTCTTTCCTGCTTTGTCGAAGATTAGTTGACCATAGAGTTAAGGGTCCATTTCTGGGGTCTCTGTTCTGTTCCATTAATCTACACATTCAATGCAATCCCTTCCAAAATACCATCAACTTTTTTCACAGAAATGGTACAAATAATCCTAAAATTTGTATGGAACCAGAAAAGACCCCAAATAGCCAGAGGAATGTTGAAAAAGAAATAAAGCTGGTGGCATCACAATCTGGACTTCAAGCTCTATTACAAAGCTATAGTTTTCACAGTGCTTCTAGCAGAAACGCCATCCCCTGGAGATTCCTCTTTGTTTTGATTTATTTATTTATTTTTAAAGATTTTAAAATTGATTTATTTGAGAGAGAGAGAGAGAGAGATCATGAGCTGGGGGGAGGGATAGAGGGAGGAGCAGACTCCCTGCTGAGCAGGGAGCCCGATGCGGGACTTGATCCCAGGATCCTGGGATCATGACCTGAGCTGACGGCAGACGCTTAGCTGACTGAGCCACCCAGGTGCCTCTTGATTTATTTTTTAAATTGTGGTAAAGTATATATAACTTTACCATTTTACATATACATAATATATGTAATATATGTATAAGTATATATATACATATATGACATATACATAAAATTTGCCATCTTAACCATTTTTAAGTGTACAGTTTGGTGATGTTAAGTACATTCCCATAGCTGTGCAACCATCACCACCATCCATCCCCAGAACTTCTTCATCTTCCCTGCTGTAACTCTACCTCCATTCAACATTAATACCCTGTTCTGCTTCTACAGCCTCTGGCAGTCACCTTTCTAATTTCTCTCTCTGTGGATTTGACTACTCTAGGTACCTCATATCAGTGGGATCAGGGTATTTGTCTTTCAGTTGACTACCTTATTTCTTATTGTGACTGTGGACTGAGCCTCACATCCTCAGGGTTCCTCCATGTTGGAGCATGTGTCCGAATTTTCCTCATTTTTAAGGTTGAGTAATATTCCTTTGTATGTATACACCATATTGTGTTTATCCATCCATCCACTGATAGAAATGTGGGTTATCCATCTTTTGGCTATTGTGAGGAATGCTCTTATAAACCTGGATGTACAGACACTTCTTTGAGACCCTGCTTTCAACCCTTTCAGAAAATACCCAGATGTGGAACTGCTGTCTCATAGGGTAGTTCTATTTTTAACTTTTTGAGGGACTGCCATACTGTTTTCCATAGTGGCTGCACCATTTAACATTCCCACCAACAGTGCACAAGGTTTGCAGTTTCTCTACATCCTCACCAACCCTTGTTCTTTTCTGTTTTGTTTTGTTTTGATAGTAGCCAACCTAGTGGGTATGAGGCCTCTTCACTTTTTAAGACACAGGTCAGCCATCACCTCTTCCACGAAGTCTTCCCTGATGCTTTCAGCCTGGTCAGGCTCCTGTCTTCCATATTCCTTCAGCCCCCTGTTGCTTCCCTTCATTATGTTTGGTTGTGTGCACGTTTCCTCCCTTGCTCGTCGGTAAGCTTCTAGAGGGAACATGCTCTGGATATCCTGGGCTATTCTCCATGGCATGTCATGACCTGACCCACAGGAGGTGCTCAGGACATTTTTGTGGAATGATTCATAACACCAGACCCAGGCTGGTCCCCAGGGTCTCATAGCAGGGAGACGCAGGGAGAAGAGCCTGGTCCCCTCCCCTGGGGTTGCTGGACTTAGAACACCAGGAGAGCTTTTCATGGGTGCTGACACAATCCTAGAAAGCAGCCTAATGCTGCCGCAGAGCCTCATAGCTGAGAACACAGTAGCATAACTTAATGTGAGCTGGACCGGAGTTGGTCTGCACAAAGGTGGGTATCACCTGCCCGAGATGTGTGTGCTGAGTGGAGGTCATTGGCGGTGTTGGCCAAGGTGGCCCGGTTCCTTCCACTAATGGTGGCAGATTTATCATTCTTCTTCCCAGTGATGAAGACAGTGACAGAACCTATATTCCTTGCGATTTAGTGGCAGACCCTTCATTTCTCAGAATGGCCGAGAGACTTGGGTCTGAAGTGAGGATAGCCTTTTACTATCTCCCTTGGGAAAGCAGTATCAGTTGGAGCTATCCTTAGCCCCTGGGGGAATGACAGCTCCTGAAACAAGATTTAGAAGAGCAGACTTCTTGACAAGAATTGTCCCATTACTGTGAGGAAGGGAGTTAGGTGGCAGTAAGTAGGCACCTACTCTGTGTTAGCCCTGTGGAAACCCTTGGTGCCCTTGACCCAACCGTGGCCTCACAGGGGTACGTGAGGTGGCGACAGAAACAGATCTCCATGGGGCTTACCACGGTGGAGATGGCCGCAGAGCTCCTGGCCTGCCGTGTGCTCAGGGCTAAGCCCCACGGTAGCCCCTGTGCCCTTCTCAGAGTTGGCAAGCTCCCAGCAAGTGATGCTTTAGAAATGAGAATATGATGTTCAAGAGAAGAAACAAATGCTGCTTTTCATTTCAGGTTTGGGTGGGAGGTGGGCCAGGTGGTATTTCCATCCATTTACATTCACTCAGTCATTCCACAAACTTTCCTGAGTGCCCACAATGTGTCTGGCTTTATGCTGGTTGTGGTGACAAGATGAATAATGTAATGTCTTCCACCTCCAGAAGCTCCCGGTCTAGTGGAGCAGAAAGGCAGATGAGCCCTTCCATTGCACCATCATAGATGTGGGAATAGAAACAGACGCTGAGCAGAGATGTCCTTTCATGCCAGTGAAGGGAACTGCAGCTGCTGGCCTGTCTAGGATATCATGGAGTCAGAATGCTGCAGTCTGTAGCCTTTTCAGATTGGCTTCTTGGTAATAACGGACTTGGTAATATGCATTTAAATTTCCTCCATGTCTTTCACAGCTTGAGAGTTCATTTCTCTTTAGGGCTGAATAATAGTCCACCATCTGGACATACCACAGCTTATTTATCCATTTACCTACCAAAGGGCATCTTCGTTGCTTCCAGGATTGGGCAGTTGTGAACAAAGCTGCGATAAACATAGTGACCTTGCTTTTTAAATCACTGAGGAAACAGGAGGGGTGAGGACAGAGCTGATGTGCGCATGCTCTGCACGCTCTCCAGCTTCCCTTGCAGTGCCTGTGAACCTCTCCTGACACCGTGCGTGAAGTCTTCAGGCCCCTGATAAAGGCAGTCCCTCTCCTTGGATACTGGAAATCATTCCCTGTCACCTGCTCAAGGGTGGAACTCCTGCACTGTTACTGTCTCCTTCCAGGCGGATCATTATCTACCAGCTCTCAAGCACGCTGTGATACTTGACGTCTTTGCATGGCCCTCTGCGCACCCCACATTCATCTCTTGCCTCATTTCTCTGTTCCTCATTCAGCAAAACTCTACAGAAATAGTTATCTGTGCTTGCTCTTTGCAGCTCATGTCCTCTTGCTCTGTCATGGAGCTCCGTGTAGCAGGCACTGTCAGGGACTGATCCACCCCCCCCAGAACCTCCCGTTTCCTGGGCCTCTGCCTGTGTCTGCCCCTCTGTGCCTGAGGGTTTTTTTCTGGAACATCAAAGGCCATCCTCCACTTGCCCTCATAGCAGGCAGGAAGTGCTGGGGAATGAGCGTGCCTGGGAGCTGCTCTGAACTGAGGGATGGAAGTGGTATGTAGCTCCTCCGTCCTCTGTCCCATGGCGGGGCATAATCCCAAGGCCCACACTGCCTCTCAGGGGTTCCCTGCAGGAAGAAGTGCTACTCTCTTTGTGGGAGTCTCCTAATAACCCCTGTTATTGGCTGTCTTCCCTTCCCTACCCCCTACTGATGTTCTCTGAGCCTCCCAGATTAACGCCTTGCACTTGAACCCTTGTCTCCGGGTTTGCTTCTGGGGACCTTTGCAATCAGACGATGCCCACCATCCCAGGCACTGCTCCTGTGTGGTCACCAGTGCCCCCTGTGGGCCTGAGCCCGGGCTCTTCCCTGGGCTTCATCTGACTCCACCCCTCCACAGTCTTTGGCTCTGCTAGGTGCCCTCTTGCATAGGGAAGCCTTCCTTACTTGGACTTTGGGACACTTTCCCTTTGGTTTACTGTACTGACTACTCCTCTTCCTGCCCTCAGCGCCCACTGCCAAGCAGCTCTGCCAAAATATACAGAAAGGAAATAACACCCACTTCAAACAGAGTGGGTGTTAATTTTCTCTATGACTTTTAGGTCGAGTGGGGCCATGGCTGCATTTATCGAGGGCCTGCTATGTGCCAGTCACTTTGCGTCATTAACTCATTTGATCCTGAAAACCGGCCACGATGGAGATGCTATTTATCACCACCTACAGAGGAGGAAACAGAGGGTCAGAAAGGTTGAATGGTGTGGTCAAGGGCATTCATCGGTGGTGCTGGGATTTGGACCCCAGGCTGGTCCACTCCTTCCTCTTTGTGGAGGGAGCTGCATCCTGAGACAGCTCTGCTGTCTGGACCCTGACTTCTTTCCTTTCTTCTTTCTCACTCATTTCCTGGTCTGATGGATGCCTTATTCTCTCCAGCCCAGTGCCCTAGCCCTTGATTTGGCTGAGCCGTGGAATAAGCCCCAGAGAAAAATGGATGATGAAATCATCAATAGTGCGGAGCCCCAGCACTTGCAGGCAGCCATCGCCCCCATCCGCCCTAAGCATTCCAGCTCCATCAGGGAGAAGGAGGCCGACTTCGGGAATTCCTTTTCAGAACTGTGTTCAGAGGATAATCAGCCCTCATCCAGGCCACTGCTGGAACAGGGCTGAGTAATGCACCAGCTCACCCTGGACGGTCCCCGTGATTTGGCCTGAGCTGTTGAGGCTGATAATGGGGCTTCCTGGAAATGACGGGCCCACATCCCCACCCTCACTCTCTGAAACGCACACGGTGGCCCCGTGAGGGGGCACGAGGCACTGAGCAGAGAAGTCCCTTCATGCCAGTGAAGGGAACTGCAGCTGCTGGTCTGTCATGCAGTTTCCTGGGCTATGGTGCCCTGGGGGCACCTCTGCTCTGGAGGCCGCCTCTGCCGGTGCCTCTCGAGCTCCTCTGGAGGTGGACCCCAGTCCATACGGGTCCCGACACAGGGTCTGGTCCAGGCAGACTGCACGGGCAAGGCCTTGCTGGCTCCCCGCCCTGCCACCGGTGCTCAGGGAGCAGGGGGAAGGTGAACACAGCACCAGGGCTTTGGCTGCCATGCCCAGGGGAGGGGCTGGGCTCATGGAGGAGGCTGGGGTTGGACACCTGTCTGCCTCTCCCGAGCTCCCGGGAGGGGCTTCTGCAGCCCAGCTGGCCCTGGCCCTGAGTCGTGCCCGTGACTCCGTGACCAGTGGAACGGGATGGCGTTGCAGGCAGGGCGGAGTGCTTCCATATCCATCCCGCGTCTGATCTCTTGTTCCGGGGAGACAGAGGACACGAGGACACGAGGCAGGGCTTTCAAGAGCATCAAGGCTTTGGAGAAAGAAGGTGTGAGCCCTGATTTACATGACAGGGGGAAGAGGAGGGAGTGAGAGGAAAGCCGAGCAAGGAGAGGGTGGTTATGTGGAGAAGCTGCTACAGGTGCGGGGAAACCCGCTCCATCTTCTGACTGTGCCCAGGGCAGCCAGCTGCTGACCATCCACAAGGGGGACGCTTCTGATTTACGGGTTTTACACTTAGGGGGTTTTGCAATGAACAAGCAGGAAACTAAGAGAAGGCACCAAGCCCAGGCAGGAGAAGATTGATTGTGTTGTCCGTTCAGTTTGTTCCAGGGCTTTGCTAAGCATATCCTCAGAGGTGTCACAGTCTCCTAGCCTTTGGAAAAGACAAGCTGTGTGATCGCTGCCCTTTGCTAGCCATGGAGTTGAAAATCAAGCCCTATGCCTTCCCTTGGAGACGGCCTGTGGGTGCTCCTGGTCAGGCCTGCCAAGGGAGAGCTGAGTGCCAGCCCTGGCATGGCCAGATCCCTCTTTAATCTGTGTCTTGAAGAGCCCGTGAGCATTAAAGCCACCAGGCTGGCTGTGGGTCGGGATATTGGCTCCTGCAAGCCCCTGGGGCAGCCTCTGAGGACCCTTCTGGATGAGCTTTGGAACTGAAGCTCCCTGGGCTTGCTGTGTAGGCCAGGCCAAGGGAGCCACTGTCCTTGTCACTTAATGTCCATGCCCTGTCCATGTGGGGGTTGGGGGGGAGGCAGATGCCGACATTTCTTCCCATCCATCATTGGTCTGCCTTCCAGCCGTTCATTCACCAGCCTCCCCTCCTGACATCTGTTTCCCAGTATATGTCCCCAGAAGGCCGCAAGGAGCTCTTAGTCTACAAGTGGAGGTGGTTCAGCCAGTGGTCACATGAGGGAGGGGACAGATTCCTCTTTCCTCTTCTAACATACACATAAATCACCAATCATAGTCACACAACGTGTGACTACACAACGTGTAGGTCCGTGCAGATGGAGATGTAGAAAATAGAGACATGATTCTGTCTGTGGGGAGCAGGGAACGCGTCGTGGAGGAGGGGTCCCAGATAATGAGGGTCTGATGGGACAGCTCGAGAAGCAGGAAGGCCATTCCAGGGTGTGCAAGGACGTGGTGGCTGGGGACTGCAGGGGGCACTCTGGCGGAGCGGTGCGGTGTAGAACTACTGCATCGGGAGGCCACCAGGTCAGGAAGGGCTTTGGAGGCTGTTGAGGAGTTGGGCTTATTCTGCAGGTGATTTGGAGGCAGGAGGAAGGTGTTGAAGAAAGGGCCATTGAGTTGCAAATACTAAAATCTGACCTGTGGGTCAGTTTTGGAGGGGGCTAGGTTGGAGGTCAGGAGGGCAGTGAGGGGGTTGGCACAGGGTCCAGGGGTGAAGACCAGTGGGGCTCTTTTCCAGGGCCGTGGGGGCTACTCTTCTGATGAGACTGTCTGGGAAACCATTCTGTGCTGGCCTTTTGTCCTCTCCAGCAGCTCCTCAAGCTTTCATTCTCTAGATGTGCTGGTTAGTTTTCTGTCAACTTGCCTGGGCCATAGTGCTCAGATATGCAAGCGAACATTATTCCAGAAGTTTCTGTGTGGGTGTTTATGGATGAGACTTGACTAGAACAAAGGACCGACCTCCCTTGAGCAGGAGGGAATTCTGCAGGAGGTGGCTGGCTTTTGGACTTGAACTGCCACAATGGGTCCTTCCCAGGTCTTCAGCCTGACGGCCTTCAGACTTGAACTCTGGTACCACCTGTTGCCTGGATCTCCAGCCTCCCAACCCACCTTGCAGATTTTGACTTGCTGGCCTCCACAATCATGTGAGCCAATTCCTTAAAATACTTCTCTTTCTTGCTCTCTCGCTCTCTCAACTCACTTGCTATTGGTTGCATTTCTCTGACAACCCTGACGAATAGGCCAGGTTTGGCTGGGCTGTTGGCTGATGGTGGCAGCACCAGAGCTTCAGGTACCCCAGACCAGCAGGCCCAAGCCCCAGGGATTCCTGACTGACTTTCACAATTTGCCATATCTTGTTCATTAGGTACCCTTTTTCTTTAAACCAATTTACTTCTTCAGTGTTGCCTCATCTTCAGAAATAATTTCTGGGAAATCATGGACTCGATATGCTAGCAGTGAATGGTTTCCCAGTTAAAACTAACTAGAATAAAATATATAACTATTAAAGATGTTTGCCTATATACCACCTGATGTCATCTCTCCCACACTTGCAGTGGCTGAGACCACGCTGAGAAATGTTAACGGGGCCTTCTCTGGGAACCGGGAGCCATTTTGGTTTCGTTTCCCTGAGCCTTTCCCTCTTGCTTCTGTCTGTCCTTCAAAACTTTATGGAGCACCTACTAAGTGCCAGGCCTCGGGCAGGAGTTGGGGGCCCCTATAACAGTTTTGGCTTTGACTTGCTTAGCTCTGTGGGGAGAGTGAAGATGTCAGCAGTTACAACAGGACGGGGAGGCTGGGGCAGCCTGGGCAGCAGGCCTCTCTCCAGCTGTCGAATGGTGTGCCCCTCACATTCCAGTTCCTGTGAATGTATTCCAAATACCTGGCCAGCCTCACTGGGTGCAGTGTTCTCCTTCTTTATGAGTGAGCGGAGGATCTGCTGGTTTTCCCTAAGGAGCTGCCATGTGCCTTCCTCTCCCCGTGGACATCTGCTCCGAAACAAGCTGTCCACCCTGCTAGTGTCATGGTGGCTATTAGCGCTTTCTGGTCCGGAGGAGAAGCTCACCATGGCTGTGTATCAGTTGGCTAGGGCTGCTATGACAAAGTGCCACAGATGGGATGGCTTACACAACAGAAATTGATTGGCTTACTGTTCTGATGGCTGGAAGTCCAAGATCAAGGTGTCGGAGGGGTTGGTTCCTCCTGAGGGCAGTGAGGGAGAATCTGCCCTATGCCTGTCCTGGCTTCGGGTGGTTTGCTGGCCGTGTTTCACCTTCCTTGGCTCTTGGAAGCATTTCTGACCTCTGTCTTCCTACATTCTCCCTGTGTACATGTCTGTCTCCAAATTTCACCTTTTTATAAGGACCCTGGTCGTATTCTAATCTTATCTCCCTAATGACCTCATTTTAACATGATGACCTCTGCAAAGACTCCATTTCCAAATAAGGTCACACTGTGAGGCACTGGGGTTAGGACTCTAACATACACATTTTTGGGGACACAATTCAGCCTGCAGGCATTATCACTGAGTCAAAGTGGCAGGGTGGGGTGGTGGGGTGTGAGGAGCCTTCTGTGAGGACCATGGTGACTGAGCTGAGCCAGGGCCCCTGCTTCTCGTCCTCTCTCTGTGGGATGTTCTGCTCCAGTTGAAGCTCACTCCTTCACTGTATGTATTTCAGTCATTCATTCAACAGGCACATACTGCTGCTTAGTTATCTACCCATTCAATTCATCATTCCTACTCTGGTTCAGTCAGTCACACGTTTATGGACTTTATTCATTCATCAGCCACAACAATATTCAGTCTTCACTCCTTCCCTCCAACATTCACATATCAACACTCCTTCCATCATTCATTCATTCATTCATTCATCTAACCCCACATCAAAAGTGGTGGAGCTCTCTCCTTCCCCATCACTGTGCTGGGAGCTGAGGTCAGATTTTATTTTTAAAGATTTACTTATTTATTTATTTTAGAGATAGAGAGAGAAAGAGAGAAAGAGTGGGGGGAGGGGGAGAGGGAGAGAATCCACAAGCAGACTACCTGCTGAGCGTGGAGCCTGATGCGGGGCTCTATCCCAGGACCCTGAGATCATGACCTGAGCCGAAATCAAGAGCTGGCCACTTAATCGATTAACTGAGCCACCCAGATTTTAATAAAAACCATGCCCTTCCCTTAAGGTACTCCCCAGGATTCAGAAGGTAGGGAGGGATTTTTTTCTCTACTGTGTTTTGACAATTGAACTGCTCAGCTATCTTCATGTCTTGAAAGTGGTGTGCTTTTCTAAGACTGAAGGGAAATAATGGTTTGGTGAGGAATGGATCTATAGACTGCGTCTACACTTGATTTCTTGGCCACTTCCGCTCGGAAGAATGGGGATGTCCCCGAGGCAGGCATGGCAGGCAAGCTGTGTTCTGCTTTGCCATCACAGATCCCTGGGATGCAGTCCCCTGAAACCTCATCCCTGTCTGCTGCTGCCCCAGCTGTCCACACCTTGCTGAGCTAGAGGAGAGCCTGGGTGCACACACTAGTCAGTCATGCGGCCCATGTGTGTTCCTTCCTCCTATCCTGGCTTTTGTCCAGGTCCTGAGTCTGGCTCTGAAGATTTGTGCCCAGTGACATTGTTTCCTGGTGCTTGGCCCAGCCTCAAGCAGGGATTCGAGTGGTGTCTGTGTTGGGACCTGGCATTCACTGGAGGCCTTGGGAGTGTCCTTGGTTGTCCCTGGAGGAAAGGTGTGCACTCCAACATCCTACCAGCAGGACAGGACACCTGGCCTCCTTTTCCTCCTGGATCATTCCAGCAGAAGGCAAGAAAACAGCCTCATTAGCAAACTCTGTTTCTAGGCTATATGGCCACAACCCCGTGAAATCCACCAGACAAAGTTCTGTTGTTGGGTGGACAATGGGAACAAGAAATGCCACTTGCAGGGGACAGTGGCTCCTGTTTGAGTGACATCCCTCCCAGGACACAGAAAATATTTTCACCCCAGCCCAGAATATAAGGGGAGTAGACGCTGGATGTCCTGCTGCACAGATCTGAAGGACTGGGTCCTACCCTAAGGGTCACTGTGATGGAGAGAAAGGCGGCATTATGAGCATGTGTATTAGCCTGCTTGGATGCTTACAGAATCTATGTTTTGCTAACAATTTTATTCAGAATTTGTTTCACTTACTGAACTATCTGGGGTTGTTATGTGTTATGTCTCCTCAATCCCTTCAACAAGCAAAGATTTTTCCTTTACTAATAAGTTATCAATAGGAAATGTGAATGAACTGTTGCTCTCTGTTTATTCCTTGGTCTCAAGATTCACAAAGCCACACATCTGGATAAGAAGGGAAAATTCCAGGGGCGCCTGGGTGGCTCAGTCAGTTAAGTGCCTGACTCTTGATTTTGATTCAGGTCATGATCTCAGGGTTGTGATATTGAGCCCCGCATTGGGCTCTGCACTCAGTGGGGAGTCTGCTTGAGATTCTCTCTCCCTCTCCCTCTGCTTCTTCCTCTCTCGCATGTATGTGCTCTCTCTGTCTCTCTCTCTCTCTTAAATAAACAAATAAATAAATCTTAAAAAAAGAAGGGAAAATTCCATCAGCTAGCTTGGTGTTTCCAAATATTGTGGCTTTGGTATTGGGTAGATGAGAAAATAAAATAAATTTCATCTCACCTGCATGCTGTGTAGACACAGTGTTGTGCTGTTCAGGAATCTGCCTATCTGTAGTATGGGTGAAGTGAGGGCAAGTGGGGCAGTTGTTTTCCTACGCTAGCAAAGTGTAGACTGAGGTCTGAGACCATGAAAGAGTGTGGGATAGATTGATGAAAACACACGAACAAAAGTACATTAAAAAAGGTAAACTCACCACGCTGATCACATCAGAGCTGCTTTGTTTTTGGCATGGCTCCTAATGTTGGTGTGTGTTTGGATTTTAGTTCTTGACTCAGCTTGAGAACTTATTTATGTTTGTCATCCTAAAAGATAGATTTGGTTTTATTTCTGACATTTTATTTTATATTTCTGTTGTTTTGCTATTTCTTCTGGGTTTTATAGTTTGATATGTCATTTGAGCTTCCATAGGTGATTATTTTCCTTAGTAATTTGGAATGAATACATCTTATTTTACCTCTACGGTATTGTCTTTAATTACCTATGCTATTTAAAAAACATATCCATGTTTCCTGAAATGTGCCTCTATTTCTTTACTCAATAGAATACACACACACACACAGAGTGAGAGAGAGAGAGAGAGGGAAAGTAGGTATTGATTTCTCTGGCTAAGATGAAGGAATACCTGGTACTATCTGAGGAAAAAACAAATCCACTGGCCTGAAAAATGGCTGGGCAATGTCTTGCCCATGAGTCTTCTTTTAGCAACTTAGAGGTAACAAATTGCAGAAGTTTCTTCTGGCATCTGGCCCTTGGTTAGTGATAAATCTTAGTTTACCATTTTTATCTTTGTCTGAGTCGTCATAGATTTTTTTGGAGGAAAGTTGGCTGAGCTATGGATTATTGCCAGACATAGTCTTAAACTTGAAAGTCTAAAATATAAGACGTACCTTGTCATTCCTCTGCATAAAACCCTTCCGTGGTTCTCCACTGCCTCAAAATAATGTTCTGTCCCTTTGGCCCCAATGGGGTCCTCAAAGAGCTGCCAACCCTTCCTCTGTCACCCCCTGTTGCTCTCACCTTCCCCTTCTCTGCCAGCAACACCAAATGACCCACGGTCCTGTCCTCAGCACTCTCTTCTCTCCTGGCCTCTGCTCTTGTCGTCTCTCTGCCTCCACTCCCTCACTGTTTCTTCACATCCTTCAGCATTCACTCAGGTGCCGTGCCTCCAGGAGGCTGTCCCGTGCACCAGGCCCACCGGCTCCTCTCAGGGAAGCAATCTGGGCTTCCCTGTCTTTTCCGGCCACCATCTTGTATTAACATTATGGATCATTTTCACGGTATCTCTCTCTCTGAGGAGACCATGAGCTCCTCAAGGGTAGGGTCCTTGCTCCATCTCCCTC
>NW_023270265.1:11876638-11974417 GCF_011800145.1 Mirounga leonina | reverse complement strand
GGAGACCATGAGCTCCTCAAGGGTAGGGTCCTTGCTCCATCTCCCTCACACACACAGCACAGAACTCAGTGTATAATCATGCTCAGAAAATGTTTGTGATAACCTGTAAAAAGAAAGATGTCAATCTTAGTTTAGTCCAAAGGAACCCATGAGAGTTTAATGGAACGAGAGTGAAACTAGAATAAGGAAATGGCTGGGAATTGAAAAAAAGTGTTGCTTTTAGAGGCCATTGTTTGAGTTTCCATTTGCTGAGCATCTTGCACAGCTCCACAGGACAGCTTAGAGAGTGTTATGGACCCTGTTTTTTGCATGAAGGGCCTGAGACTTAGGATAAGTAGGTTGCTGAGTTGTCACAACATGGCTGGCAGAGCCAGGACTCGAGTCTCGGTACCATCAGCTGCTGCATTGGAACTCTGGGCATTTATGCCGGGTGGACATTCTGAGCAGCACAGGAACTCTGCTCCCCGTTTCCAGGACAGCGGGTTCCTTTCTCTCCTGTCCCAGGGAGGAGGCTGCTCAGAACAGGCTGGCCATGGGCCGGCTGTGCCTGTGGGTCCTACTGGGGAGATGCTGCATTTGAGTTTTTCCTACTCAGCTCTTCTTGTAGGAATGTTAAAGTCAGGCCAAGTGATTAAAAAAATTCATACAAGTTAACGTACTACACGGAGCGGGTAAGCTGAGGGCCACATTCCCAGAGGCCACCTTGAGTTTTCAAATTTACCTGTAACGTGCCAACTTAGAATTGAGTGACAAGGTGCAGAAACGGGCTCCTGGGGATGCAGGCACCGGGCTGCTCCCTCCTTGATGGCTTTAGGTGGGCAGAGAGGGGCCGGTGGTGGTTCTCCGCCTTTTCCCTGACATTTCCCTCTTTATTGGGTCCCCTGTATTAGCCCAGAGCTCCTCCAAGGTAGGAACAAAATCTGATCAATCCTCTTAATCTCTGCATTAGCAGTGCCTAGTTCAGTGCCTGGAAGAGTCAGTGAATGTTTGATGAGAGATGACTCGCGGTACAGATGAGTGGTCCCTATAGACGTGTGGGCAGAAATGGTGCTGCCGTCTTTCCTGGCTGCTCTGGGAGTTCCAGGAAGGCTGACAATGCTTTCCAGTGTCCGCTGTGGAGAAAACGGAGCTTGAGCACCTTGCAGGATTTCTTTCACTCTGTTCTGGGCCGGACACCAACTGGGGCGAGGATTCCTGGGGTGGGGCTTCTGGGGGACCTTGCTGCGAGCAGGGGGCTGGATGCCAGAGAAAGGGCTACGGAGCCTGTGCCCATCCCAGCCTGGCCAGGCCAGAGTTTGAGACAATTACCTTAGTTTGAGCATAAGACCCCAAGGGCTATACTGGGAGGAAATAGCCTCCCTGGAAAGCGCTTTGGTTCTGGAAGGAGACCCTCCATGAGGGTGAGGTAAAGGGGATGGACCATAAAGTCCAACTCTGCTCCCCTCAGGGGAATCATGCTTTGGTCTCCGCTGCTCCCAGGGATGCTGGCAATGACCACTCCCAACCGCACAGTGCTCTCTTTCAAGCCTGCATGCTTGGTATTCCTCTGGTTAGACTGGCCAAGAAAGAACTGAACTTCCAACAACTTTTCTGAACCTCGAGGGGAAATAATGAGGTAAACATGGGGTGCATGAAACATTAACAGAAATGCTAGCATTCCTGGGGCTGATAACCTGGTTTCCCATTCCACATACCTTCTGACAGAGAGTGTCTCTGGCTCCCAAGCTGAGAGCTGGTATGGCCGCATCGGCTCCTTACCTGGGCTCCTTCCTTCTACCAGCTAGGCAGGCTTGGCAAGTCCCCCTTGGCAGGCACCCTATCAGGACCCACGAGTTTCCTTGAGGGCATCCCTGTCTCTCCATGGTCCAGAGCAAGTGGTCTCACTCCCCTCACATACCCACCAGCCGCTTGAGCTTTCTGGGCTTTCTGCACCAGGAACAACCTTATCCGTCCATCGGACCCCATCTAAGGCATAGAGGAATGTTCTGGCCAATAGGAAATGAAGCAGTGCTGGCCCAGCTTGCCTTGTAACTGCCTGGGCATTTTCTCCACTGGAAATGGGATTCGGCATGGTCTTGCTGAGGAAGCTTCTTGGCTCTTTGGGGCGTCCGTGAGGGAGGGAAGTGCTCTCAACTGCAGTGCTCTCAGGGCCTGGCTCTGTGTTCTCGAGTGCCCCCACCCCCGAAGGCTGGGGCCTACTTAGAATTCTGCTCACATCTGGGGCCGAGTGCACCCAGCAGCTGTGTCCTTGCCTGCAGCTGCAGGCGTGACTGTGAACCTGGTCCAGGGGGCGGGGGATGGAGTCCCCTCCTGCGGGCAGCGCTCAGCAGGGAGCCGTGGATGCGTGTGTGCGCCAGCCTAGTGCCCCCCCCCCCCCGATTCTCCCTGGCCCAGCCTCCCACAGCTGGCTGCACACCCTCTCCCTGCCCGCGGCTTCCCCAGGAAATTATCAGGTCAAACCAAGCCAGAGGCACAAGGACCGCAGACCCGACTGGAGTTTCGGATTATGGCCGTGGGAGCCAGGACTCGCCAGACACTGGGGGCAGGGTATGTGGTGGCAGAATGGTGAGTCTTTGAGAAAGGGGCTCCCCACTCCACTCCTGACTCCTGCTCACAGCATTCTGCCTGTCAGCTAGGAGGTCCCTGGGCCAGTAATTAATACCTACGCAGAGGTGACACATTTCCCTGTTGGTTTGTTTGGGTTGAAGTCAGGCTACCTGCTTCTTCGTAGGAAAGATGGCATCCTTGGGTGACACCATCTGAACAGGTTGCCTCTCCTGAGATGTTCCTCACAGAGCACGTTTGAATTAAGCCAGAGTGTGTGACCCTATCAGAGGCACTGTTGCTGGCAGGAGTCTTCTTAACCTTCAAGGAAATTATTAGCTCCTTTAGGCGGGAGCCCAGAGGGGAAATGTTTTCTTCAATCCATGACCAGTGGAATTTGCATGCTAAATTAAAATGTAGGATATGCTTTACAATTGCGAATCAGAGAGGGGGCAAGTGATTAGTTTCTTGCCAGGCAATATGCATAGGTTCCACTGGGGGGGACGGCGAGGGTACAGAATGGTGATCTGAGCGCCTCAGCTCAGCGTGGGCAGGTTTTCGTTCTTCCTGCTGCTCTGCCAGCCCTCTGCCTTCCGTACCTTTGCAGATCGGAATCTTTGTTATAAACTCCGTCCTCTCTTCTTCAGATGTCACTCAGCTCATAGTAAACACGGGGAGGTGACATGGTGTCATGGAAACAGACTTGCTGTGACTTTAGCATCCATCTCGCCTGTGCCATTTAGGTGCCGTGTGACCTTGGGTCACTTTCCCACTGCAAGTCTCAGTTTCCTTATCTGTGAATGGTGAGGATCTCCCATACCTCACAAGGTGACTAAGGAAGGCTCATGAAATAACGTATGGGAAATATCTAACAGAGGGCTCAGAAATGAGCACTTCTCACCTGTCTCCCGTCCTCTGGCTGAGTCTTCTGGTTTCCTGGAAGCAGAGCCCGGCACTACACTGGTATATATTCCGGGACAGCACTCAGGTAAGATCCTTTGGGGTCACAGGGAAGCGGGATAGCGCAGGGGAGGAAGCTCCACAAGGCTGGGGGTTCCTGGAGTTGGAATTTTCCCAAAGTTTTCCTAACTTGAGGCAAAAGGTCTGGACTTTGGTGTCCCATTGTAGTCACTCACTGGCTGCAGGCCACCCCCAGAGGGAGAAGGTAACCTCCCAGCATTTCTGGGCAAGGCAGAGCCTGCACAAACAGCAGCTGGGGATGGGCACACCAGCTGGGAGAAGGGATCTGGGCATGCAACCAGTAGCGTCTACTACATTCCCTTGCCTATTCGGAAACTTTTTATCCTGAGAGTTTTCCTCTCAGCTATAAATGTAAGTATGTTTGAGAAAATTTTTAACTATGTTCCTGAAGACCCAATACCGAATGGTTACCTGGGGTGTGAGGGATGTGTGTCGATTTCTCCGGTCTTTTGGGGTGAGGTCTGTGAGGCCCTCCTTGCTCACGCTGTCTGTCCTTTGGCACTAAGCTCAGACCCCATGCCTTGGACGAGTCTCGGGGCTGCCGGACCTGTGGGGCAGCTCTAGGGCGCTGGAGATGCTTTCTACAGCCAGCTGGGGATCAGTTCCAAATTGAGAAGCTCCCCAGCTTTAACTGCCAACCCTCTAGCGCCTCTGTGCTGCTGGAGCTGCCTCTAATCAGCATTTGCTAATTTATCAGGGCTTGGGACGCCTCAGCGTACACTCCCTCTTCAGTGGCATTATCTCACTCCGGGAAATCTGAAAACATTAGATGTGGAGCCATCCTGCATGCCTCATTAGCTGTTCAAAGCATGCATGGTTTGAGGGCCGGAGGGGGGCTGGTAATCCATCAGCTCCACGTGATATTCAAGGAGGGGCGATTGATAGGTTAGTCCTGTCCAGAGACTCTGCAAACGCTGGTGGCATCCAGGCGATGTGACAACAGCCCACCAAAAGCCCCAGGCTGTGCCTAAAAGGTTCTGGGCTGTGGCTCAGGGTATTTACTATCTGAGCCCATCGCCACTCTGCAAGTGCATTTCCTTAAAGCAGAGGGGGAGGTGGCCCAATAACAGGAAAGAACACACAGAGCCTCTCAAGTTAAGCAAACGTGTGTTTGACCTCAGCTCTGCCACGTACACCCTCTGCGAACTTGAGTGCATTCCCCAGTCTTCCCATCTGGAAAATAGGGATAAATCTTCCCTATTTTAGGGGTAAGTGTAACTCCCCCGCCTGGCACATAGCCTATTGGAAAGTTCCAGACACATATTAGCTACTCAACTACTAGCACCCAGTTTTTATTATTGCTATCGGATTTTAATTCTCGGATTGGGTTTGAGCTTGTGGGAAGCATGTGATCCCTCTGGGCACGTCTTTGGTCTTTGGATCGGAGCCACCCATGAAAGAACATCTCCGAATTCCTCACACCAGGCCGGGGCTGCAGGGTTGGGGGGTGTGATGAATAACTTTTCTTCCAAATCTTACATTTCAGTCAACTTAGCCTCCTGCTGTGTATGGGAAATTGCACCATCTTAATACCTCTCTGCCCCTCTTCAATCTGTCTTTTCAGAGTGTTCTGTCAATTAGAAAATGCTTGTCAGCTAAGTGACTATTCGGAAAACAACCTACATGACTTCTCTAGCACTTGAAGAATTTGAAATAATGGAAGGGGATTAACTTGCAGGGGAAGGCATTGTTAGGAAGGAGGGCTGCTATTCAGAACTGCCTCCTAGTCTGTATGGTTTCATTAATAACACCTTTCATTCTATAGCCCCTCGAATCTAGAAGGATCTTGAGTGATAAACAGATGCTGTGAATAGGAATTACTTCATCTTCTGCTGAAATATCCCTTCTCCTGGAGCGGCAAGCTTTGGCTTCTCGATTTCCTTGTCTGTCAGAGGAGGGTGGAGGCTGCCTCATGGTCACTCTCGCTTCAGTGATGGGGGGGCAGCACATAAATATCACCAAACGAGTGGATTCTGTTCTGGAGAAGCCCCTCAGTTCCCATCGGGGGCCTGGCTCTGTGCTAGGTGCTGGGGAGGGGGGGATCACGATAGCCCTCACCCAAAAGGATTTCACAGGGTCGGAAGATGGACAGGTGAATGGCCCATGGCCACAGGGTGGGGGGGTGGTGGTGGTGGTGGTGGTGGTGTCTGTGACAGAGGGGCAATGCGTGTGGTCTTATGCTGATACAGGACTGAGCTTTGCTGTAACTGAGGATGGAGTGTAGAGGTCAGGGGTGGGGAAGGCAGGTGGAAGACATAAGCTGGCTCCTCGGGTGGGATCCCATGATGCTAGAGCAGAGATTCACAAATCTGAGTGGTCATCAGAGTCCCCTGGATCACTTGGTACAACATGGATTGCTGGCCCCTGCTCTTGGAGTTTCTGATTCAGTAGGTCTGGGATGGGACCAGAGAGTGCATTTCTAGCAAGTTTCCAGGTGATGCTGATGCCCCTGGGCATACTCTGAGACCCACTGGGCCAGAGCACTTCATGCAGGGATTGTAATCTTATATAGACGTGGACACAGGTGGGGTCCATGGCTGACTGAGGAAGCATGCTCCCTATCAAGAGAACAGCTGCTCCCCAGCCACAGCCGATGGTGGCCATGTGGGAATGTGGGATGAGTGTTACTAGATCTTTCATTTGGTCTGGGAAGACTGGGAATCTCAAAGTGTTTACATTAAAATGTCCTTATTTTTACAATTTCCCATGGGTCTGAGAAAACACATGTGTAGCCTCCATGAGGTTTTAGTTTGTGACCTTTTGAAGAATGGATAGGAATTTGCCAGGTGGCTTGGGAGGGAAAGCACTTGTCATGCGAAGGGAATCTCACGTGCAAACACCTTGAGTGGAGAAGTGCAGAGCCTTCTGATGGACTGGAGCAGTGCGTGGATGCCTGGGGAAGGGTGGGGGCGTGGAGGTGGAGCCGGAGGAGAAGGTGGAAGGCAGGCAGGGAAGAGCCCCTGGCTCTGGGAGGTTTTGGTTTGGTCTCTGACCTCAGCATGGCTGGCTTTTCCTGCTGACCTCAGTGCTTCTGCACCCTGGCATAGACGGAGGATTTGGTGCCCACTATGGTGCGCCTGCCAGGCTGAGGTAGGCCTTGTGGACTCTGAGCTGAATGCAGAGTTCTGAAGCCTTGCGCCTTGGCAAGATGCTTCCTATCAAGTTTGGCTTCCGGGAGGAGGGCCTGTGGGTTTATGGTGGCGATGCTCCTCAGAGAGGGGCACGTTATCCCTGTCTTCTCAGGAGAGGAGCCTGGGGCCTTTCTTCCATTGCGGTCCTGAGAAGGTCTTTGGGTCAGACAGACCCAGGCTGGGGTCTCACCTGCACCACTTGCTGTGTGACTTTGGGCGAATGGCTAGAAATTTCTCAAATTTGGCTCCTCGGCTGTAAAATGGAGGAAAATAATTGTGAGCATTAGTGAAATTATTTTTAACGTAAATATGCCAATAGATCCAATAGATTATTTTTCTAAGCTATGTGCTTTTTAGAAGATTATACATTACTGGGGTACAAAAACGTAAGTATATAACTTAGCATAAAAGAAAAAGCCCAATAAAATTAAAATTATCTGACTTTCCACTACCTTGAGATAAACATCATTAACATTTTGATATTAATATTTGCTCTCTATTTTTCTAAACCAGAGCCAGCAGACTCTTTCTTAAAGACCTGGGTAGTAAATATCACCGGTTGGAAGCCTCTGTGGTCTCTGTTGTATCTATTCAGCTCTACCTTGCAGTCTGAAAATAGCCACAGAAAATTCATAAAGGAAGGGGTGTGTATGTGTTCTAATAAAGCTTTATTATAACAGTTGGTCCACAGGTTGAAGTTGATCAGTACTGGGCCTACTGGTGCCTGCTACTCCTTCCTCCCTCCTCCATCTCCTGAAGCATGCAGGCCACTAGAAGGAAGACACAGGCAGCAGGGGGACGTGTGGGGGTCCTACAGAGCGGACTGCTGCTCTGCCCCTTCCCTTGGGGGCTTTGGGAAGGGTTTGGGAAGGGCCCATTGATCTCCTGGTGGCTAAGAGGTGAGAGCTCAGCTCACTCATCTTCTGACTCTGTTAGGACAGGCTGTACATAGGCCTTTGACCTCTATAAAGGACAGAGGACAGGTTCCAAAGTTAGTCCAAGAGGATCCAAGGTACTCAAGGGGCTTGCCTGTGGCCTGGAGGCTGTGGGTCTTGAGCCTGGACTGGATGTCACGTTCTTGGGAGGGACGGAGACAACAGCTAGGGGTTTTGTTACCCTGAGCTCTGGAGTATTCTTCTGGTGCCGATACCGGAAGGTGGGTCAATGAGGTCAGGTCCTGTGTCGGGGAGCAGTTAGGGGACAAGACTTGAGAGTGGAGCAGATTGGCCTACAGTCCTGCTTTGCCCTCTCTGCCTGTGCTCTTGAGCAGGTCAGCTTCAGGGTCTCTCTGGACCAATCTCTCATCAGTAGATGAGGATTTGCTCCCTGCAAAGTCTGGGTATGCATATCCGGAGCTCTGGCTGGCTGGGCCACTTCCGTTTGGTGGGTAGAACTGGGTGAGCTTCCTTCCACCTCCGTCCCCTGTAGCTAGTTCCCATCCATGCTGGAAGAGAGAACAGCTCCATCTAATAGAAAGTGCTTTTTTGCGTTTTCACAGGGGGAAGATCCTGTACTTACGGGAGAGGGTCAACTTGACGTCGAACATATAAACTCTTCGCGAGCCAGATCAAGGAGTCAGATGTCTATTTGTAGCATTGGATTTATTAAGTTAGCTACACATACATACATATTTAAACTCACATGTTATGTAAAATAGTATGTTAATTTAGAAATACTGCTTTCTTCCTCCTCTTGCATTTCATGGAATGGTTTTATTCAAAGCTTCCCCAGCCTCCTGGGCTGCCGTGCTTCCGTCATTGCCGGGGTCACTGTATGCAGCGACTAACCCAGTTTTCCGGGCCACAGAAATCTCTGCTTCTGTCCTAGTTGTTTGAGATCCACCACTTTGTGGATCTGTGTAAAATGCACAGAGATTTTATCCTAAGCCACCCGCACTCATTTGCATATTAGGAAAGTGTTTTTTTTTTTTTTTTTTTACCTGCCCCCCCCATTTGATCTGTAGGTATAGTCATGATCATGATCTCCACAATAAAACTGCATATGGTCTTGCTTTTGAAAGTGATTTGTAAAAGGCTTGTTTAGAACAATATCCCCAGCTTACAATTCCAAGGTCCTACTCAGGAATAATTATTAAGTAGGGTTAAATATCTTTGCCTCTTTTTTTAACGATTCCATCAGGCAACCTCCTATAGGCATTCCTAAACTCGCATTGATTGAGGTCATTTCAGGCTAATGTCTTTTCCCCAAACAGCCCTTTGTTGTTGAAAATAAAGTAAATAAGAGAACTGCCCTTTAATAGGAGAGGGTTTGTCAGGAATTTGAATGTAAGTTCACTCACTTGTTTTTTGAAGGATGATTTTGGAAAAAAATCACCCTTGCCTTCTACTTGCCCATGGAGAAAAGCAGTGGCTCGATAGCTATTTGTTGAATTGAATGAATGGACGAATCTAAGGATTTCATAAATACTCGAGTGCGGCACAAGGCCTGACACGTAGGAGGTGCTCGGGAAAGGCCGTTCTTTTCCCACTTGCCTGGGTGGCATTCCATCTGTCCTGCCTCACCTTTGCCTACCCCCTCTCACCCATGAGGTGGTCAGGTGCCCTAGAAGCAGGATCCTTTGATGTCATTCTGCACAGTGGGGCTCAGGCCCTGGACCGGCCACACCTGCTTCCCTTGCCTGCCGTGTCTCACACCACATCTGCCTTCATTGTCCACTTTGTCATGATCCTCCCATCAAAGGGCTTTGCACATGCCATTCCCACTGCTGTGCATGCTTTCCTCTGTTTCTCCTTCTCATTAACTCCTACATTAATCGGGTGGTGATGTTTCCTCATGGAGGCATCTCTGGCCTCTAGGTGAGGTCAGTCCCCCCTGTGCCCTGCCCCATGTTATGCTTTCATGGGGCCAAATACCTTCCTTGCCAGGTTGTGTAACTGGACATGCATTTTGGTGGTTGATCGATGCCTGTCCTCTCCCCTGGATTAGAACCTCCTCAAGGACAGAGACACCTACTCTACCTTCACAGCTGTGATACCAGTGCTCCATGCAGTGCAGGACACAGAGGAAATGCCCAGGGCATTTGCTGGGCATTTGGCCGAGTACATGGTGCTTGCAGATTAAGAATTTTGAAGGAGGAGGAATGCTATTTGTAATATCCTGACTGGCTTCCTGGGTCCTGAACACCTCTGGCAGATGTTGGTTTCTGTCATTTTGCATGCATATGATGGGCTCAGGAAGTAAAGGCACGTGGTTGCCTGGAGCCTCACCCATGGGTTATGATCTTCCTAGAAGGTGCCGCTTCTTCCTCTGGAGGGAATGAGTTGGATCTTTCAGTGTAGTCAGCCAATTTTAGCATTCTAGGGAGCCAGGAATTCAGAGTTCTTTAAAAAGATTCTTGTATCAGAGCACCTGAACCAATAGTAGAAACAGAGAGATTGGACCTGATTGCTCTCATGTCAGCAAGCCTATAACTTGGGGCTGGAATCACCAGAAATTAAGTCGAAAAGCAAGCTGAAATGGGCAGATTTCTTCCTTTCTCCCATCTGACCTGTCATGCACATAGGTGCTTCATCAACCTCTCTCTCTCTTCCTCCCTTTTTCCCCAGCCCTCTGGTCCAGGGGTCTCATTTATGCACCCTGCCTTCCTTCCCTTCCCTTTCCTTCCCTGTCTCTCTTCCCCATTCCCCTAGCAATTCTTCCTGGTTTTACTGCCCAAATAAATGGACTTACACTCAAGTATTTGTCCCAGGATCTGCTTTTGGGGACACCCAACCTAAGCCACCATGGATCCTTCATGCCCCAGAGCAGAACTCCCAGTTGAATTCTTGCAGTGCTCATCCATCCATCCATCCATCCAACAAGTATTTGTTGAGTGTATACCATGTGCCTGGCCCTGTGTTAGATTCAGCATACAAATGTAAGCAAAAGCAGACGTGATTCTACTTTCGCGAAGTTTACTGATTAGTGGGAAAGACAGACATTAAGTGAAAAATTATGACAGGGATATAATTTCAAGATGCATGACAGTACAGTGAAAGAAAGGGACGTGGTTCTATGGGGGAGTAAATCTGAGGAAGCTGACCCAAGCTGGAGGGTCAGGGGAGACTCGTCTCCCCTGTTGAAAAGACCCTTGTGCTGAGACCAAAGGGCAGGGGAAACACGTGTGCCAAGGCCTGCAGGGGAGGGTGTGCCTCGAGGAACCTTGAGAAAGCCACAATGCCTGGAGCCCAGTGAGGGATGGTGAGACTGAACACTATGGAGTGGGCAAGCTCCTGTGACCATGCTGAAGACTGTAATCTTCATTTAACAAAAAAGGGAGAGCAATGGTGTGGTCGTAAGCAGCATAGTGACAGTAAGTAGAGTGGGGATCCCAGCCATTTTGTTGGTCCTTGAAGGAGAAGATGCTGGAGAGCTTGGCATATCTAGGAGGTCAACATTTGGAGAACACAGGAAGCAGAGTTCTCATCTACGTCATTCCTGACCTGAATCCTACATAGCTCCTGGGCAATCTCCAGAGAAGTGACGGCAAGAAAGATCTCCATGAAGGCCCAGCCCAAAGGTCATGTCCTCAAAAAAGCCTTTCTTTTTTTCTTTTTTTTTTTTTAAATTAAGTCGGCTCCATGCCCAATGTGGGATATGAACTCATGACCCTGAGATCAAGAGTCACATGCTCTCCCGACTGAGCCAGCCAGGTGACCCCTGAAAACCTTCTTGAAGTCCCCTCCTGCCCTCTCTCCATCCAGACCAGAATTAGTTGCTGTCTATGCATGCCCACAACTGCATAAATCTCTGTAGGACTCTCATTACTTGACTAGGGCTCTGGAGGCCCAGAGCCATATCTTGTTCATCAGTGTCCCCAGAGCCCCAGAGACAGCAGCTCTTTGCCTATGTGCTGAGTGAACTTCATCTTCTCTTAGAGTTCCACCATAGCCTACAGGCTGGGGCAGGGCTCCAGCTCAGAGCATAGCACATAGTGTCCTCTGATGCTTCGTGGCATCTGAAATGAAGCTCTCTTTGCACAGCAGATGGGCCCCAGGCCCTAGGGGCTCCTGATTGCTGTGTGGTTTGCAAGCTCTTGGAAGTAGCTGCCAGGCCACCATATGCATGGCAACAGCCAAACTGCCTACCTAAGCTGCAGTCTCTGCTACAAGGTCTTCCATGTGGCCTTGGAGTAGCTGTGAGGGTGACCCAGGGGCCCTGTCTCTTACATGGGCACAGGGTACTGAAGCCTTTATGACGCTGGTGGGCTGAAGCAACTTCATTTCCTTGGGTGTCCAACAGGGACCCAGGCCCTACCATCTGCCCATGCTGTGTCATGGCTCAGCAGGCTGATTTGTAGAGAAGAGTTTGTAGAAGGGGCTAGACTGGGTAGGAATTTATGAGTAGCTCCCAGGAGTTCTGGCTCCTGGAGCTAAAGACTGGGACACTTGGGGCACTGGGGTTGGGAGCAAGATGAGAATTCCTGAAGGACAGCCCTTCCTTATGTAAATTACTCCTGGAAAGGCAGATCAGTCCAGTGTGGACAAGTGAGCACTTCCCTGGGAGCTCAGAGACCTTTGCTTTAGCCTTTGCTTTGCATTTACCTGTAGTCTGACTTTGAATCATTCATTTGGATCACCTGGTCTTCAGTGTCATCATCTGTGCAATCAGCCAGTTGGAGTTAATGTCCTCCAAGTCTGTTTCCAGCATTGGAAATCCATGTGCCTAGGACATTTAGGATTCCAGGGTAGCTCAAGGCAGAGAGCAGCCCCATGGATGTGGCAGAGAAATTCCCTGGAAGTGGAGTCCTCCTGCTCTGGTCACAGCCCCAAGGCTGGGCAGGACTCTTCCTTAAGAGTGCAGGCTTTGGATCCTCACTCTGTCGCCTACTAGCTGTGAGATCTGCTTGGGCTCCTATAACAAAATCTCACAGGCTGGGGGCCATAGACATAGAAATTTATTTTCTCACAGTTCCGAAGGCTGAAGTCCAGGATCAGGGTGCCAGCATGGTTGGGTTCTGGCGAGGTTGGCTTGCAGATGGTTGACTTCTTGCTCTGTGCTCTCATAGTGGATGGAGGGAATGAGGGGTGGGGAGAGTGGGAGGGAGAGAGGGTGCTCGCTCTTGGTGTTTCTTCTTATAAGGGCAATAATCTCATTGGACCAGGGCCCCACCTTCAGGACCTCACTTAATGCTAATGCCCAAAGGCCCCATCGGTAAATACCAACATCTTGAGAGTTAGGGCTTAACATATGAATTTTGAGGGGACACCAACATTCATTCCATAAGAGTAAAATTTCTCGGTTCTCAACTTCAGTTTGGCATCAGTGATATCAATGATATCATCAATGATAACTGTATCCAGTTATCTATTGCCACAATAGTGTAGTAAAATAAACTATCTCCAAATGTAGCAATTTAAAAGGACAACCATATATTATTCCTCATGAGTCCATGCGTCCACTGGGTGGGTCTGCTGATCTGGGCCCCGCTGGGCTGGTCTTGGATGGGTTCACTCACATCTGTGGTCAGCTGGGGGGTTGGCTGGGTTAGGGTGGCCTTGGCTGGGACAGCTCTTTTCTATGTGGTCTCTCATCCTCCAGCAGGCTAGCCTAGGCTTGTTCTCCTGGAAGTGTCAGGATTCCAAGAGAATGAGTGGAAGTGAATGGAAGCGAGCTCTTGAGGCCTAGGCTTAGAATTGGTACTTCCTCACTTCTTTAGCCGTGAAAGTCACGGTATCTGCCCAGAGTCAAGGGATTAAAACTAGACTCCACCTTATAATGGAAGGAGTTTCAAAGTCACATGGCAAAGTTGCAGGTACAGGAAGAGGCCATGTTCACCGTGAGTCTTCTCATGGTACCTCTTACCCTTGCTGTTAGGCTTAAATACAATTGTTTATGATAGCCTAGTGCCTGATAAATAGTGAAAACACGTTAACTGAGAGCTGCTATTATATTATTATTAGACGGATGACTTTTCAGAATGAATACAGGGTCAGCCACTTTGCCAGGGGCCAAAGTGAGGAGTACATCTGACCTTGGCTTTTGCAGGGCACACTGCTCCCTGCTCATACTCGTGAGGAGAAAGGCTGTAGATTAGTGGGTAGCGCTCCCCTAGAAGTGGCCTTCTTTTAGAGTTGGGGAAGGCCAGCTCGAGTTTGCCTCTCCAGCACCAACGCATCTTGGATGGGAGATGTGGCTCAGAGTATTCTCGAAGACTGACCCACGTTGTGCTCTGGCGCCTGCCAAGGGGAGGGACTGTGCCCCTATCTTAGTACTTCTCTGCTGCTCAGGTGCCCACTGTGGTCTCCCCTGCCTGCCAGGGCCCCCCATTCTGCGCTCTCATAGGCAGACAAGCCCACTCTCTCCTCCCAGTGAGTCCTGTTGAATCGCACCTCTGGGCCTTCACTCATGCTTTCATCTGCCCGGGATAAAAGCCCTTCAGACTCATTACCTCAGTTCCGAGAAGTCTTTTTCAGGGGTAATGAGAGTTAAGTGGTTTCTTGGTGCTCAGATGAGGTTTAAGGACGGAGCTTCGTGGGGCAGTGTGTCTGTGTTTTTTTCATCTGCAGGCTCTTTTATTAAAGTTAAATCTTAGGCAGAAAGCCTCTTTATAATACTTGTAACAGTGGAACTGTTCTGACTGTGTGTGTGTGTGTGTGTGTGTGTGTGTGTGTAGGGGGGAGGGCCTGGCTGTGAAGCAGAGCCTCCTGATCCCCCCCTCTTGTCCTTCACAGCCCCTGAGGAAAGCTTTTGGATTTCACTCTAGCACAATTTAAAAAATACTGGAGCAGAGAATCTAGGCAAGCGGTGGCCATTAGAGCTGCTCTCTTGGATATCAATCAACGAAGCGGGGCTGTTCCTTTTTGCCCTCTTTTAAATAACTTTTATTGTTTTTTTATTATATAAGTAATACATATTCATTGTAGAAAAATTAGAAAATATTAATATGCAGAAAGAATAAAAGTGATCCATAATACTACTCTCAGACATAACCGCAGTGAATATTTTAGTGTATATCTTTGCCAGCAGAGAGTAAACATCTTTCAGTATCACTAAATATTCTCTGGCATAAATTTGGTGCCTGCTTGGCATTCCATTGTATAGGAGGGCATGATTTATTTAACGAATCATCTATTGTTGAGCATTTGAGTGTGAGATGCAGCTCTGTACCGAAGTTTTGAGTACATTCTTAATGATTTCCTTGAAAAAGAATTCTAGATGTACAGTTGCTGGGGGCAAAGGGCATTCATTGCTCATTAAAATGCTGTGAATTATGAAATATATAAATGCAGACAAATATGTGAGTTTTATACAAAGTATCTGAATAGTTCAGAAACACTAGGGGCACATAGTTCTTTTGTCCTATTCGGATTATTTGCATTTGGCACTTCTGACTTTTTTGTCCTGCAGAGTTGGCTTTCCTCTCCCCCACCCCCTCCTTTTGTATGTTCTCCATCTCTGTAGTTCTGGAGTTTCACTTTATTTTTGTAGACTCTATGATTTATTCCATTAACATTTATTTTTCTTTTGAAAAAATAACTTTAACATGTTTATTTAATTTTTGAAGAGATAATGCGTTCCCATGGTTCAAAAATTAAGTTTTTGTAAAAGGTATAGAGTGAAAATTCTCCTAAGCTCCATTTTGCTCCATCCCTTCCCAGTTCCCCAGATAAACATGTTATTAATTTTGAGAAGAGGTCCTTCCGGATTTTCTCTATGAGTTATAAGCAGATATGAACATAAATTCACATTCTGCCCCCAACTTCCTATGCAAATGGGGGCATGCTATGTGTATACCTATTCCACATTTTGCTTTTTTTACTTGGCAACCCATCTTAGAGATATTTCTGTATTAGTATATAAAGGACTTTCTTATTGTCTTCCCTGGCTGCACAGTATTTTATTGTATGGATGTGCCATAACCTACTTAACCAGCTTCCTAATGATAACACCTTGGTTCTATCCAATCTTTTGCTGTGAAAAACAGTACTGCAAAGACTAATCTTGTAATTAGGTCAGTTTGTATTTTTGCAAGTATCAGATAAAATCCTAAAAATGGAATTGCAGAGTAAAAGGGTTTTTGCATTTGTAATTTTTATAGATATTGCTAAATTCCCTTCCAGAGGGGTTATGTCAATTTACACTCTCACCGGCAATAAATAAGCGGGACTGTTTTCCCCTAGTTTGGCCAACAGAATGCGTTATCCAACTTTTGGATTTTTGCCAATCTGATGGATTAAAAATAGTATGAGAACAGAGTTTTGATTTGCATTTCTATTTTGAGTGAGATTAAAGCCTCTTCTCACGTGCTCAGGAGTTGTCTGTATTTCATTTTCTGTGAATCATACACTTTGCTTATTTTTCTGTTGGTTTTGGGAAGTTCTTTATATGAGGGATTTTACCCCCGCCCCCGATCTTTGGCATGAATTGAAAGTATTCCACGCAGTTCACTGTTATTTTTACTTTGCTTTTTTTTTTTTTATGACAAAGTTTTTTGATTTCTATAGTCAAATTTTCAATCTTTTCTTTTATAGCTTCTGAATTTTAGTTCCTAGGAAAATACACCCCAGTATAAAGTTAGAAAGGACTTTATTTTTCTTTGGAGTACTTCTGTGGTTCCATTTTAAACACTTAAATCTAAGATCCATTTAGAAAATGGCTTGGTGTCTACTCTCAATACCCTTTACTGAAAATTTTATCTTTTTCTCATTGATTTGCAATAGCACCTTTATGATATACCAAAATCCTGTGTATAATTGTATCTGTTTCTGGAAATTCTACTCTGTTTCATTGATCTTTCCTATGGTCTTCTGCATGTCTGTACTACACTATTTTAGCGATGCTTTCTTTCTTTTTTTAAAAAAAATTTATTTATTTGAGAGAGAGGGAGAGAGAGTGTGTGTGTGTGAGAGAGAGAGCACACAAGTAGGGGGGAGGGGCAGTGGGAGAAGCAGACTCCCCACTGAGCAGGGAGCCCTAGGACGTGGGGCTCAATCCCAGGACCCTGGGATCATGACCTGAGCTGAAGGCAGAGGCTTAACTGACTGAGCCACCCAGGCGCCCCTTAGTGATGCTCTCTAAAGTGTATATTTTCATACCTGATAGAATTAGGTCTCCCTGAACCTCCTGATATCATTATTATTCTTTTAGTTTTTTCAAAGCTCTTTTCTTGTTCTTTTTTTTCTTTTGAACTTTAAAATCAGCTTGTTTAGTGACAGAAAAACAGCCTATGGACATTGAATTGGGATTACGTTCAGCATATAAACGAATGTAGGGATTATCCAAATCTTTGTGACATTGAGTCCTGCTCAAGAAAATGACATGCCTTTCCATGTTCTTCAAGCCTTCTTTTGCATCCTTTGGTACTGTTTCAATGTTTTCTTCATACAGATTTATGCATTTCTAGTTCAGTGTGTTCCTAGGTATGCTATTGTCTACCTTGGTTTTTTCCTTCCTGAATCTTTATACTTAGTCATTTTTTTTGTGTGTGTAGATGAGAATTACTGACCTTTTACGTTGATTTCTTGATACATTACCAAATTTTCTCCTTTTTTGCTTACCAGAAGTAGATCAGCATTTTCTCATTTGTTTCACAGAGCTCTTCTATAGGGTGGGCCATTATACATTTAAAAGATTTTCCCACCCATTATTAAAGAAATAAATGTTCAAAATGTTTAAATCACTTATTAACTGAAACTTTTGAGCATTGCATGGTCCAAATCAATTTTACCAGTTGGGATATTCTGTGCTTCATTTTTAAAACCTTCAGGAAATTAATCAGAAACAGACATTTCTTACAAAGTGTCACTCCCAACCTGTCACATGGTCACCCCTCATACATTTATTGACTTGAATTTCCAGTGATCCCTGGATATGTGCTATCTGTAAAATCACAGCTGGCTGAGTCTTGTGGGGGTGCATTCGGATTTTTGTCTGCGTAGATCCTGTTATTTCCCCACTGCCTGCCAGATTTTGACAGGATTGGACAAGTAGACCATTAAGTTGAGCTCTGGCAAATGCTTAAAACACATGCATAGGCTCTGTGGGAATGGTGAGAGAACTTCTCACCTTTTAAAACCAGCCATGTAAGGGCCACTGTGGACATTCTCTGTTATGTAAGGGGATGAGGTGGTCATGACAGGCTTGAGAAGGAGAAGGGAAAGGGTGGAGCTGCAGGCAGGGCCCACATGTGTTTCCAGAAGAGTTTTTTGCTTCTTAAGGACTTGGACAAGTAAGACTCCTTGGGTGGAATCTGGTCCCAGTGGTAGTTAAAGCCAAGAAGTGCAGCCATGTCCAACAACAGGCCTGGTGTTTCAGAGAATGCATGACATCTGGCTTCACCCTGATTCTGGTGGGGTCCCCACTGCTACCTAATGGCTGAGTTTTCTCAATGCTGGTGAGAAGTAGCCTCTACCTTACCCAGGCACTAGTATGTCTGTCCTTGGTTTATAATACTTGATTTGTTTTCTGCCTTCTGGCTCAGTCCCCCAACCTCACTATCAGGCCAGGCTTTTCTGAGCCATACAGCACCTCCCTCTCTACTACTGAGCCTCCTCCTTACTCAATAATGTCTTTAAGAAGGAAATTCTATGGGTCAAAAATACGTTTGTTGCTGGAATGTTGGGTCAGATGTAACAGGATTAAGTTAGATATGGATCAATGCAATGTTTAAGAGATAACCTCCCCACCACCATCCTGAGCATCTGATCAATCTGTTGGTGGGGGTGGGGGCAGCAAGGTCAGGATGCCACATGAGAACCTGCTGCAGGCCTGCCATTCACTCACTCACTCAGCATCACATGGTGGTGATGCATCCCGGACCTGTTGTCAACATACCCACCTCCTGTCTCAGCTCTGCCATTTACTAAGTAATGGCTTCCGGACAAAGTTGCCTAACTTCTCTCTCTCTCTCATTCTCTGTCTCTCTCTCTCTCTTTTTTTTTTTTTTGCTTAACTTCTCTGAACATCAACTTTCCATCTGTAAAATAGAGATAATAGTAATGTCAAGCTCACAGAACGACCAGAGTGAGGCAACGTCTATGAGGTGACTGGCATGAGTGAGGCTTGACATATATAGAAGGAATCTTCATTTCTATTTTCAGTTCTTACACTAATTCTGTGAGGTGAGTCACTATTTCTGTCTTATAGAGGAGACTGAGTCTCAGAACAGAGAAGGAATAAAAGATGTGTACCCAGGCCTGCAGGGCTCTATAGCTGGTCCACTTTCCACACACCCTGAGGTGCCCCATGGTCATCGTCGTAGTATTTCTTGACATTATGAACAAGGCAAGTCTCCAGTGTGATGTGTTACGAATAAAGAGCTAATGTGGCTTTAGGCCATGGATCCGCCATTCACAGCTTTCCTTCTTCCTCTTCCAAATGGCGTTTCTGTGCACAAGCATTCACTCTGGTTCCTGGCTTAGGAGGGGAGAGGCCTTTGGCAGCAGGTGAAAGCTCCACCATGACATGCATCCTGTGCACGGGGTCTGGAGCCCAGGCCACTGACCTAGCCCCACCTTTCCTTGAAATGGTTTTATTTCCAAGTCTTGTTGTGTCCCTGCATCTGGGCCTGGAGGAGCAGCTCTGGCCTATCCTGATGGTCTCTCTGACTTAGAGTATTCCACTGCAGTGGCCGGGGTTTTAGTGCTTTTTCTCTCAGAGGCCCCTATAAGGCTTTGTAAAGCTCCAAGGAAAGTGATTGTGTTAATAGACTCATAATCTCAGGCAATGACTGCCTCTCTGCCCTACTTTTGCCTAAGACTGGCACTCAAGCGATCCTTCAGAGGTCAAAGAAGTCAGTCTATTAAAAAAAAATATATATGGCGCTCTGCTTCATATGCCAATGAACTTGAAATGAAATTAATGCCCCTTAGAGCCCTTAACTGTTGACGTCTGATCCTGGAGCTTCAGAATGGTTTATCTCCTTCACTAGGCATTCGGAGTTTGCTTTCCAAAGTGAGGAAAACCTACACATGTGTTTATTTGTCTGGGGATGATAATAAGCTTGAGGTGGGGGGCGCCAGGAGAGCAAAAACCAGGAGCGACAAAGGGAATGCAGTCACCGCGTCGCCACATGGGGTATTTCCAATGAGAACAGAGCAACCATTATTTTCCTTCTGGGAAGTTCTGGTCAGCCAGAGAACGAAAATCCAAATGCTTTCATCAGCATAGTTTATGCCTAAGTTCTTGCTGGCCGCTGCGAACGGAAGCTCAATATTACAGCGCACTCCCTTGCTTGTGGTTTTGTGGCTGTTTCTATCTAATTACACATGTAATTCCATTTCCCAGGCTTGATTAAAAGTCATTTTTCTCCCTGGAAACCACGTCTCCAGTGCTTCTGCTGTACTACAGAGGGCATCAAGTGTGGCTCAGAGGCTGCCAGGAGTTGGCTAGTCCAGGATTACCGCCAAACTCATCTCCAGCAATCTTTGCTGGGGTCTAATTAGCCCAGAGCCGCTTTGATTCCCGCCCCCTGCCAAAGTTGACTTCATCACAGTCTAAAGGCAAGGAAAGGGGTTAGGAACTCTGTTTAGGCTGGGTAATGCAGCGGGACTCCCCCCACCCCCGCAAAGTCCTAATTAACCATGAAATCGTACACACTGCCTTGGAAGTAATGAGTCCCCGAACATCTCCCTTCGCTGGGAGTAATCGCATCGTTTCTCGGGGCTGCCGCCTTGTCCTAGGAAAGGGCTGGCACTATTAATCACCTCATGCAGAATAAGTGATTTTCAGCTTATAGTTTTAATAATGTGTGCCCGGCTTGGGTCCGTGGACTCAGGGCTTGGCTCCGCTCCACGCTCGTGGATTACTGTTCAGCCTTCTCTCACCAGGGCCCAGGTAGCTCTGGAAGCCCGAGTTGTTTAGACAAGTGGGCTTCCTGCTGGGGAGTTGTCTTTGACGACAAATTCAGGTTCGGTATTTTCAGTCACTGAGGGTGAGGCTTCAGTGAGCTTAACTGAGATTAATTGGTTTTGAATATGAGCAGCTAATTAGTTTTGAGGCAATCCTTTGTTCCGATGCTTGAGCTGTGGTGACGTGGACCACCACTGTTTCAGTGGTGGCCCGTCTGGAGGGAAGTGTGAGTGGGGACAGGACGTGGCCTTTGCTGTTGAACAGAGAGATCTGGGTGGTATGCCCAATTGACTGCTTGCTACCCATGGGGCCTCAGCAATGATTTGACCTCGCTGAGTCTCCATGTCTTCTATGCGAAATGGGCCTAGCCATTTGCAGCCTTACTTCAGGGATTCCTGGCGTATGTATAAGTGCATCTAAGTGATCGATGACTGGGAGTTTTATGGGGGTGATGGTCCAGGGATGAGCAAATGGCATTTCTTTCTCTGTTAGTGTTACTTGTCAGGATAATAATCCCTCTTTCCTCTTTCACTGGCATGGGCAGACCGATCTAGATGGATCAAGGTGAGTTTAAGGTTTAACTCTTAAGTATGATTTTTTTAAAAGATCTTATTTATTTGTCAGAGAGAGAGAGAGAGCGAGCACAAGCAGGGGGAGCAGTAGAGGGGGAAGGAGAAGTAGGCTCCCCGCTGAGCAGGGAGCCCGACTGGGACTCGATCCCAGGACCCCAAGATCATGACCTGAGCCGAAGGCAGATGCTTAACTGACTGAGCCACCCAGGCATCCCAAGTATGATTTTTATCAAACCAACTCTTTGGGGAAATGGACTTTAAGAAGAATGAAGAGAGAAATTCTTGACTATCTCATCTGATGTGATCATGCTGGCTGTAACCAAGAACACAGTCATGGGCCACTTCGTTTCTTGAGACCAAGGTGTCCAAGTCCATGGCCAGTGGAAGTCCAAAGCTCATCACATCACCAGGGGTTTATAATCCACTGGCCTCTTCTGTCTGTGAGCCATGGTTTCAGCATGTGTGGCCTCTGCCTGGCCCCATGCCTCTCCTGTGAGAACCTTAGCCCTCCTCTGGTTCCAACAACAAATAGAAAAATCCTCACACCAGTGAACAATCATCACACTGATCAGTCATGAGATTGGTAGGCTTTCCTTAAGATTTTCGAGAGGGGCATCCTGAGGAGGTCAGCCTAACCTTCCTTCTGTCATCTTGTACTCTCCTTTCTCCCTCCCTCCATGTCTTTTGTCCCCCATATCCTTTGTCCCCCCCCAGGTTGTGTCCAAGGAGCCCCACACTTGTCTCTATTATCCAGGTCTTCTCTGAAGCTTGGGGCAGTCAACACTCAGGCTTTATGTGGCTTATCTGTTGCCCTAAACAAATGTCAAAGCTGTCCTCAGTAGACAATTCTGTCCCTGCAAAAAATCCCAGTCTAACTGTCAAGATAATTTTCCCCACCTCCTTACCTATTGAGCATCTGTTGATCCCATTAGAAGTTCATTTGGCTTTGCTGTAACTTCTGGAGAACATGTAGATGTGGTTACCCCAGTACGTCCAGACCTTTGCCCCCATCACGCTGCTGCAGTGATTGCAAGTGAGGACTCTGGGGGCGAAAAGTCAGGTTCGAATCCCAGCTCTGCCATGAACTGTTGTGTGGCCTTGGGCAAGTTACTTAGCCTCTCTGTGCCTCAGTTTCTCCACATGGCAAAATGGAGATAATGACAGAATCTACCCACGTTGGGTTGCTTGTGGGTTAAATGAGTTAATACAAATAGAGCTCCCAGAACAGTACCTGGTCCATGATGAGCACTCTGTAAATGTTATCCGTGTTGAAATAATTTCCATTAGACTATAGGATCCATGAAAGCAAGGATTTGTAAGTCCTTATGTCCCATTGTGGAGAGGAAGGCCTGCCCAGTAAACATCCGAGGGACGAACGTGTGATGGATTGGCATGATTCTGTCTGACATTGACACAGGGCCCGAGGATGTTGCGCACGGACCTGGGGCTCTTTGCTGCAGCATCCAGTTCAGCAGTGTAAATGGAATGGACTTCCGACCTGTATGAGACAGCTTGTCAAAATGAACTGCCAAGTTCTACTCAAGAACAAAGGGTTTTGACTTCTCCTTTTGCAGAGGGATGTGTGATTTCCAGGAGGCTCCCTGAAAGTCTGGAAATGGCTCACATTCCTCTCCTCCCTGGCCCATGCTACTTTTGCACATCTCAGGCAGTTGGGACTTTCCTGGGGGACCCTGTAATAGCACCTCTGGGATGCGATTAGTAGATTTTTTTTTTCCCCTTTAGTAAGGTCTTCGATAGGAGGTGAGGTGTCGGATGGTGGAAGAATTGGATGGTGTGTAATAGCTCTCAGTGGATAGGCAACAGACAGGAGCAGGGTGCGGGGATACGGTTGCCTTTACGAACATCTAGTTCTTTTCTTTTCTTTCTTTCTTTTTTTTTTTTTTTAAAGATTTTATTTATTTATTTGAGAGAGAGAGAATGAGAGACAGAGAGCACGAGAGGGAAGAGGATCAGAGGGAGAAGCAGACCCCCCGCTCAGCAGGGAGCCCGACGTGGGACTCGATCCCAGGACTCCAGGATCATGACCCGAGCCGAAGGCAGTTGCTTAACCAACTGAGCCACCCAGGCGCCCCGAACATCTAGTTCTTTTCTAAGCCAATCGTATGTCCTCTGTAGATCAGCCGTGTTTCAGGCCTTCTGGCTCTGCAGAAGGGCTGGCAATTAAAATATAATCAAAGTTAAAACCACTCACTGGCATGTCAGAAATGGTCGGGCCATTGCAGGTTTACATGGGTATGTGTAAGGATTGCTGAGTAGCGAAAGGAGGCAGGTTGTGTGGGTGTTTGCCTGGGATTTGAAAATTAAACACTAGCTGCATCGGAATGCCACTAATTTCTTCACTCCTTCATTCAGCAAACATTGGTATGGCACTTATGTGCCTGGCACTTGTTAGGCACTGGGTGTAGAGATTGAACAAAGCATCGTTCAGTTTTTGACCTTGACTGCGTGGAGCAGTGTTTCCGTATTGGAGCCTGGCTGTTTCTTTGGTGGACTATTGAAAACAGATGTGAAACTGATATAACCTGAGACTTCATTACTTGCTTTCTTAATGTTGAATACATGTCGTAGAGGGTGTTCAGTAAGTCTCCAATTATCATATTAAAATGTTTTGTTTTCTGTTTCTGTTGTCATGCATTAATTCCCACTGAAATCTAAAATCCCATAGGTGCATATCACATGGGATAATTCACCTTGCAGGTAAAGCTCTGGTGATTTCAAGGTCCAGAAAGTAGAAGTTTTTATTGATGGGTGAAATTCAGGATAAGGGCTGACATTTGGGGAACAGAAACGGAAAATGTAAGAAGAAATTATTTTTGCAAGAGTGGTCAAAAATCTGGTCGTTGGGTTATTTATGATGCAGTGTACATTTCTGGAGGGGTTTTATTAAATTCAGTTGAGCTGCGAATTTGCCAGAGTTCAAATTGAAGATCCAGCTGGATGCAGAACTGAGGTAGGTCACCTATAGCCTGCAGCCTGCCCACCTGCGCCCTTTCCAGGGCCTCCAGGCGCCGGCCAGCCAGTAATGAGGGCAGGGGCCAGTGGGCTCAGGAGAGGGGCCTGCAGCAGAGCCTTCGGGTCACGATCCCAGGGAAGGCCTGCCTTGGGCTCCCTGACACCCTCCATGTGCGGCCCCAACCCCTGGCTGTCAGGAAGATCATCAGGATGGAGAGGGAGCGTGTTTCTTGTTTTTGGTCCTCAGATTCTTTGTCGTCTTCTGAGGAACTGGAGAGGTGGAGGGTTCAGGGTGTGTAGAGAAGAGAGAGTCTGGGAGAGGCCCTGCTGGGTGCCTGGGACAAAGGGCTGGAGCTGAGGGAGGGCATTTCCTGGTCGGGAGTTCCAGGTATGTCGGTGTGGGTGCTGGGTGTGTGATGCCACACTCTGTTGGAGGAGCATTGTGTTGGCTTCTCAGGAAGTCTTTTCTCTGTGCCGGCATCTTGAGCTTTCTGAGCTGCTCAGAGATGAAGGGGAAGATGCTCTGAGTGTGGCTTGGATGGTGCAGGAAAGGCAGGATTACCGCCTGTTCCTCGGTGGTCCCTTGGTGCCCATGGAGTTCTTTGGAGGCAACCTGTGGAGCCTGAGTTTGCTCTTAGCCTGCTGCTTTGGTGTAGGCAATATCTCCTGCTGTTTTCAAAACTCTAGGCTTCTAGAAACTTCTCAGACCACTGAGCAGAACTTCCACCTCCCCAGGGGCCTCTGCTTACCCTTGGTCCTGGACTTCTGCACAGGTAGGGCTTTACCTCCCCTGGTTGAGTCCTTCCCTCTTCCCTTCCTCCAGGCATGTTGGCCCTGCTCTGTACCCAGAGGTGACAGTGCCTCTCAGACAGGCTCCCACTCTTCTTCCAGAAGCTGTGTGGTCCACAAGTGTGGTGTCTGGGAGTCCAGAGGCATGACAGCCAGGCCAGGCTGACCTCCTCTGGCTGAGGAAAGACTCCAAGCATAGAGACAACCATCCTGTCTGACTCAGGGGGGCTGGAGACAGTCTTCTGGAAGGAAGGTTTAGGACTAGGTGAGCCTCTGTGCTTACATAGCACTTTATAGGATTGACTGAAGTCCTCCTAGGCCCCCTCCAGCACCTACACAGTTTCCCAATTGCATAGATCCAGAGTGTCTGAGGGGCTGATGGACATGTTCCTGTTCCAGGGTGGAGACTGCTCGGAGGGGCCGCTACCAGACAAGATGGTTGGCTTTGCTCGGTCTCCTTGGAGTGGTCCCCAGGATGGGGCTGGAACCAGGGCGGAGGGCTCACCTACCCAGGTGGGAGGGCCTGACAGGCTCTCTCCCAGGGACAGGCTGTGTGAGGTGTTAACACCCCAGCTGAAACATGGTGGAAACGGAGGTCGGACTTCATCAGAGCTCCAGCAGACAGCTCCGCTCCCACCTTCCCTTCAGATAGCAAAGCCGATAGCCGTGGGATAGCCACGTGACTCTTGGGCCATGAAGTTTACATTTGTGCTCCCTGTTACCCCTCTCAGTGACCTTGGGTGACAGAAAAAGTTTTATAGATTAGGAAACTGAGGTTTGATGTGGTCAAGAGACCGGCCCAGGTGACCTGACTCGGATGAAGGAGTGCTGGGATTTGAACCCAGGAAGTGTGAATGCAGAGCCCATGCTCTCTGGGAAAGCCAGGCTGTCTCAGGTGGACTCCCCAGCTGGCTCCGCCAGGGAAAGCAAACCACCAGGCACCCCTTTCTACCCTATTTTATGTTGCCACCTTGTATACAGCACTGGCCAGGAAAGTTTCTAAATAAGGTCAGCCTCTTCCCTATGCGTCATGGGACAGGCTGTGGCTCATGCACTTGTACCTCAAAGACCCTTGTTTCTCTCTGAGCCCCTGTTGGTGGTGCTGGTATAAGCAGATGGATGTTCTGCTCTGCTGCTCTGGTATGTTTCAAGACTTCAGGCCTTGTAGGAGGCCCCATAAGGGCCCGAGGCCTCGCCCCACTACTGACACCTTGGGTTGATTTGCAGGAGCAGATTTCAGCAGATCTGCCCTAAAAACTGCTGGTCTGAGATATTCTGGGTGGTCTCTGTGTGGATGAGTGGGTGGAACACAACCCCTCTGCCTCCTGAGATCTAGGTGTGGTTGACATCAAAGATGTGCAGCGAGTGACAGAGAGGCAGAGTTAGAAGGGACCAAGCAACAGAGGAGGAGGCAGAGGGAGGCAGACCCACGGAGAAAGTGGGCTGGGAGCCGCATCTGGATTCCTCCATGGCGGGTGCATCCCTGCCTTGCACGGCAGGAGGCTTGGGTCCTGCAGCCCAGAGACCATGTTGGCCCGGCTCTTCCTAAGCATTCAGGTCCTACAACAGTTGATGCCCTGCCTGAGATGGGATGGGCACTCTGTGCTTTTTGGGGGCATTCCATTCAGTAAAGAAAAGACTCAGCCTCTGCCCTCTGGGGCTCACTGTCCACTGGGCAAGACTGACATGTTAGCAGATAATTACTACTCTGAACACAGATCTCTTCCTGCCACTCAAGTTCTAGGTTTGGAGGGCTAATTATTCATACTTGAGTCTTCTTTGAATCCTGGATGATTAAGAAACATAGAAGAGTCAGATAAGGATTAAAATACATGTTTTATTGTTGAATAAAAGACCTATTTTGGAGCTGAGATCAAAATGGACTTTCTGCTATTTTCCCCCCAAATGCGTTAATTGGCCCTATATGTAGGGACAGTCTGTCTGGAGCTCCAGCCTCCACTCAGGCAACTGCTGGGGCAACCGGCCTGCACTTTAGTCCTCACCCTTCTACTCAGCCTTGTTGGTCACTACAGATAGTGAGCCAATGGGCGTCAAGCTCTTACCCTGTTACCCAGCAGGTTAAACCTCCCCCTTCCTAAGAGGAGGTACTGGGAGAGGTGAAAGGAAGAACAGCAGCTTTTTCCTTAATACGTTTAGGGGTAAAATTTCTTCTTTAGGTTCTTGGTCAAAACATGGGGAAAGGGAGTAAGCTGTTTCTCATAATGATTTATTAGCATCAACTGGAAGAACTCAGAGAGGGGTTTTGAAGGGTGAGGAGGAGTTGTCCAGGTGGTCCAGTAGGGGTGGGGAAGGGAACTTCAAGTGGAAGGAACTGCATATGCCAAGACAGAGTTGCAAATTGTCATGGGGTCCAGCATAGGGTCCAGAAAGTTGAGGGCAGGGGTTGGGGGGACAGGGGAAATGACCTTAGAGAGCTTATGAATGGGGAGTGACAAGGTCAGATTGCCATTTTGAATTCTCTTTCTAGTTGAGTAGAGGAGGGAAGGACAGGAAGAAGTGAGATTAAAGAAAGGTGATTAGCTTGGGGACAATTGAGTAGTCTTGGCAGAAGATGATGAGGATCTAAGGGAAGGAAGTCGTGGTAGAGATGGAGTGTAGGGGTAGATTTCCGTATACTTAGAAAGTAGAATAATGGGACTTGCTAATTGCTTAGTTTGTCACCACGAGGATAACATTGGCTTTGAGTAGAATTTGGAGTTGCAATTCCAGCTGTCGTGAGGTGAGTCCCCTACTGCACATACTAGGAAATAAGAGCAATAAGACCATCTTCTGAGAATTACCACTTTAGCCAATATAAAGTAGGTCTGCGTGGACATGTGCGAGATAAAGGAATGGCTTTGGTATCAGGACAAAATGGGACATTCGGAAGGACTGAGAAATGGAGGTTGGTCCTTCCAGAGGCAAAGGAGAGTTGCGGGGGCCAGGGTTGGCCATGTCTATCAAAACACAGTGCAAGCGGGGAAGGGGGACCCCTGGGCTTGCAGGAGCATGGCTTCACTGGTGGTGCATCCCCACCGTGGCCACAGCACCCGAAGCCAGTGGACTTCCAGGCTCATCTGCAAGCCCGTCAGCTAACTCTACTTGTCCAATGACTCACCTGCCTCTGAGCAGCCTAGGGGATCTGCTTCCCAGAAAGGAGGCAGCTGGTCTCATGGATGCAAGATTTCAATCCCAGGCTCAGTTTTAGCTGGTGGTGTGCTGGGCCAGCTTGTATCTGCTCGTGGGAGTTGATTGTGTATATCTGTCCCAGCTCTGTTGTGTTCAATGGCATCACCTTAATAGCTTGGAATTAGTTATGGTGGGAGGATTTATAGCCTGGCAAAGCCTACGACTCAGGGCTTCCATCTCTCCTCCACCCCCACCGCCTAAGAGTTGGCTGTTCAACACTTACCAGCCCATTACTGGTTATAACTATCACTGCCATTTATTTATTGGCCTTCTGGTAAGCACATCCATTTCAGTGAGCTTGGTGTTTCCTCAAACTTGGTGTTTGAGTTTCTGAATGAATAAGGCTAAGAAGAGGCCTCGGGCTGTCCCGGTGGAAAGAAGGAGGCATCTAGGCCACCAGCCCACAGGGCTAAGATGACCCCCTCCAAGTCTTCCAATGGAAGCACGCCCTCTTCGTGTGGACCAGGCCCTGGTCTAAGCACTCGACACGTCAGCCCCCACAGGAACCCGAAAAAGCGGGTATTATTACCGTATCCATTTCTGGATGAGAAACCGGCCTAACACCACACAGCTCCCAGATGGCCGAGTCAGGATTCCGGCCCCAGCCTGATGCCCTTGATCATTAGGCTCCTGAGGCTCAGTGTTCCTCACTTCACATTGCCTCAAGAGACTAATTGTTATTAACTCTCTTCCAGAGGCCAGGTCTTGGTCCTTGACAGCCCTTGTTCCCTTTCCAGGAAAAAAAGTAAATCTTTTCAAACACTGTTGTGGTTCGAAGCCTGGATGGCGGGTTTGATGATATTTCTAGCTGCCTTGAACCCCTCGTTCTGTCCCAGAAAGTGGTACCAAAAGGGCACCTTTAGAATTCACTCTGATTGCATAAGTTCTTTTAATAATACATCTGTAATTTGAGACATATATTCTCTAAGCAAAATATATTAAGCCATGCTCCAGGGAGCACACTGTGCCGTTGTACTAATTAATTTGTCAAGTTGTGGCTAATTATAAAACGCCGTGTTGCTTATTTTGATTTGCAATGTATCCCACATTGTTTGAACCACTAAATGGGAAGTGGCAGGGTGTGGGAGAATGGAACGTTCCCTCCAGGCTACAGAAGCCTGGGGCCTGGTGTCTGGATTGCCCATGTCAGGAGCTTGTATTGCAGCTCCTACTTCCCGTGCCCTGTAATGCCAGCAGTCCTCCTGGACTCCGCGCCTCCCCAGGCTGTCCCTCTCCCATGAGCGGGCAGTGCAGGGCCCCCTGTTTGTCACCTGCTGGATGCTTCCACCCGCCTTGCAATGTTCTGAGTGGGGCTCATGGGGTGGGTCCAAAGCCCTTGGCTTCTAAGCCCACTGGGGACTGGGAGGCTGGACTGGCTTATTTCCTGTGGGCCTCTGTTGGCTCTGTACCTCTGGCTGGGCCTCCTTGGGGCTGGAGGTGACAGGCTCCAGGTGAACAGGGATGTGTGCAGAGTGCCGGAGACTAGCTTTCAAACCTTCTAGGGACTGGCATTTGGGGGAAGATTCACCAGGATGCAGGCGTAGGTCTTCGGATTGGATTCTTAGAAGCCTGATTTTGTCAGCACGTTTAGAGGGACTCCCTTCCCAGGACAATGCCCAGCAAGGAAACCTCCAGCCAAGGAAACCCATGTGTGACCTCAGGCCAGAATTCCTGGAATTGCAAACTTGTACATCCTGCCCTTATGGAGAGCCCGCCCAGGGAGCACTGGCTCACAGTGGGAGTGTTGCATATCCGAACCTTCACCTAGACCTGTCTGCCCCAGAGCCCGGTGGCTCATGTCTGGGGCCCTGGGTACCCTTTCTCTGATAGCCCCTGCATGGGTGCTGCCAACTTCTGCCTCTTTGAGCTTTCCTCCCTGTGTTCCAAGCTGATCCCCTTCCCGTCTTTTTTCCCCAAACTAATTATAATACATTTGGCAAGGTGCCCCCACAGTCCTGCCTTTTGAGGTCACACCCAGGGCCACATGGGGTAGACTCCAGGAGGTTCTCCAAAGCTTTGGCCTGAGGCTCCAAGTGTCTGATGATGTGGGTTTTCTGATATTCCCCCGTATTTGGCCACCCCCATCTTATTCTATCAAAGCACCTGCTGTTTTCATTGGGAGTGTGTAGATCAGCTTATAAATATCTATTAATTAATATTTATGCATTTATGCTATATATAATGTTATATTATAAACATTTATCTATTTACTTGATGCTCATTGTTTGTCTGCTTCCTGGACCATGTCTGTTTTGTTCGTCTGGGCATACCTGGTGCCTAGCCCAAGGCATGGCAGCTGATGGGTGCTCACTAAAATGAGTGTTGGGTGCACAAAAAGTTCAGCCCTGAGAGAGGGGCCCCAGGAACACCTCCTAAACCCGCTCTACACTGCCAGCTCTTGACTCTGGGCACTGTTCACTGCGCTTGCCAGGCTGCTGCCTCCTCTTCTGGGACCTACAGGCGCCCGGCTGGTGCTGGATCCTGCACAGTGCACTCCCATCCTCGGTGCTTTCATAGTCAAGAGGACACTTGATGAAATTAAAAGCCTGCAAATTTAAAATAGACACACGGGAACCCCTTTTTTGGCAACATACAATTAATCAACCTTTGGAACTCAATCCTGCAGGTTATCATTGAGGCAAATAATTCAGCATGACTAAGGAGGGGATTAGAAACCTCTATGAATAAGAATAGCATCTAATAGCAGAGAGCTTCCCTTGTCCAGAGAAATCCATCCCAGGGCTGTTAGGTAAAATCTCATCATCAGCTCTGATGGAGGGATAACAGACCTATTAGAACAGAGTAGATAAAATAAAAGGGGGCTGGTAAAGGGTGGCTATGGTCACTGCCCTCTGGCCAGGGAGAGAGGCCCTTGTCCAAGGTGGCGCAGCCCCCAAAAGGCTCCTGAGCAAATAACCATGATCCCCAAAGGCTAGAACCTAAACTCACTTAACCCTATGATTCCATGCATCCATCCACCAATCCATCTCTTCGGCCATCCAGCCACGCATCTGCTTACCTGCCTGACTCTTTGTCCATGCACCTGTCTGTCCATCAGTCCATCCATCCATCCATCCATCCATCCATCCATCCATCCATCCATCATCTCATCCTCTCACTCACCTGTCTGTCTGTCCTTCCATGCAGGCACAGTTGGGGATACAAATGTGAAAAGATAGATAAGGCCCTTGTTCTCAGAAACTCACAGTCCAGTAAAGGAGACCAAAGAGAAAACAGATAGTTGCAATGGTACGTGACGAGTGTGATTACCCGGGACCTTCCAGATGCTGTGGGAGCCCAGGGGAGGGCCCCTTAGCAGAAAGTGAAGCTTCAGCTGGTTCCTGGGAGGTGGTGTGGTATTGTGGAAAGAATGTTTGCTTTGGACCTAGTCAGAAATGGATTTGAGTGACTTTGCCATTTGCGATTTGAGTGACTGTGGGCAAGTTATGGAAGCTTTCAGAGTCTTCACTTTCCTCACCTCTGAAATGGAGACAACGCTGTCCAGCAGGGCCCTGTGAGGATTCTGTGAAGGGACATCTGTAAAAGGGGCTCAGCAGAACGCCTGCCGTAAGTAGCTTGGGTGGGGGGAGTGTTCTCTCTCTCTGTCCTGTGCTAAGCCTCCCTTTGGTTAATTTGTTTATAAAATACAGATACTGCTTAAAGATATTTATGTATCCCATATTTTACACTTTCACACTCACACACATCCGTGGAGTTTAAAACTCTCGGTTCGGCAGCAAAGCCCTCCCTCTTCCTGGGCAACTCGGAAGGACATCTGTTACTTCAGCGCCATTAGCCATGTTAGTACACATGTAAGTACCTCATTAAAAAAAAACAAATATTAACACACATAGCAGGAGCCTTGGGCTTTCTGTTTGATTACTCTGAAGGGTAAGTTTGCTTAATATAAGCTAATTTGTAATTCCGAAGTTGTAAATTTGAATAAGCCCGTCTCCCGAAAAACTTTTCCCGATGAATCCAAGTCTAGAATGGATTCTGCATTTTCTGTAGGGGAGACACCAGGGAAAGGGGGGATAAGGTGATACTGGGTGACGCCTCTCTCAGAGGACGTATAGTTAGCACATCTTAATCCTGGAGCAGAGATGGTGGGGATTTGCCACACGTTGCCGTGATAGGGAGTGATTACCTTTTCCACCTGGCAGGACCCCCAGTGGGCCCTTGGTTCTCTAGGTGTAATGGGAGAGAGCTATCATCCTTGCTTGCCTGGTGGCCGGTCCACTCTGGAGCCCCAGCCCCTCACTGAGCGGGCTCGGGTGATCCATCAGCTTGGGGCTGGGGTGGGAAGGAAGCAGTGATGCCTTTCAGTCTGGGTGCTCCCTGGGGCTGTCTTCCAGTCCACGCTTCTGTGGGACAAGTCTGTTGTCTTCTTATAAGGGCTTCAGGAACTTTCCATGCAGGCTTAGATTTTTTTTTTTTTTTTTAAAGTAGTGCAATTCCCACTTTGTCTACACCCAATTCTGAGCCTTCTTTGACTCTCTGCTTTCTTCCCCAGCCCATGGGCAGTACAGAGGCGGAAGCATCATTCATATTAATGGTCTCCCATTGTCTGCTGTTCTAGTTTTCTCTATCCCTCCGAGTAGCCTGCCAAGCAGGGCACCATGTGCTCATGGGCCCTTAATAAATGTTTGATGATGATAATTAGATCATGGGCAATTTGTTACCATAACATTTATTTTTCACATTTTTCTTGGAACTGTTATCTGTCTCCAACTCTGCCTGACTCAAGACAGTGATTTCAATTTCTACAGAGTGTGGCCCAGAGATGCAATTCATTGTTGAAGAAAGAGCGAAGGTTATAGAGCATCACTATCCGGGCTCACACTCTGGATTTTCTACTTTCTAGCTGGATGAATTTGGGTGAGCTTGAATTTCTGGGCTTAAATTTCCATGACTGTTAAAGATACTAGTATCTGAAGATAATTCTCATCATCTCTAAAACATTCCAGGGCAGACAACAGATATTCATTTTGTTGGCAGGAAGATTGGGGCCCATTCAGTAGACTGGCTCACTTCAAGTCACACAGTAAATCAGGGCACATGGGAGACCGGGGCTTCTAGACCTTTGGCTAGGACCCCAATTCCATAACCTTGCCGAGTGTATAAAATACCCACCTACTGCCTTCCTTATTCTCCCCTCCTACAAATATTTAATGAGCACTTACTACATGCCAGGCAGTGAGATAGGGTGGCGAGCCAGAATAAGCCCCCCTTTATTGTGGCACTTACATTCTGGTGAAGGGAGATAGGTAGCAACCAGATGACCGTATAAATATATAAGAGACATACAGTGAAGGAAAATAAAGGTGAGTAGGGTGAAAAGAAAGGGGTGAGGGTCCTATTTCAGAGAGGAGGGTCGGGGAGGCCCCTCTCAGGTGGGGGCATTTGAGCAGAGGTCCGAAGGAAATGGCAGGTGCAGAGACTCTGAGCAGGGGTGTCTTTGTCATGTTCAAGGAACTGGAAGCAGTTGGGTGGTGAGCTGTGGTCAGAGCAGTATGTCGGCAGCAGGTCAGGTAGGACCTTATGGACTTGGTAAGGAAATTGGATTTTACTCCAGAATGGAAGCTGTTAGAGGGTTTTGAGCAGGTGCTTGGGGAAGAACGTATGTAGTGGGAGAGAGAGGGTGGAAGACCTCTTAGGACACTATTGAAACAATCCAGGTAGAGATGTTAGGGACTTTGACTGGGGACAGTGGGGCGGGGGGGTGGGGGGAGACAGATGTAGGAAACCTGGAAAGTGGTCTGACTCTGCATGAATTTTGAAGGCAGATTGACAGATTTGCCAGCAGTATGGATGTGAGTCTTGAGGGAAAGAGGAGCCAAGGATGAGGGCATCGCTTTGGGGCTCTAGCAATGAGAAGAATGGTGTGGCCATTCCTGGGGTGAGAAGGACTGCACAGGAGTGGGTTTTGGGGGGACCTGAAAACCAGGAGTTTTTTTCGGACATGCTAAATTTGAGACACACCTTAGACATCCATTTGAAGGCTTGGAGGAGGCAGGTGGATGTACTGTGTTGGGGGTGAAGGAGAAGTTGGGGCGGCAGATTCAACTTTGACACTTAATACACAGACATGAAAAGCCAGGATGCTAGGTGAGGCCGACCTTGGGGAAGGGAGTGAGGTCGAGAAGAGAAGAGGTCTGGGGACTGGTAGCAGAAGGGCTATTTTACGAACTGAAGGTGAGAGTCTAAAGCAGCCAGCTTTCCTGCCTTTCACCCCCGAGAATTCATGGAAACATTTTGACCTTTGAATATCTCAATTTGGAAGTCTCCCACTAGAAAGCCTGGGACATTTTCTAAGAAGTATGGGTATTTCACTCATGACGATGCAAATGTTACAAGGCTGTCATTTGAGATGGATAGCACCCCCTTTCCTGTGGCCCCTGAATTCCTTCTATCAGATGGCCTTTCAGAGATAATGGATGCCCCAGGACCCTGGGTGTTGGCTGAAGGGTGGTCCTAAGGGGGGCCCTGGCTGTTCTGATCGCCTTGTCTCTGGTAAGTAAACATCACATGCTCCCCTTCTCTGAATTCAAGCTCACATCTTCCATGTGCTTTTGCACACAAATAGCTAAAGATGCCAATATCTAAAGACAGTTGTCACCATTCCTAGGACATTACGGAGCAGACAACAGATGCCCGTTTTGGTGGCAGGAAGATGAAGCCTGGTTTGGTGGACTGGCTCACCTGAAGTCAGACAGTTACTCAGGATGCTCCAGAGACCTGAGCGCCTCTTATCTTTTGGCCCAGGGTCCCAATTCCGTAACCTTGCTGAGTGTATAAAATTGCATTCCTTTCCCAGAAAGAAGGGGGTAGAATTGCCCCCAAGCCCAGCATACAGGGACAGGAGCTTTGTCTATTCACAGAGATGCAGTGGTGCTCAGTTTGATGGGGCAAGCTTAGATGGCCTATTGTTAATAATTTTTCCATCCAGGAAGCACTGCCTTTGTGTTTTGGGGGCAGCTTTGGAGCCAAACGCACCTGGGGGCTGAATGCTCGCCCAGCCTCTCCTTAGCTGTGTAATTTGAGACAAGTCACTTCATCGCTGAGTCTGAATTTTCTCATTCATGTGCCAGGGATGGTAACTCTCATTCATGTGCTCAGAGGGTGGTTATGAGAATCAAGTCAGAGAAAGGCACCAGCACGGCACCTGGTACCAACTCGTGCTCACCCCGAGTTCCTTCTCTTTCCCCATCTGTATGCAGCCAACAAGAAATTCACGAGGATGATAGTTACAAATTCACTGTGAGCCATTTCTGTGATGACTGTTATCATGATACGAGGGTGGAGTTTATGTCAGTAAATCAATTAGGAAGCACAAAGTGGTGGCTGATGTGGAGGCCAATAAAGACCGTGTACGAATAGGGAAGCCATCACCAGCTGGCTTCGCCTGAAGAAGTCTTGGGCTCATGGGGACATTGGGAGGAGCAGCTCCAGACCCCATAAGGGTAATAGGATGATGTGAGTTAATGGACACAGCACCTTGAGGTTGAAGCAATATTGGTCCCATCATTAAAACCAGATATGGTTTCATAGCAACACTAGTCATAATAGCCCTGAAGTGGAAACGACCCAGATGTCCATCAACGGCTGAATGGATAAATAGAGTGTGGTATATCCAGACAATGGAATATCAGTCAGCTATAAAAAAGAAGGAGTGCCGATCGTGGTACAACTTGGATGAAACTTGAAAACACTTCAAATGCTTGGTGGAAGAAGCCGGACATAAAAGGGCAAATACGATTTGTCGTATGATTCCGTTTACATGAAGTGGCCAGAACAGACAGCTCCATAGAGAGAGAGCAGTTTGGTGGTTGTCAGTGCCGGGGGAAGGAGAAATAGAGTGTGACAGCTCGTGGGCCCAGGGTCTCTTTTTGGGATGATACAAATGTTCTGGAACTAGATACAAGGGATGGTTGCGCAGCACTGTGAATGTGCTAAATGCCATGAAATTGTACGCTTTAGAATGGCTAATGTGGTGAATTTTTCAGTATGTATATTTTACTGCAGTTAAAAAATCACCTGCCCTGGGTGTACTCTGCATGGGGCTCTGTTCCCTGCCTCCCGTGGCCCCTCCGTGGGCCGGACACAGGGCAGCACACGTTGGACATGCCGTTTCTTAATCTTCACGGCACGTCTACGAGGGGTTGGTCCCACTTTACAGGCCAGGAAGCTGAGGCTGAGTGAGTGGCCTTCATTCCCTCAGGTCACAGGGCCCGTGTGTGCTGAGCCGGCATTTAAACCCAGCCCGTGTCCACCTCCGCTTTAGGGCTGGATTTGCAGCCACGGACACCTCCTGGGCTCCGTATTCCTAGCACAGCATCTGACCTCTGGCAGAGGGCAGGAACCGTGCACATGCGTGTCATCAATAAATGACAGTTTTTTTTGTCATCAAGGTTATTGACTTGGCGGTTGATCATGAACTGTATTGGGGGAATGGCTTTCTCTTTGACAACCATTAACATAAGTAATTTTCACAAACGTGAACTTGACTCCTACCTTCTCCAAGGCGAAGCTTCTGGAAACTGTCAACCTCCTTTTCCCTGATACTTGGCAGCCACAGCCCCTCAAGCTGTTGAAAATCATTCATTTGTTCAGAGATGGACAATTCAGTATTGTAAAATTTAAAATTAACTGTTAAAGGATCTGTGCACTTCAAGTTGTGGCAGAAAGTGAGCAAATTTCAGCTCTTGTAAGAGCAATGTGTGCGTGTGTTTCGGATATTACCTGTGGAACATAAGCATATGTCTATAACCCGCCATTTATATGCGGATAGCTTGTACTGTGGTGCATGTATCCCCCACAGTGTGAGATGTCTATAAATTATGCAATAATATAGATGTTGCACATATGTTATTTTGAGCTAATTGTCATCGAAACTCTGGGCTTACATGGGCTTGTGATAGGTGTGTTGGCACCACAGTCGCGGGTCTGGGAGCAGCGCGGTGGATGGTCCCGCTGTAGCAGAGAGCTGGGTATTAGCATAGCCTGGGAGATGAGCTGGCTGGCTGCTCCAGGGTGCAGAGGGGCTAGATCCTGAGTCAGTAGCCTCAGAGACAGGTTCTCCAGGCCAGGGGGGTTTGGCTTCCAGTCTTGCAGGCTTAAAATTCAATTTTCCTGGGGCCCTGGGGAGTAGATGGGCCAGAGGTACTGTTGCAGGTTAACTGAAGCCCTGAGACCAGGTTATTCCCAGTGAGGAGCCTAGTGTGTGCTGGGCTCAGCCTGGCTGAGGGTCAACTTTCTGCAAAATGAAGAGAGACTGGGTCCTCTCTTAGGGTTGTGGTGGGGACCAAAGTGATACCATTTGGAAAGAATTTGGTGTGTATAGTGATGCCCAACTGGTGGGTCCCGTGACTGTGGCTGGGACCATAAGAAGGCCATCAGGGGGGAAGCCAATTCTTTTTTTTTTTTTTTTTTAAAGATTTTATTTTATTTATTTGACAGAGAGAGAGAGAGACAGCTAGAGAGGGAACACAAGCAGGGGGAGTGGGAGAGGGAGAAGCAGGCTCCTGGCCGAGCAGGGAGCCCGATGCGGGGCTCGATCCCAGGACCCTGGGATCATGACCCGAGCTGAAGGCAGACGCTTAACGACTGAGCCACCCAGGAGCCCCGGGGAAGCCAATTCTAATGAGAAGGCAGCTTGGTCTCTGCACTGGAGCTGGGTGATGTCAAGGGCACCATTGCTGAGTGGCAGAGCAGGATGTAACCGTCTCCCCTCTAGGGCTGGTCCTGCCACCAGCCGGACACAGGGGAACTGCCCAAATCCCTGTTTTCGAGGACCTACTATGTGCCAGGCTATGCACCATATGCATTTTATTTTCCACTCACCCCCAATTCGGAAAGGTGGTCCCATTGCTATTCCTGGCTGAGAGCTGAGGAGCTACAGCTCAGCGAGTGGAAACTGAGTCCCCAGGTCGCAGAGCTGGTCGAAGCAGCTGGGATTCGAGTCCAGCCCTGAGTCCAGGGCACACTGCTTGGTGGCTGTCTCCTTCCATCAGGGCAGCCTCTCCCCAAATGGTGCTGGCCACTTGGGGACACATTTCTGCATGTGGAGCCTCTCTCATCCTATGCTCTGTGTTTAAAGCAATTTCAAAACATTGGTGCTGTTTCAGGTTTCTGCTCATGGAGACTGACATTGCCAACCCCCCAGGCCTGGTTTCTGGATTTAGGCTGGTGTCAAGACATGTTCGGGTGTTTTCCTGGTTTACAGCTTGGCAGATGGGGCTGAGGACCTCTGCAACCCCACTGTTTCCCTGTGCTGGGGAAGCCAACAGCCTCCTGCATCCCTGGACGGGCAATGCGTGAGGAGGCTGGGCTAGGTGTTCAGAGAGGAGACCTCCAGGGGCAGAGAGGAGAGGCGCTCTGGCCCTGCTGGGTCACTGTGAGGCCGCTGGGCTGGGAAGCAGTGTGGTGGCCAGAAAGACATCTGACTACGGCCAGCCAGAGAAGCGAGTCTCAGAATGGGGGTGGTGGGGTGGTGGCATTTGCTGGGAGGAGCCCTGCACCTGGCTCGGAACTACTCACCTTGCGGCAGCCCAGCTCCCACCACGTTGTGCTGAGGTTTCTCACGCCTTCTTATAGAACACTGTGTACCGTTTAGAGCATCCCACAAGCAAATTTAGCCAAGCATATTTTGGGCCAATTGAAGTTGTAGGCATGCTGCCTGGGGAAAAAAATAGATCTTTTCTTACTTGATGTGTGACGGATGAGAGCAACGGAGAGGCCCGTGCACTCTGTTCTGCACATGCGGGGATGCTGCACAGGGGCCCTGGCTGGCTACCTTGTCATCCTGCTTCTCACGGTCACTTCAGAGATGTTTAAACGGGTTGTTCTCACCAGGCAGCTGGGGGATAGTGGGAAAGGGCTGGCACAGACGGAACAGGAAAATTACTCTGCAGGATGCTCCTCAGGTAGTGCTGTCTCTGCTCACCAATCTGGGAACTCGGGGTGGGGGGCACTCATCCCAGCCTGACCAGTGAAGCCGTTCCTTCACTGGTCCAGGGTTGTGCATTGTCAGAGTGTGGACACCCACCTCCTCACCATCCTCTGGTGGAGGGTGGGGGCCCTTGACAGGGAAACCTGACGGCTCTTAGACCATCTGCAACCCCTGGAGACATACTGGCCGGCCTTGGTTCACAGAGGCTGTAGAGGGTGGAATGAAGACGAAGGCATTAATTCAGCACAATCAATGAGCACTCAGTCACTGTGTGCTAGGCATTCAGGTGTGGTTGTGATCATTTTGTGTGTGTGTGTCGTTGTTTTTTTCCTATAACCTAAATGAGCGCTGGTGAGGCCCTTCAAACATACAGCATAGGGGCAGGAAGGGGAGCTAATCTGAGTCACGTGCAGGGGGGACATGTACTTGACTTTGGTAGGAGACCAGTGAGACAGAAGACAGAGGCCGGGATGAGGACTAGGTACTTGGCCCTGTGGCTGTATAAATCATATGGGATTCGTGGAGAATAAGAAGGGAGGAGGAAGAAGGTGTTTGGCCAGGGGGACATGGTGAGCCCAGCCCTGGGCCTTTTGAGCATGTGGTATTTGCATGGGCTACGCATGTAGGTAATTTCAGTAAGCAGATGGTAGTAAAGAAATGGTGTTCAAGAGAGGGGTCCGGACTGGAGGCCTGGCTGGTAGGAACAGTGGGTGTGAAACAGGTTGCTCAGAGAGAGAGTCTAGAAGGAAAACGACCCAGGGACAGAGCCAGGGCAGATGGGCTGGGCAGAGGCCGCGGAGGGGAAGGTTGCTCTGCAAGATGGAATCATAACAGCGTTCAGCTTGTGCAGTTGTGAGCACTCATTGAGGTGGTGCCGCCGCGTGCTGATAGCAGAGCACAAGGACGCGGGGCGTCCGCAGGCCAGCTTCGCCGCTCTTGTGGATTGTGGTGGCAGCTGTCATTCTGACTTGATTAGTTTCTCCAGCCTTTTTGGGAGCACACATTTTTTTTTTTTTTTAAAGATTCCATTTATTTGAGAGAGAGAGAATGAGAGAGAGCAAGCACATGAGAGGACGGAGGGTCAGAGGGAGAAGCAGGCTCCTCGCCGAGCAGGGAGCCCGATGCGGGACTCGATCCAGGGACTCCAGGATCACGACCTGAGCCGAAGGCAGTCGCCTAATCAACTGAGCCACCCAGGCGCCCCATGGAGCACACATTTTACCTTTGGAACAAGTCAGACATTAGTGGGAGGGGAGCTGGGACTCTAGTCCTTATCCCTCAGCTGGGCAGGGGAGACCCAGAGGACAGAGTGGCAGGCGACAGTGCAAGGTGCCAGGGAACGTCTGAGCGCCCAGGGTTGGACAGGAGACCAGGAGAGCTGGAGTCGGGCTGCCCGGGAGGCAGTGGTTAAAATCCCCTTGGGCCTCCCCAACATGTGGCCATGGTTTGGGCCCAGTCTCTTTGCTGGTCTTGAAAAAGGGCCTTTGTAATACCACTCATTCCCCAGTAGACTCATAGCCGTGAACTAGTCCCTCAAAGAGACCATGAGAAAAAAAGAACTTCAGATCTGCCATCATTTTTACACCTTTAATCAACGTTGGGGTCATGGAATAATGACCGTTGTGGGTGGAAGCCAGCATCAGCTGACTTGTGGACTTCCCCGGCCCTTACCCTAAGTTCTGCCCTGTCCGACACAGGAGCCACCAGCCACATGTGGCTTCTGAGGGCTTGAGATGTGGCTAGTGCAACTGAGCACCCAAGTTTTTAATAATATTTAATTTTAATTAATTTAAATGAAAAAAATCATTTTAAATGTAAGCATTAGAAAAACTGTTAAATGTGTTCGGAACAACTTGATTATGTGACTCTACTTTTCCAGGGCAAATTCGGTGAAATCTAAAATTAGATCAAGTATTTCTGATGAAAATGAAGCATTTAGGTTGAAATGTGCTATAAGCATAAAAGTTTTTATTTCACAGCAAAACTGAAAGGAAGGTACAGAGATCTCCCCTATATCCTTTGCCCCCCCCCAAATCCTCACCCCACTATCACCTCCCCCACCAGAAGATTCTGGTACAGGAGCATCTGGGTGGCGCTGTTGGTTGAGCATCTGACACTTGGTTTTGGCTCAGGTCGTGATCTCAGGGTTGTGGGAATGAGCCCCGTGTCACGCTCTGCGCTCAGCATGGAGTCTGCTTGAGATTCTGTGTCTCTGCCTCTCGCCAGGCTTGAGCTCTCTCTCTCTCAAACAAATAAATAAATAAGATCTTAAGAAGATTCAGTACAAATGTAAACTATCTTATTAATAATTTTTATATTGATTGCATGTGGAGATGATAATATTTTGGATACATTGGACTAAAGAAAATATATTATTGAAATTAATCTCACCCATTGCTTTTTATCTTTTTAAGGTGGCTAATAGAAACTGGAAAATGACGGAGGCCTGACTCAGCCTCTGGTCTGAGAAGCCCATGGCTTCACCTAGAGCATATGCTGGTGGGGTGAATAAGACAGATTTCCGGGGCTCCTGGGTGGCTCAGTCATTAAGCGTCTGCCTTTGGCTGGGGTCATGATCCCAGGGTCCTGGGATCGAGCCTCGTGTCAGGCTCCCTGCTCCTCGGGGAGTCTGCTTCTCCCTCTCCCACTCCCCCTGCTTGTGTTCCCTCTCTCGCTGTGTCTCTCTCTGTCAAATAAATAAATAAAATCTTAAAAAAAAAAAAAAGACAGATTTGCAAGTTTGAAGCAGACCTCAACTGTAATGTAAATTATGGAGTTTGGGTGATAGCTATGTGTCTGTGTAGGCTCATCAGCTCTAACAAATGGACCACTCTGGTGGGGGAGGTGATAGTGGGGGGAGAATTTGGGGGAGCAAAGATATAGGGGAGATCTCTGTATCTTCCTTTCAGTTTTGCTGTGAAACTAAAAGTTTTCTAAAAAAACCCAAAGTCTATTAAAAAAAAACCTTGAAGCAGAAGAGTAAGAAAAACAAAATAAAAAAAAAACCCAGACATCTCAGAGTGCCATCAATTTTTTTTTGGGGGGGGGAGGAATTTGCTCAATCAATCCCTGCTAATCTGGGAAGGCACCTGCTCATCAAAGCATCTCATCAGAGCATCCCTGGGGCCGCCCATCATGCAGTACTTGATGCGTGCCTGTCAAGCAGTCTCTTCTGAGAGTCTCACCAAGAAACCCAGAAGGGCCCAGAAAGGAAGAGAATACCTTTTCTTAATTTGGCTGGCCTCCATGTTGGAGATCAAGGCCTGAAATCGAACCCGCGATTACAAGCAGATTCTCCTCCAGCTTTGATCACGATGCCCTCTTTGCATCGGAGAGTTGCTTTCCAACACTTTGATCCTCTTCCCAGGCAGGCTGGCCCAGGCTTTCGAATCAGGACGGGTGGGAACACCTTGCAAAGTGGTCCTCAAGAGTTCTCAGGACGGGGGGGGGGGGGGGGGGGGGCTGCTAATATCCAATTTCCTCATTGCTGTGTGTTCTCTTATGAAAATTCATCAGTCTTAGATTTTTGCACTTTTCTGTTTGCATATTCACTGGACATTATTTCTTTAACAAAAGGCCCCGGGGCGCCTGGGTGGCTCAGTCGTTAAGCGTCTGCCTTCGGCTCGGGTCATGATCCCAGGGTCCTGGGATCGAGCCCCGCATTGAGCTCCCTACTTGGCGGGAGGCCTGCTTCTCCCTCTCCCTCTTCCCCCTGCTTGTGTTCCCTCTCTCGCTGTGTCTCTCTCTGTCAAATAAATAAATAAAACCTTAAAAAAAACAAAAAAACAAAAAAACAAAACAAAAAAAACCCAAAAGGCCCCTCAGTTAGTTGCCACCGTCACCAAACCGACAAGGGGGCAGGAGGATGCTCTTCCCAGGGGGGCTTTCCTACCTCCCCAGGGAGGGTTGTGGCCGTGCTTGCGGCCTTTGCATGCTGGGCCCGGGGTGCTGGCTGAAATGACATAGTGGTTTAGGATTTTGCAAATGGCAGGGATGGAGTTCATGATGGTGGGTCACAAAGCACTTTCTCCTCTTTTCCCCTCCCTGTTACTTCCTCTGATACACAGTCACGTTCACACACCTGTCTTCATTTTAACAGGCTGGAAACGGAGGCCTCGAGAAGTCAAGAGATGGCAACAAGGTCACTGGGCAAGGATTTGAACTCAGTTCAGTTAGAGTTCCCTGGGCCTTACAGGCTGTGCCTGGGGCCATGTCCACGACCACTGAGGGGCCCGCAGGCTGGAGCTGAGTGGATGGGCTGCTCGTCCTCCTCGGGCTAGTCTGTCCATCTGTCAGCGGCCTGGAGCCATCCTGCCAATCATGGGGGATGGGAGTGCTCGACTCAACGTAGGGTCCTCTCCTGTGCCAGGCTCCATCCTCACTCCTGTTTGGCACTTCACAGATGCGGGAGGGCCCCCCACGGCCCCAGCCCCCCACCCCCGCCGTCATCAAAACTCAGCTGATTTTCTCTCCCACTTTGGAACAAGTTTGCTCCTAACTGATCTGTGCCGTCTCGCCTCTGCCAACTCTTGGAGGGCAGTGTGCAGAATGCTAAATGAGCTCCCTTGATGGTGCACCTGAGACCTGTTTCTGTTATAAATGGGCACAAACCGAGTTTGGCTTTAGGTGATGTAGGAGGTCTGTCACGTTTCCCCCTGTGGTATAACAGCGCAGAGCTAATTTATTCTGGGTTGGGCATTTCCGAGCCTCTGGTGTGTCTGGGACAGCCGTTTCCCCCTCTATAAGCATGGGGATGGGGCCAGCAGGGCCTTCGGGCGCCCTGACCCTTGGCCTTCCCACCGAGGAGGCCCGTCCAGGATGCCCCGTGGCCCCGAGCAGATGTGTCTGTGCCTTCTTTTGGCCCCTGCGGACCTGGCTTGGAGTCGGACCCAGCTTGGAGTCGGACCCACCTCTATTTGAGTCCTGTGCTACTTACCAGCTACCACACTAGGGTGTGGCTCAAAGCCGGTCACGTGCCTGTTCTGCGCCTGAACGCTAACCTCCGCTCAGAGGTTTCTGGGAGGATCAGGTTGACAGTCTGACAAGGGCCTGGCAAGGGTGTTCCATGCATGGGAACTATTTTTCCTCACTGAAAATTCAGAGCACAGAGGCCACCTGCTTACCCAGCTGAGTTGGAGTAAGCAGGTTGGAGTGGGGTTGGGGTCATGGGCACAAAAAGCGGAAGCCTCCTGGGTCCTGAAGCCCCACCCCACTGAGTCCTCCAGAAGCCCAAGGTTGCTGGCTCCTTTCTGACAGGGATGCCGTGACTATCCCATGACATACCCACGGCTGAGGCATTGCGGGGCCTGCTGTCACAGTGCCTGTGGGAGCACCGTCCTGTCAAGGGGGTGTCTGTGCAGAGGGCAGCTGGGGTGGGGGTGGCAGCTGGGAGGCAGGGCTTGTGATCATCAGCAAGGGGTGGGGGGGCAGGGGGTGTGCTGAGGTTCCCAGGCACCTTTGCAGTGCAGAAGTCAAACCTGGTACAGATGTGTCCCCGAGTGGGCTCCCAGGGAGTTGCCAGGCCTCTGGCTCAAGCAGCTCATGTCCATCCCCAGTACTCTCACTGGAGAGAGGAGGCTCCACCTTCCTGAGGCAGCTTTGTGTCCAGTAAGGGCCTCAGTGGCCTAGATGGCCCTTGCAGTCGGGCGTCCAGTATTAGGTTGCCTGACTGTGCATCCTAATTTGGGGTTCGCAGACTCCTCACTCCACATCTTGGGGTCTTTTGGAGGAGGTCCTTTGTGGACTAGATGTGCATGCTCTCTTGGGATCTCCCATATGAAGAAAAATATCTGGTTGCATCATGAGGAAGGACGGGATGTATTTTGTGGATGGTGTCAGAACCCTCGGTCTGTGGTTTGTGGACACCACGGAACACACAGCACTCTTCTGCCATGCAGGCTCTGACAGGGCGGGGAGATAGGCCAGAGCCCCCCTGCAGCAAGTCTTGGGGGGCATGTCTGTAACCCCAGCATTCTGGTTGTCCGTGAAGAGCTGGTGGGCCCATGGACGCTCCCCGGAAGTTGGAAAGAAGAGCCTCCACAGCTCTGGAAGGGGAGGCTGGGCCCAGCAGAAGACATGGGCACCTGTAGTCATATGGCCTGTAGCAAAGCCAGCTGTTTGCTCTTGACCTTGGAGCCGTAATAAAGAACCAAGACTTGCTGGAGTGAGAGGCATGCTGTCAGGCAGGGCTGAGAAGGCTGCGTGGGTCAGTAGGTAGAGTTCCCCCAGACACTTTGGCGTGGGGTGCTGTCTGTCTTGTCACATCTGTTGACTGCTTCACACAGGCCTGTCTTGTCTCTCCCCACAGAGTTGTGGGGGCCAGAGAGCGGGTCACCGCTTCACTTGTGTGTACCACAGGTGGTCACAGAACTGTGACCAAGCTGGGGCATTTTTAGTGTGTTCCAGGGAGAAGTTTTAATGTTAGGGTTTGGTTATGGCTCATGGTGGAAAGGAACTCATGAGCAGTCTGTGTTCCTGTGGCCAAGGGGGATGGCTCAGAGCCAGATCACTCCTGAATATACACATTGGGATCATCCTGCCTGGTTGTGCCCATTGCCCCAGACTGGTCCCCCTTTCCCAGAGATGTGAGGCCAGGAAAGCACCTTGTAGCTGGGGGTGAGGTGCCTGGAAGAGTCTGTTTGAGGAACATGGGTATAGCAGGTCTACGGTGAGGTAGGGTAGCGTCTGGGCCAAGCACTTGGGGGTGTGCCAATGTCCTCCCTGTCCTTCTCCCTCCTTCTCTCTTGGAAACTTTCCAAAGTCCAGAAAGGACTGGCGTCCTCCCACCTCTTCCTTGTCTTCCCCACTTGAAATCCCCATGCAGGATTTTCTTGCCATGGCATGCTTAGCCACCAAATCATTCTCAATTGTCAAGACTGGCTATATTGATTCAAATGACTCAAGCTTGGAAGGATGTCTGAGTTGTAAGCTGGACAGCGCGTTTCTCCAGACTGGATATTTGCCATCCATGCCCAATTCTTGTCCTGGAGACACCAGGACCAATGCAGCCAAACGGGCTGTGACATTAGACAGTGACCCAGGGGTGCCTGCTCAAGGGCTCCAGAGAAAGTGACTGGTGAACCTGGCTTCTGCAAACACGGCTGGGGCGATGGGCGGCCTGGTGCCCAGTCCTGCCTCTGCGGACTGATGAGTGAGAATATTGCAGTAGAAGGTGAGGCAGTGGTGGGGGCTGGGTCAGTGTTCCTCCAAATCTGACATAGGACCCTTTAGCCCAGCCTTCATCAACAATTCATATTTTGAACACTTGCTGTATTCCCAGCCACGGATTTGTCTTAATGAGAGATGCAGAGGAAGGGGCAGGAGCACAGGGAAAGGTGATAGATGTCTCTTGATACTCATCCACATGCCAGGACTTTTAGGTTTAGTTATCTTCATGGATAAATGAGGAAACTGGGCCTCAGAGAGGTTTGGACATTTGCTTAATTTCTCACTATAGCAAGTAAGTGTGGAGGTAGAATTTGTATCCAGAAATACCTGTCAGCAAGTCCAGTTTTTGTCTGTACCCTTTTATCTCCATGGTTGTGTGTGCATGACCCCTTCTTGGGGTTTTGGACCCTTTCTAGCTCCGGGCCCAGCAGAATATGGCCAACTAGTAGCATTCAGTAAAGGTTTGTTGAGTGAATGAATGAGCCAGTGCCAGACTCAAGATTGATATTGTCCCTCATCAGAGCAGCCTGTGGCTGCTGAGTGTGAGAAATGATGTCTCAACTCTCAAGTCTGTGGTCTGTCTGCCACATGGTTCTGGCCATCAATGTGCTCATTGTTTGGTGGGGAGACAGGATAGTATACATAACACAGGGAGATGAGTTTAGAAATGGTGGCCAAGGCTTTGAGAGAGAGAAAGGGACCAAGGTATATGGCCAGCTATTCTTCAGAGCCTCAAAAATAAAGTATTACAGTAGCAGGAAAGACGTGAAATGGAGGAAAGGAAAATTTAAGTTCATAAGTATTTTACTTATTTTATTTTCCATAAGTATTTACTCAGGACTTGCTCTATGCCAGGCACTGTTCTAGGCCCCTAGGTGATAGCAGTGAACAAGACAATCCTAGAAGCAAGCTCAGGCAGTAATGTCTCTAACATCAGCCGCAACAACATTTTTCTCCAGAGGAAACATATGTCTCCAGAGGCAACATATGTCTCCAGAGGCAAGGGAAATAAAAGCAAAAGTAAATTATTTGGACTACATCAAAATAAAAAGCTTCTGCACAGTGAAGGAAATGCTCAGCAAAACTAAAAGGTGACCAATGGAATGGGACAAGATATTTGCAAATGACATATCTGATAAAGGATTAGTATCCAAAATATATAAAGAACTGATACAACTCAACACCTAAAAATTGAATAATCCATTAAAAAATGATGACATGAACAGACGTTTCTCCAAAGAAAACATCCAGATGGCCAACAGGCACATGAAAAGAGCTCAACATCACTCATGATCAAGGAAGTACAAATCAAAACGACAATGAGATATCACCTCACACCTGTCAGAATGACTAAAATCAACAACACAAGAAACAACAGGTGTTGCGAGGATGTAGAGAAAAAGGAAATCTCTTGTACTGTTGGTGGGAATGCAAACTGGTGCAGCCACTCTGGAAAACAGTGTGTAGTTTCCTCAGAAAGTTAAAAATAGAACTGACCTATGATCCAGCAATTGCACTACTGGGTATTTACCCAAAGAATATAAAAACACTAATTTGAAGGGGTATATGCACCCCTATGTTTAGTTCAACATTATTTACAATAGCCAAAGTGTGGAAGCAGCCCAAGTGTCCATCCATAGACGAATGTATGAAGAAGAGTTGGTATATATACATAAATGTATAAAAACGGGTGATACATGTAATGGAATATTATTCAGCCATAAAAAATATTTTTTTTTCTTTTGCAACAACATGGATGGAGGTAGAGAGTATAATGCTAAGTGAAATAAGTCAGAGAAAGACAAATACCATATGAATTCACTGATATGTGGAACAAAATGAACGAACAAAGAAAAAAAAGAGACAAACCAAGAAATAGAGTCTTAACTGTAGGGAACAAACTGATGGGGAGAAACAGGTGAAGGGGATTAAGAGGACACCTATCGTGATAAGCACTGAGTAATGCAGAGAATTGTGGAATCACTCTGCTGTACACCGGCAACTAATATAACACTGTATGTTAATTATCAAAAACTTAATTAAACTTAATTAAAAAATAAAAATAAAATAAAATAAATAATTAAAATAAAAGATAACTAAACCATAAAAAAAGAAAAATCTGTATACTCATACATGCACACCCTAGAGAGGAGTCAGAGAGGTGAACTCTTATTTTTCACTCTTACTCGTGGGGTTAAACATGCAGAAGGCTGCCTTCCTGCGACTCCTCAGCACACATTCTAGACCCGTGGGATTCAGTTACGGAGAACTCTGATACTCTTGTAAGATAGGCTGCCTTTGGGGCCAATCTGACAATTTAACCCACTCACTGCTTACTTCCTCTCATTCATGTAAGACTTTAGCCCCTGGATAACCGTCTTCCTTCACCAGCCCCAGTGCAGACATAATGCTGGGTGACTTCGCTGACCATGCGGTGACCCTCCAACTCCATGACCTCTTATTTCCTTGACCTTGTTTCCAGTGACCCTCTCCTCTTCTGCCTCACCACCTGGTCCTAAGCATCCTCTGAAACTATTCCATCCCAGCTCCTACTTTCTGGCCACAACCTTAACACTTCCCTGTCCCTCACTTCCGGTACCTTTGGGGTTTGGATTACAAACAGTGCAAGTCAGCTCCAGCTAGCCTAAATAGTGATAATGAATTGTTAGGATATTGGGCAGCTCACAGAATTGATGGGAAGTCTGGAAAACCTGATTAAGGAAATGGGCACCAGCTGAGGGAGTGTGAGCCGCGGAGGACACAGGGAGGTCGCGCATTCAGTGACACCTTGGTGAGGTGACAGGGCCATTGCTGGACTCCGGCTGCCACTTCCCCTCTGCCCCACCACCGCCACTGTGGGGGCACTCGTGATTGTGTGGTCGTGGTGCCCATACTCTTAGACTTCTCTGTGTACTTTCCTCAGAGTTAAAGAGTTGGGCAAGATTATCCAGTTGCCCCGGGGCGCCTGGGTGGCTCAGTCATTAGGCGTCTGCCTTTGGCTCAGGTCATGATCCCAGGGTCCTGGGATCGAGCCCCGCGTTGGGCTCCCTGCTCGGCGGGAAGCCTGCTTCTCCCTCTCCCACTCCCTCTGCTTGTGTTCCCTCTCTCGCTGTGTCTCTCTGTCAAATAAATAAAATCTTTAAAAAAAAAAAAAAGATTATCCAGTTGCCCCTTTTTACTGTAGCTGCCAGGATGTTGGGAAAGAAAATATCTAGCCCCATTCAGCATCCTTTGAGGAATGACCTTTTCTTCCAGAAAGACTAAAGCTGTGGTTGAATTTCCCCCAAAGGACGCTGGGCAGCCAAAACAAAGCCAAATGGTCACTACATTATACCCATCTGGCTGCCCGATACCCACAAACATTTATTCTGCAACTATTTTTGAGTACCTGCTATGTGACGGGTTCGGTTTTAGAGGCTTGGCACAGTGAACAAAACATAAGAATTCCTGCTGAGGTGAAACTTTGGGGAGATGGGCAATAAATAAAATAAATAAGGATATAGTATGTTAGGTGTAATAAGTTCTATGGGAAAAATAAAGGAAAGGGTGATGTAAACCGTTAAGAGAGATTCAGTTTTAAATAGGGTGGGAAGGGAAGGGATTACTAGGAAGTTGGAATTTGAGCAAAGACATAAAGGATGGAGAAGTCAGGTATCTGAATAACTGGGAAAGGGTATTCTGAACAGAGAGGACAACAAATGAGAAGACCTTGATTTGGGGACGTGGATGGATGTGGAGCATGCTTGACTTGTGTGGGCTCATACAGCATCCTGAGTTACTGGAGCCACTTTGAATTCTGAGCTAGGAGAGCTGAGTATCAGAGCTATTTGCATGGCAGCAGGGACAAGGCAGAGAGCCTACTCTTTCTTGGGGGGCCCCACTCAAAGTTATCAGAATTTCAACTCCTCCAGTGAGTGGATGGGAGCAGCATACCTAAATATAGTATCTATTGCCTCCAAAATCCAAAGAGACCTACCTATTGTTGTGCCTCTTTATTAATAATACGGATACAAGGAGCAGCATCTTGTCCCTTATTTTGTAGAGCATATCCTGAAAGACCCCAGAGCACTGGGACTCCAAAAACCCTGACCAAGTTTTCAAGTTCCTATACTTTCGTAGAAGTTATTTTCTACCAGATTTATATATACACACATACATTTATATATTTATTTACAGACACACTTGGTACCTGCTAATATATGCTCTCTACATCCTATCAGCATGATGTCACCCATGTCTTGGACTAGCATGATGTCCTGTTTGATGGTCGGAGTCAAATTTGTGTGGACTGTGTGGCTTAAAGCCAGAAAGCTGATTTGGCCCTTAGGTAGGACAGTGAAGTTTTATTGTTATATCTGCCTGGAGAAAGCTAACTGCTTGTAGCAGTTTTTGTTTGTTGGGATAGAGGAAAAATATACCGACAGATCAATAACTGTGTACCAGTTGCTAGGGTCTGTATTGATTTGATCCGATAAGGAGGCCATATCAGGAACAACAGGTACAAATTGTCAGTTACCACTTGATTAAGTTCATGATAATCCACTGTTACTGCATAGGACTCATTATCTTTTGAATCTGCCAACCTAGAAAATTATATAGCCATGTGATTGGGATCCTCTGCTTTGCACCTTTCAAATATTTAATAATGATGCTAATAAGTTCTCTGATTTCCCTAGGGATGTAGTAGTGCTTTTGTTTTCTAATTTTGGCAGGGAGAGGGAAATGGCTTCCACTTTGCCCTTTCTGCCTTATTAGCCCTTAGTCAATTTCCAGGGAGTCAATTAGGAAGTTCATCAGATTGCTGAAGATGTCTTTTTCAAATCTTCACTCTGGAAATCGGGAAACAACCATTGAGTAGGTCTGGGGTTCCTTGGATGTTCTATGAGGGTAACTTGGGTCAAAATTCGGTTTTTCATTTGACCTCCATTAGCCCCCACTCTGACAGATGCCCCAGTGATGTGCCAGGTTTCTAGGAAGTAGGATGAGCCAAGATCTAGCATTCAGTAATACCCAGTGGGTCGTGATATTATCCTGTCTGCCAGTGCAAAGTGATCTTGATAAGTAGTTTCACGTCCCTTTGAGAAAGGCTAAGAATATTCATAGCATTTAATTGTGATGCTCCAGGGAGGGTTTAGGGCTTCTTTCATTTAAAGGGTTCAGGGTTATTCAGGGGGCTCAGAGTTTGGAGATTGGATGAAAACAGTCTATGTTTTCATTTTTATGGCTTAAAAAGGCCTCTTTTTTCCCTCAGCTATACACATTAAGTAAGAACTTAGTGGATCGCCTGTTTACTTTTATTTTCCAGACGTCAGGGTCAGTTAATCACCATCAGCCATCCCTGTGGGTGAGAACATTGTGCTGACCCCTCTGATCCTGCTGCTTCCAATTACCCAGCTCTCTTGACCCTGGGTCTTTAGGTGCTTGCACTTGGCCTCTGCCCCCTGTTGAAATCATGGCAGCTCTCTTGACCCTGGGTCTTTAGGTGCTTGCGCTTGGCCTCTGCCCCCTGTTGAAATCAGGGGCCCACAACTTCTACTGCTGTTGAACCAGTACTTTATAGCCTACAGAGACCAGGTACTGAATGTTTTCCCCAAATGCTGGTGCTTCCCCCACCTTTGTACATATCAGCACTTGGGGGAGGGAGTGGTGTTTGCGAGTGTGGTTAAGGGTGAGTAGGGGGAGATAGCACACGTTAAATTGATCTTAGTATTCTGTGGTCTGTGGACGACTTCATCTACATTATGTCAAAGAAGTTCCGGCATCTCAAGTTCATTTAGAGTAGATCACTGTTGAGTTTAGATTTCCATTAAATAGCTGAGCAAATGTCCCAGCTGCTTGAGCTAGGACACTGAATTCAGAAGTCTGGCAAGCCTCCCTATTAGTGATTTCTGTCTGGTCTAAGATTATATTCCCCTCTTTTTGGTCTAGCCTCTCAGGGCCCATTCCTATACATATATTCCTGGTGTAAATTAGCCAAGTCCTGCTATATTTTTTTTGTATGAGTAAGCCTTCCACTCCCAGGCTTAACTTTGTAATTGGTCCTCCAGGAGATGCTGGGATAATACTCTCATTACAGATATAGAGACAATGAAGTGTGTGTGCGTGCATGCGTGCGTGCGTGTGTGTGTGTGTGTGTGTGTGATAGTTTGGAGTGGTGTGAGGGTACGATGAAAATGAGTTTCTTGTTTCAAAGTAGAAGCCACAATCAAGGGAGTTTTGAGTCTTCAAACAAAGAAGGGCTGTACCAGCAGGGAAAGGAGAAGAGGCCGCTTCGGCCCATGCTGGGGACCAACAGGGTTGGGGGTAGTGAGGCCACTCTGAGCCGTCTTACACTCTCCCTTTAATATCCATTTTAATCCTCAGCTCCCTCCTGGTTCCCAGTCAATGCCCCAACTTCACCCTAAGAGACTTGGTGGGGTTGTGAATGCAACTATGCTATGATTCAGCACCTGCAGGGCCTAAAATTTAGGGATCTGAGTTTTTCTTTCTCTGTCTTCCATTTATACAGTACAGTTAGAGATGGCCACTGTAACTCACTCCATTGGGATCTGTCTCTTCAAGCTTTTCATATTGCTTTTGGGGAGTGGAGCCTCAGTTCCCCAGGGCCTTATCTGCAATTCATCCATCCTTCCTTCCTTCCTTCCATCCATTGAATAGATATTTAACAAGTATCTATTTTTTATTAGGTATTATTCTAGGTGTTAGGATACAGCAAAGGATAAAAAATAACTGAGAGGGGCGCCTGGGTGGCTAAGTTGGTTAAGCGACTGCCTTCGGCTCAGGTCATGATCCTGGAGTCCCTGGATCAAGTCCCACATCGGGCTCCCTGCTCGGCAGGGAGCCTGCTTCTGCCTCTGACCCTCCCCGCTCTCATGTGCTCTCTCTCTCTCATTCTCTCTGTCTCAAATAAATAAATAAAATCTTTAAAAAAAAAAAAACTGAGAAAAATCCCTCACCTCATGGAGTTCCCAATCTGCAGACATTTTATTTCAAATGATCACAGGTGATAATTAATGAGTTATTTTATCACTGCAAAGTATTCATTTTCTGTTTCTCATTCCTGAATCCTAATAAGATTTTCATTTCTGTAGCCCCCAGTGGGGCCAGAATATTGGTCCCAGATATCATCTATTATTTCTTACTGCAATAGATTATTAACTTATTCTCACATATTCACTGTGACTACCTCTAATTTTTATTCAGAGTGATTTTTTTTTCAAAAGGCAAAATGAAAAAGTCATTTCCTGCATCTACGTCTCCTACCCCAAGTTCCTTTTAAGATTTCCATTGGATTTGGGTAAAGACCAGAATCTTTTTTTTTCATTCAAGTATAGTTAACATACAATGTTATATTAGTTTGAGGTATATAGTACAGTGATTCAAATATTCTATACATTTCCCAGCGCTCATCACAATAAGTGTCCTCTTAATCCCCTTCATCTGTTTCACCCATCCCCCACACTGCTTCTCCCCTCTGGAAAACACCAATTTGTTCTCTGTGCTTAAGAGTCTGTTTTGTTTTTTGTTTATTTGTTCATTTGCTTGTTTTGTTTCTTAAATTCCACATACGAGTGAAATCATATGATATTTGTCTCTGACTGACTTATTTCACTTAGCATTATACCCTCTAGATCCATCCATGTTGTTGCAAATGGCAAGATTCGTTCTTTTTTATGGGTGAGTAATATTCCACTGAATATGTGTGTGTGTGTGTGTGTGTACCACACATCTTCTTTATCCACTCATCTCTCGACGGACACATGGGAATCTTGAACGTGGCCTCTGTAGTCCATCTAACCACCTAATTGTGCACTTCTTTCTTCTGCCTTATTTGCTCCTCCACTCAAACACACATACATGTACATATGCATGTGTGCACACACACACACACACACACTCCTTCAACAGATTACTTCTTTTTCATCTTTGAAAAACAATTTAGACATTACTTCCTGACCTTACTCCCACAGCTGCCAACATGATCTGGTCCCTCAGCACCCTGCCTGCCCTTCATTGCCCTTAGTTTAATTTGTAATTGTGACAGTATTATGACTATCTGATGAAGGGCTTTTTTCCCTTGCTACCAAGTGGCTCCCAGACAGCAGGTGTCCTGTTTGTGTTCATTTACTGCTATGTTCCCAGTTCTCAGCGCACCGTTTGGCACATGGTAATATTTAACAATATTTGTCTAATGAATTAATAACATCATGATATCATTCTAATGATTGCTCATTGTCTAAGTGCCAGAATCTGCACAGTACTGATACTGTTGTCAGTTGGGTAAGAGGCCCTTCAAAGTTTCAAGGACAATCAGGGATGGCTTCCTGGAGGAGAGAGTGTTTGAGCCAAGAAGTTAACTGAATTTGTCTCTAAATGGATGTTTGACAGTGGTGAGGATCTTTTTGTTCTGGATCCTATTCTGTGCCTGGTCAAAACTGGATGAGGTAATGGTTGGTTTGAAATAACTGTCTGGAGGGAAAAAAGTGGAAAGAGGTAGCTCTTTTGTGACAGCCATTGGAGACCATTGAGACATGGGTTTTCAGCCTTGTAACCTCCCTGCTCATTTATCTGCTAATGATTGTGACCCAGCTTTTTGGGTGTATCCCCTCTTTTGTCCATTGTGGTGTCTGATACAGATAATTTAGGCAGTTTACAGACCTCAGCTGAGGTTGGATTAGGTAATGTGTCCATGTCCCTGGTTCTCTGAAGTTCTTTAGGAAAGTGAGAAAGCCTTTGCAGAGCAGGAGCATAAACAGCGCTTGCAAGACTGGAATCTAACAACAGCTTTTTACCATTCTTCCAGCTCTATTTACCTTCTCTCTTGGCAACAAGGTTACCTCTTTTATCACTGCTGTTTCATTTGTCCAATAAAGTCCCGATTATCCATCTTCAAGAGCGTGGCCTGGCTTTATCTCAGGCAATCGGTTCCATCAGACAGACTGATTAGAAGCCATTTCCTTCCCAAATTCTGTAGCTTGATGTTCCTGTACACTTTTACCATCAGGGTTGTAGGATTCTCTCTTCACTCTGCCTGAATGCATGCATAAATAAAAATGGCTGCAGCTAAGCCCCCCGTCCTCTGCCATTTAAATCCCAATTTATCTCACTCTGGGATGCTGGCATAGAAATTTCACTTATAGTATTGGTTTGAGGAATGTCAGAAGGGACTTGATGTTAAAAAATTCTCCTGGAATAAACATTTATGTCCCTTGCAAGGATGAGATCACAGCATTTGTCTGACCACGGAAAGATAATTGTCCTTTCAAAAAATTTTTTCTACTTCTTTTCATTTGTATTTTGGACCTCAGAATTGGATTAATCATAATCTCTGGTCTATGACACACTCTCATTATTACAGTGTGTAGTCAGGGTTCATTACATAACATTCTAGTACTATACATTACAATGGGACGCTATTGTGAATGGTGTCTCCTTTTTAATCCATTCTCCTGTTGATGGGCATTAGGCATGATGCCAAGATTTTGCTATTATGAACTGTGCTGCTATGAACATTCTTGTGCACGTTTCCTGCTATACATGCCCAAGTTTCTCTTGGAGTGGCATTGTTGGACTGTCGGCAACTGAATGTTTAATTTTACAAGAAAATTACAAATTATTTTCTAAACTGACTGTATCAATTTATCCTCCTACCAGTGATGAATAGGAGATACTCTTGTTCCACATACTCTGCAACACATGGAGGCTTCTTAATCTGTGTGGACATAATGTATGTAAAGTGGTTTTTTTATTATGGTCTTTATTAACATAATAAAGATCACCAAGGAGAGTAAAGATCTTACAGCTTTATTTTTTGCAGGTGTTTACTTTTCTGTGAACTGCCTGTTTATTTCCTTGATCCTTTTTCTATTGGTTTGAAGATCTTTATTGATTTGTAGTTCTTTATATATTGCTGATATTAATCCATTGTCAGTGATGATGTTACAAATATTATTTTCCTATTTGTCTTTTTATTGTCTTGAAAGTTTTCATTGATAAAGGAATTCTTAGTTTGGATATAGTCAACATTTATCAACCATTTATTTTATGTGTTTTTTTTCCTTTTGTCTTTGTGTATGTGTCTTTTTTCATCCCCAGATCAAAAAGATATTTAGCTATATAAAAGGATTAAAGTTGACTTTATCATTTAAGTTCTTAATCCAACTACAGTTAATTTTTATGTTTGGAGTGAGTTAGGAATTGAAGTTCACTTTTTCCCCAAGTGGACAACCATATTTTCTGCCTCCATTCATTGACTGTGTTCCATGAGCTGACCTGCCACTTCTGTCATTTAGACAATTTTCATATAACTTTAGCATCTGTTTCAGGGCTTTGTATTCTATTCTGTTGGTTAATTTATCTATTACTGCCCTAGTCCCACAGCATCTTAATCCCTATGACTTCATAATAATTCTTTTTTTTTTTTTAAAGATTTATTTATTTATTTATTTGAGACAGAGAGAATGAGAGAGAGAGAGCACATGAGAGGGGGGAGGGTCAGAGGCAGAAGCAGGCTCCCTGCCGAGCAGGGAGCCCGATGCGGGACTCGATCCCGGGACTCCAGGATCATGACCTGAGCCGAAGGCAGTCGCTTAACCAACTGAGCCACCCAGGCGCCCTGACTTTATAATAATTCTTGAGATCTAGTAAAACAAGCCTCTCCTCATCAGTCTTCTTTCTCAGAAAGGTATTGGCTCTTCATTGTTCTTTATTCTTCCATGTAAATTTTAGAATCAGCTTGTTAGGGTCCCTGAAAATACTGTTGGAATCTTGACTAGAATTGATCTAAATATACAGATAAATTTGGGAAGAATTTACATCTACATAATAGTATATATTTCTATCCATGAGTATGGTATGTATCTTCATTTATTTAAGGTTTTCAGAGATCAGAAAGGACCTTGTACTGCAATATTTCTCTTGCCTGCTGCTATGAGAAGTCCTCATCTGTTCCTCCATAGTCCTCACAGGAGCTAGGCCCCATAATTATCATTCCTGTATATTGTCCTAATTCAGTGTCTGCTCAGTTACTCAAGATTACTAGGTGATAGTGGTTTTCTGACACTGAGGATTCTGGGTGTGTGTATTGGAGCCATCGCCATGTCCCCCATCAGGATTTTGACCACACAATGAGGTCCCTTATCTGAACTTGGCAGTTAATTTAATAATGATTTCTATAGATGTTTTCTTTCACTCTCTTTTTGCTATTTTCTTGTAGTCTAGGTATCTTGTACTTTGTTATTAGATATTTCAATCAAACCACACTCTCTTCCACTTGCTATCTAATCTACCTGATTAACCAGTACACTCCCCAATAACATTCACCCTTGTCCTTGGTTTCTCTTCTCACTGTCTTAAGGGAAGCCCCATCTGGGGGAGGAGAGGATCTATAAGTTTTGCCTTATTTAACAAGTACTTATCCATTTAATAAGTACTTACTGAGTAGAGCTGGCCACTGGAAAACATACAAAAATGTATGTCCTGGGGGGAGGAAGGTGTCCAGGGAACATTGGGCAGAGCCATTGTGGTTGGTTGGCTGGTGGGCCAAACATAAGGTCTTCTGCAGTGAGAAGCATATTCACATTGGTGGCCCTAGTACCCAACCTGGTCAACTCTTAGGATTCCTGGCATTTGCCTTATTTGGGTTTGATCATTGGCAGAATCAAGGTGCACCTACAGATAGCCCTTGCTGTATGCTTTAGGGAAATGTGCTTTGTCCTTGCCTGTTGGGAGAACTTGGCAAGCTTTTTAGCTCCTCTGAGCCTCAGTGTTTCTCCTTATAAGATGTGATTAACAATAGCTACCTTGGAGTGTGATGTTCTGTTAATTAATGGCTCCTTTAGGGTTATTTCTGTCAAGACTCTAGACAGGAAGGAGTAGGAACAACCCAGCCAGGCTTCTTTCCATCTGTCCTTTGACAGCTGTACTACATTCTGCTAGGCAAGGGCTGGAGGGAGGGTGTATTAGTTAGGGTTCCCACAGAAAAAACCCCAATAGGATGTGCACATACATGTGTGCGTGTGTACATATGCAGTGTGTGTACATATGCAGTGTATATCTATCTGGAGAGAGTGAGATTTAAAGAACTGGCTCATGCAGTTATAGAAGCTGGCAAATCTAAAATCTTCAGGGTGGGCCTGAATGCTGGAGCTCCAGGAAGAGCTGATGTTGCAGATCACATCTGAAGGCCATCTGCTGGAGAATTTCCTCTTGCTTGGGGGAAGCCAGCCTTTTGTTCTATTCAGGCCTTTAACTGATTGGATGAGGCCCATTCAAATTATGGAAGGCAATCTGCTTTACCCAAAGTCCACTGATTTAAATGTAAATATCATCCAAAAACATCCTCATAGAAACATCCAGAATCACACTTGACTAAATATCTGGCCACTGTGATCCAGCCAATTTGACACATAAAATTAACCATCACTGAGGGGCTTTGGGAAGCTCTTTCTTGTAGCACTTCTAGCTCTTCTTTGATAATTAGGACATTTTTCAAACATATGTAAACTCTGGGGAGAATGGCATGTCCATTCCACAGAATCAGGATTCCAGAGTGGTTAAGAGCACAGATTTTGGGCCAGATGGTCTGAGTTTAAATCCTGGATGTGTAAGTTTGGGAAAATTGCTTAGCCTCTCAGTGCCTCAGTTGCCCCATTGTGAAATGGGGGTGACTACACACTTCCATCACAGAGGTATAGTGAGGGTTAAATGTTGAAAGGTATGTAAAGCATAGATCAGTGCCTGACACATGGCTACTTCTCTCACTCACCTCCCAGGGTTGATAAAACTCACCATTATGATATGATGTGTTTACTTCCAATTTTTTAAATAAAAAGTAATCTCCAGTTGAAGCCTCCTCTATTTCTCTCCTTGCTCAAATGCAGCGTTGTCCTAAACCTGGCATCTAATTTGGCACTTATTTTTTCTACATTTTAACTACATCTTCATTAAGAAGATATAGCAGTGTTTTCTGTTTCAAATGATAGACTGTGGTATCATATTGTACGTAATATTCTCTATCTTGCTTTGTTTTATCACTCAGCAATATGTTTTGGGGATCTAACAAACCCGAATATATGGAGATTTGTTTCATTTCAACTGCTGATTGGATTCCTTTGGATGTGACTCGTTTACCTTCCTTTTCCTTTACTGCCAGACAACTGGGGAGTTTCTGAGGTTCTGTTGTACCAAGCAGTGCTGTGATGAACACATCCTAGGGCTTTCCTTGTGCGCTGTGTGTGGGGCTGCCCTGTAGGGCATCAATGCTGGAAGGTTCCCTGGGTACTGCCAAAGGGCTCTCCAAGTTAGCTGTACTTTGTTCTCCACATCCTGGTCAATACTTGGTTGACGTTGTTAGACTTCAAAGTCCTTGCCTACCAGGTAGGTGTAAGCAGTGCCTTGTTATAATGTACATCTCCCTGTTTGCAGATGTTTGAACATCTTTTCAGAGATTCATTGGCCACTGGGTTCCAAAGTCTTAGAGAAAGAGAGCCGCTTTCATATTTGCGGTCTGCTATGGCAGGCTTCTCCACATACTGGGGCCCACTGGTGGAGATTGGGAGGCTGCGTGGGCTAGCTGCCCCATGTCTGCTGGCTGCTGGTAGCCTTTGTACCTTTGGCAAGCTGCCTGGGCTCTCAGGCGTCTGGAGCAGTTGGGCTCCCCTGATGAGGGACTGAAGTCATAATTCTAAGTGGGGCACAAGTGCCAGAGAATTAAAAATACTTCTTGTTTTTGAATAAGAAGCTGACATGTTCTTAGGACAGCAGGGCTATATCTGGATGAGCAGCTGTCGGCTGCCTCGCGGGCTCTCCCGGCCAGCTGATGTGCCAAGGGCTCCCCATTAGCCCAGCTCCCTGGCTTCCTAGGAACCAGTCTTTGGTAGACAGTGGCTCAGGGAGGGCAGCTGCCCTGTGGTCCTCCTCCTATATCCCCCCTGCCTGACACCAAGTGTGGCATATTATAGTCCATTATAGTAAAGTGATCTCTGTGCCCAGTGTAAGGCTCAAACTCAGGACCCTGAGATCAAGAGTCACATGCTCTACTTACTGAGCCAGCCAGGTGTCCCTGTATACTTCCGTTTGGTAAATGAATGTGTCAGGTGCCTCTGGTTGCCTAGAGGTTCTGAGCTAGTCTGATTCTGGGCTGCATCAGGCAGGGGAGACAGAAGGAAGGGAAGAATTTTTTGCCCTTACGGGTTTGCCATTGACTTGGTGAAATGAATCAAACTAGTTGAAGGACAGTCACCCTGCACTCTCGGGAGGAGTTAGGAGCAGTCCCAAGATCCCGAGGTACCTTGTGTTAATCCCATGAAAGCACATAAAATGCTGCATTTTTGTCATTGTTATGGCTTGTCCTATTTGACTTTGTACCTCTAGTATGACATAGGGTGCAGAGCACAGTATGTGCTCAGTGAGTATTTACCAGGTGAATATATAAACCAATGGAGGAACGTCCAAGGATCCTTGCCAACCATAGTTTTGAGATGGCACTTTTGTTTCTGGGTAGTGCATATTTTAAACTGCATGTTTTCATGTATGCCTAATTTGACATAGTACCTTTAAACAAAAGAACACAGCGGTAAGTATGGCTCCTTCCACCTAGAACACGTGGCTGAGTCTGAGGGGCTGTAAGGGGAGAGAGATTGGTTTATATCCCTCCCAGGCCCAGTAAGTACCATGATAATTTTGTGAAAAGGCCAAGTGGTTAAATAAGGATTTTGCTGAGACTTGGGAAATCGAAACACAGCAGAAGCAAGTGCAAAAAAATCATTAAATTCTACATCAGTGAGGGCTGGCTTGAAAACTTTAAAAAGAGGCGCAGCCTGCATTATATAAAAACATACAACTCAAGGGAGACTTTGTTTTTCTGAGCAATTCAAAAAGGTGATTCAGGGTAAGGAGAGCAGAGACTTAATGCCAGTCAGCCTCTTTAGAATCAATTGCTATTAGTACTTTACACAAATGAATGCCGGTACCCTTGTTTTATCTTGCATTTCCTATTTTCTATGAAATTCCGGTGGTATAGGCTGAATTGTATTCTCCCAAAAGGTATGTGGAAGTTCTAATACCTTGTACCTGTGAAAGTGACCTTATATGGAAATAGAAGCCTTGTGATCAAATTAAAATGAGATCTGATTAGGGTGGGCCTTAATCCAGTGTGACTGGTGTCCTTATAAGAGGAGGGAAATTCAGACACACAGAAGAGAATGTCCTATGACGACACAGACACAGAGGGAAGACAGCCATGGGAAGGTGGAGGCAGAGATTGGGAGTTATGTGGCCACAAGCCAAGGAATGTCTGAGGCTACCTCAAACTGGCAGAGGCAAGGCAGGATCCTCCCCTACGGGCTTTGGAGAAAGTATGGCCCTGCCAACACCTTGATGTTGGACTTCTGGTTTCCAGAGCTGTGAGAGAATACATTGCTTTGTTTTAAACCACCCAGTTGGTGGTACCTTGTAACAGCAGCTCTAGCAAACTAACATGGTTGATGCACCTAGCATTTCAACAGTCCTGCTAATTGTCAGACATATATCCCACAGATGATAAGGGAACTTTCTGGAGCATTGGATGCTAAGTCGTGTGGCTGTATCACAGACCCTACGGAAGCTGCATCTCTGCATTTGTAACAGATGCCCTTCTGCTGTAAGGCCAAATTCCTTTAGGAAGCCTTTTCAGACTCTGTATACAAGCAAATTTGAGGACCAGTGCTCTTAGGACTCACTGCATTCAGGGAAAAGTGGCTGAATGGTGTTCTAGTATTGGGAGGAGGAAGCTTGGATATGAAGTCAGGGGAGATCCTCAAGGGTCCACATCTGTCTCTTCAATGCTTTCTCAGTCTCTTTCTGTGTCTTCTGGTTTCCAGTGCATTTCTTATCTTATTCATAAGTTTTTAACCTGAGAAGCTCTCATGGAGAAACTTGGGGACTGATTGAGGGCTGCTATGGTGCCCCATCCTATTTGTGTCATGTTTCTTGTTGTGACTTTATTTTATTTACAGTTCCCTGAATCTCAACACGTGGAGATTCATGGAGTCACTACCCCAATCAGGATACACAACAGTTCCATCAGAAGGCTCCTTATGCTATTCCTTTATGGTTCCAGCATTCTTAACCCCAGATCTGTTCTCCATCATGATAGTTTCATAGTTTCAACACTGTCATATAAATGGAATCAGACAGTGTGTAGATTTTTGAAACTGGCTTCTTTTACTCAGAATAATGCCCTTGAGATTCATCCATGTGTGTATCAATAGTTCGCTCATTTTATCACAGAGTAGTATTTCATTGGATCAACCATAGTGTGTTTATCCATTCACCTGCTGAAGGAGATTTGTTTCCAATTTTTGGTGACTTTGAATAGTGATTCTAAAAACTATCGTGTTTACATTTTTGTCTGAAGATTTCATTCCTCTTGGATAAACACCCAGGAGCGGGTTTGTTGGATCATATGGTAAGTGTATATTTGACTTTATTAAAACAGCCAAACTTTTCCAGAATGGCTGATCCATTTTGAATTAACTTTTGTATAGGTTGTGAGGCCTAGTTCAAGGTTTTTTGTCTGTTTTTGGATGTGTAGTTGTTCTTACACCATTTGTTGAAAAGATTCTTTTCTGCATGGAATTGCTTTTGCAATGTTAAAATCAATTGGCCGTATTTATGCGGCTCTGTTTCTAGACTTTACCCTGTTCCACTAATCTACTTGTCTATCCCTTCACTAATATCATGTTGTCTTGATTACTATAGCTCTATAGTAAGTCTTAAAATTGGACAGAGTGATTCTTTCAACTTCTTTTTCAAAATTGCTTTAGCTATTCTAATTCCTTTCCTTTCCATATACATTTTAGAAACAACTTGTCTATATTTAAAAAATCCTTCTGGGATTTTGATCAGAATTACCTTAAATCTGTAGACCAATTTGGGGAGAATTAGCATCACTGTTATGTTGAGTCTCCCCATCTGTGAACACAGTTTATCCTTCCATTTATTTAGGTTTTTGATTTCCTGTATTAGTGTTTTGTACAGATCTTTTCCATAAGTTATATCTATTTCTTTTTGGGGAATTGTTATAAATAACATTCCTTTTAAATTTTGTTTTTCAATTCTACATTCTGGTATATAGAAATACTATGGATTTTTTTGTGTGTTGACATTGTATTCTCCAACTTTAATACACTTAATTTTTGATTCTAGGAATTGTTTTGTAGATTAATTGGGGTTTTCTACATAGAAAATCTTTTTGGTTTTGAATAGGTCAGTTTTATTTCTTCCTTTCTAATCCATGTGCTTTAATTTTTTTGTTATTGAGGTAAAATTGGTACATGGGCATTATATTAGTTTTAGGTATACAAGATAATAATTTGATATTTGTGTACAGTGCAAAGTAAGGATCACAATAAGTCTAGTTGCCATCCATCACCATATAGTTGACTCTCTTTAACCTTTTTGCCCACCTCCCAACCCCACCAATCTGTTCTTTGTATGTATGAGTTTTGTTTTGTTCTTTAGATTCCATATGTAAGTGAAATCATACTGTATTTATATTTCTCAGTCTGACTTATTTCCTTAGCCTAGTAACTTCAAGGTCTATCCATATTGTTGCAAATAGTAATGTTTCCTTTTTATGGCTGAGTAGTATTCCATTGTACATACATACCACATCTTCTTTATCCATTCATCCATCAATGGACACTTAGATTGTTTCTATATATTGGCTATTGTAAAGAATGCTGCAATGAATAGAAGAATGCAGATATCTTCTTGAATTAGTGTTTCCATTTTCTTCAGAGAAAAACCTGTAAGGGGAATAGCTGGATCACATAGTAGATGTATGTTTTCCATAGTAGATATACTAATTTACATTCCTACCAACAGTGTATGAGGGTTCCCCTTTCTCCATATCCTCTTCCATACTTGTTATCTTTTGTATCTTTGATAATAGCCATTCTAACAAGTATGAGGTGATATCTCAGAGTGGTTTTAATTTATGTTTCCCTGATAATGATGTTGAACATCTGTTGGCCATCTGGATGTCTTCTTTGGAGAAGTGTTTATTTAGATCTTTTGCCCACTTTAAAATCAGGGTTTTGTTTTTTTTTTTTTTTTTGCTATTGAGTTTTTTGGGTGCTTCTTTCCTTCCTTCCTTCCTTCCTTCGTTCCTTCCTTCTTTTTCTTTTTGTATTTTAATTCCAGTATAGTTAACATGCAGTGTTATATTAGTTTCAGGTGTTTGAATTCTTTATATATTTTGGTTATTAACCCCTTCAGATATATGATTTACAAATATATTCTCCCATTCAGTAGGTTGACTTTTCAATTTGTTGATGATTTCCTTTCTTGTGAAAAAGCTCTTTAGTTTAATGTAGTTCCACTTGTTTATTTTTGCTTTTGTTACCTTTCCTTTTGGAGTCAGATCCAAAAAAACATCAAGATCAATGTCAAGGAGGTTTCTTGCTGGCTTACATTCAAGTCTTTAATCCATGTGAGTTTATTTTTGTGTATGATTTAAGACAGTGGTCTCTTTCCATTCTTTTGCAAGTGGTTGCCCAGTTTTTCTAACATCATTTATTGAAGAGACTGCCCTTTCTCCATTGTATTCTTGGCTGCTTTGTCATAAATCAGTTGACTATATAAGCATGAATTTATTTCCAGGCTCTCTATTCTGTTCCATTTATCTATGTGTCTGTTGTTATGCCAATATCATACTGTTTTGATTACTGTAGTATTGTAGTATAGTGTGAAATTAGGAAGTGTGATACCACTAGCTCTTTTCCTTTTTTTCGAGATTGCTTTGGCTTTTCATGGTCTTTTGTGGTTCCATATAAATTTTAGAACTATTTGTTCTAATTCTGTGAAAAATGTTATTGGAATTTTGATAGGGATTACATTGAGTCTGTAGATTGCTTTGGGTAGTACGGACATTTTGAAAATAGTAATTCTTCCCATCCATTAACACAGAATATATTTCCATTTATTTGTGCTTCTTCTATGTCTTTCATAAATGTCTTACAGTTTTCAGTGTATGAGTCTTTTACCTCCTTGGTTAAATATATTCCTAGGTATTTAATTCCCTTTGATGCAATTGAAAATGGCATTATTTTTCTAATTTCTCTCTGTGATAGTTTGTTATTAGTGTATAGGAACATAATAGATTTCTGTATATTGATTTTGTATCCTGCAACTTTACTGATTTCATCTATTAGTTCTAACAATTTTTTGGTGGAGTCTCTGATTTTCTATATACAGTATTATGTCATCTGCAAATAGTGATGTTTTACTTTTTCCTTTCCAATTTGGGTGTCTTTTGTTTCTTTTTTTGCCTAGTTGTCATGATGAGGCTTTCCAATACTATGTTGAATAAAAATGGTGAGATTGGGCATTGTTTCTTGTTTCTGATCTTAGAGGGAAAACTTTTATCTTTTTACCACTAAGTATGATGTTAGCTGTAGGTTTGTCACATATGGCCTTTATTAGTTGAGGTACATTTCCTCTATACTCACTTCACTGAGTATTTTTATTGTAAATGGATGTTGAATTTTGTCAAATACTTTTTTCTACATCTATTGAGATCATCGTATAATTTGTATCTTCATTTTGTGTATCATGATTGATTTGTGGAGGTTGAACCATCCTTGCATCCTACAATAAATTCCACTTGATCATGGGATATGATCCTTGTACTATATTGTTGAATCTGGTTTGCTAATGTTTTGTTGAGGAGTTTTACATCTCTACTTATCAGGTCAGGTATATTGGCTTGTAACTGTCTTTTTTTGTGTGTTTTTGTCTGGCTTTGGTATCAGGGTAATGCTGGCCTTGTAAAGTGAGTTTGGAAGCATTCCCTTCTATTCAATGTTTTGGAGAGAGTTTGAGAAGGATAGGCATTAAATCTTTGAATGTTTGGTAGAATTTACAGTGAACCTGTCTGGTCCTGGACTTTTGTTTGTTGGGAGGTTGTTGATTATTTTTTTCAATCTCTTACTGGTAATCTGTCTATTTGGCTTTTCTATTTCTTCATGATTCAGGGTTGCAAGATTGCATGTTTCTGGGAATTTATCTATTTCTTCTATATTGTCTATTTTGTTGGCATATAATTGTTCATAGTGATCATGATACTTTGTATTTCTGTGGTATCAGTTGTAACTTCTCTTTCATTTTGATTTTGTTTGAGTCCTCTCTTTTTTTTCTTGGTAAGTCTAATTAATGGTCTGTCAATTTTGTTTATCTTTTCAAAGAACCATCTTTTAATTTCATTGATCTTTTCTGTTTTTAGTCTCTATTTCATTTATTTCCTCTTTGACCTTTATAATTTCCTTTCTTTTACCAACTTTTGGCTTCATTTGTTGTTTTTTTTTTAGTTTCTTTAGGTGTAAAGTTAGGTTATTTGAGATTTTTCTTGTTTCTTCAGGTAGGCTTGTGTTGCTATGAATTTACCTCTTAGAATCATTTTTGCTACATCCTATAGATTTTGGATTGTTGTATTTCCATTTTCATTTGTCTCAAGGTATTTTCTTATTTTCCCTTTAATTTCTTCACTTCCCTCATTAACTCACTTGTTGTTCAGTTGTTTGATCTCCACATATTTCTGATTTTTCCACTATTCTTCTTCTTTTTTTTTTTTTAAAGATTTTATTTATTTATTTGACAGAGAGAGACACAGCGAGAGAGGGAACACAAGCAGGGGGAGTGGGGGAGGGAGAAGCAGGCTTCCCGCCGAGCAGGGAGCCCGATGCGGGGCTCGATCCCAGGACCCTGGGATCATGACCTGAGCCGAAGGCAGACGCTTAACGACTGAGCCACCCAGGCGCCCCTCCACTATTCTTCTTGTAAGTGATTTCTTGTTTCATACCATCATAGTTGTAAAAGATGCTTGATATGATTTCAGTTTTCTTAAATATATTGAAATTTGTTTTGTGGCCTAACATGTGGTCTACCATGGAGAATGTTCCATGTACGCTTAAGAAGAATGTATATTCTACTGCTATTTGGTGGCATATTCTGTATATATCTATTAAATTCATCTGGTCTGATGTGTTATTTAGGGTTGATATTTCCTTATTGATTTTCTTTCTGGATGACCTATCCATTGATGTAAGTGGGGTGTTAAAGTCCCCTAGTATTATTGTATTGCTGTCAATTTCTCCCTTTATGTCTGTTAATATTTGCTTTAAATATTTAGGTGCTCTTATGTACATAAATATTTGCAAGTGTCATAGCCTCTTGTTGGATTGATACCTTTATCGTTATTAATACCATTCTTCTTCATCTAGTCTGCTGTTGAACCCCTCTAGTGTATTTTTCAGTTCAATTACTTATTCTTCAGCTCTGTATCTTCTGTTTCATATTTCTTATATTTTATATTTCTTTGTTGAAGTTTTCATCGTGTTCATTCATTCTTCTCCCAGGTTTGGTGAGCGTCTTTATGACCATTACTTTGAACTCTTTTTCAGGTAGATTACTTATCTCTGTTTCACTAAGGTCTTTTTCTGAGGTTTTGTCTTGTCCTTTTGCTTGGAACATATCCCTCTGTTTCCTCATTTTGCTTAACTTTCTGTGTTTGTTTCTATGTATTATGCAAGACAACTACCACCCCCAGTCTTGAAGAAATGGCTTTGTTCAACTTTGCCCTAGTTTTGTGTTGTCTTTCAAACCTTTGTGATTGTCTAAGTAACCTGACTTTATTCTTTTTAAAAATGATTTATTTATTTATTTATTCATGAGAGAGAGAGAGATAGCAAGCCAGCAGAAGCAGGTAGAAAGGACAGAGGGACAGGGAGAAGCAGCATCCCCACTGAGCAGGGAGCCTGATACGGGGCTCAATCGCAGGACCCTGGGATCATGACCTGAGCTAAAGGCAGATGCTTAACTGACTGAGCCACCCAGCCACCGCAACCTGACTTTGTTCTTGGTAGGTCCCAGTTGTTAAGGGTGTTCCAAGACCTGTCACTGTTCCAAAGGGAGGGATCTCTATCAGCACCTAATTTCAGGCTGATTGGAAGCCAGCTCCTCAGTCAGCAGCTTTTAATGTATGTAAACATATATACTCCCTTGGGGCTACAATTATAAACCTTGCTTATCTCCAGAGCAGGAGATCTGGAGATGTCCCCTGGGCAACATTTGCCAGAATTAAGGCTTCAGACAAGTGTATTATCTCCTTTCTGGGAGGTCCCAGTGAGCTGTGGCAAGGTCAAGAAGGGGTACAAAGATAGTGTCTCCCTGCCTACATTACCTGAGAGCACTTCTGTAGCCTATCCCTTAGGTTGAAGCACAAGGAAAAGTAAATGTCCCTTTTTCACGGGCAGACTGGAGCTATATTTCAGTTTGTTGTCTGTGCAATAATCTGGGTGTGATAGCCTGCCCTGAACTGTCTTTCCAATTGTTACAGTCCTGAAGGGCCCAGGAGCACAAGCCCTTCTGGCCACCAGAGCCAGTCAGTCTAGAGGTGTCTTCTGTATGGATCACATTCATCACCAACTTCAGTGAGGTTGCAGGAGAATGTTAAGGGTGGGGCCTGTCCACAGCCTTAGCAATGCTGGAGAAGAGTGCTGTTGGCAGGACACACCTGCAGGTTTAGTGAGGTTGAGGAAAAGCACTGGGAGCAAGCATGCCTGTGGTTTTAGAGAGGCTGGGAAACAGCACTGGGGGAGGGGTACACTGGTGTCTTTAGTGTCCTAGAAGAGTATTGGAGGCAAGGCACCCTGCAGTGTTAACAAGGCTGTGTCTGTGCATGCCTGTGTGTGCTAGCAAGGTAGAGGGAGAGTGCAAAAATGGGTGCTCACCAGCAATTCAGTCCCCAAAGAATGTCCCAACTGGTTCCTGCCCCTGTGGCAGATGCCTTAAAATTTGCAAATGAATCTCCTTCACATATAATCCAGTCATTTCTCAAACTACTGTCTTTGCAATGGGTCTTGGGATGAGTGCATCTGCATGTGAGCCCCTCAAAAGGAGTATCTCAGATCCCCACAGGCCCCCAGTTCTCCTTGATGTAAAGCCCCACTGATTTCCAGAGCTTGACATTTTTAGGGCCTCATCTCTCTGGAGCAAGTCCCAAGGATTAGGGTGCCTGATATGGGGCACAAATTCCTTGCTCCTTGGGGAGAAGCCTTGGACCCATAAGATCCCTCCCTACTATGTCCTTGCACTGAGCAAGACTGCATCTCTGCCTTTCCTGTTTCAATGTTGTCCTTTTATCTTTTGTTTTGAAGAGAGCTATTCAGCTAGTTTTCAGTGTTTTTGTTTTTTTTTTTTGTTTTTTTTTTTTTCGGTGGGGATTTTTCCATATGTAGCTATAGATTTTGTATGTCTATAGGACAAGGTGAATTCAGGGTATTTCTTTGCTGCTATCTTGGATTAATCTTATTTTAATTTATATTTCTCGCCTTATTGCACTGGCTATGAGTTCTAATAAGATATGAAATAGGAATAGTGAAAGTAGAAATCTTTGCTTTTTTCTTATTTTAGGAGTAAAGCTTTCAGTCTTCTAATACTAAGTACAATGCTAGCCATAGTTGTGTGTGTGTGTTTGTGTGTGTGTGTGTGTACCCTTTATCAAGTTGAGGAAGTTCTCTTTTATTCTTGGTTTGCTGAGAGTTTTTAGTGATGAATCATGCTGAATTTTATGAAATGATTTTTCTGCATCTTTTGATGTAGGTCTTCTTCTTTAGACTTAAAATAGTGTAATACATTGCTTTATTTTTTTAAAAAATATTTTCTTTATTCATGAGAAACAGAGAGAGAGAGAGAGGGAGGCAGAGGCAGAGGGAGAAGCAGGCTCTCCTCAGAGCAGGGAGCCTGATGTGGGGACCAGATCCCAGAACCCTGGGATCATGACCTGATCCGAAAGCAGATGCTCAACCAGCTGAGCCACCCAGGCACCCCTCACTTTATTTTTAAGTATTGAAATTAGTCTTGTATTTCTGAGTTAGATCTTACATGGTTATAGTTACTATTCTTTTTATATGTTGCTAAATTCAATTTGCCAATATTTAATATTTTCTTGAAGATCTTTTTGTCTGTTCTTTTTGAAAGCATTTTTAAAATTTTAATTCCAGTTAGAAGAACTGTTATATCAGTTTCAGGTATACAGTATAGTGATTTGACAGTTCCATACATCACTTAGTGCTCATCACGACAAGTGCACTCTTTAATCCCCATCACCTATTTAACCCATCCCTCTACCCCCTTCCCCTCAGTTTGTTCTCTATAATTAAGTCTGTTTCTTGTTCTCTCTCTTTCTTTTCTTTGCTTATTTGTTTTGTTTCTTGAATTCCACATATGAGTAAAATCACATGGTATTTTTCTTTCTCTCTTTTTGTCTATGTTCTTGAGGAATATTGATCTGCAGTTTTCTGTTTTTGTACTGTCTTTGGTTTTGGTAATAGGGGAATGCTAGCTTTACAAAATAAGTAGAGAGTATACACTTATTTTCTGTTTCCTGGAAGAGATTGTGTAAAATTGGTTTTCTTTCTTTCTTTTTTTTTTTAAAGATTTTATTTATTTGACAGAGAGAGACACAGCAAGAGAGGGAACACAAGCAGGGGGAGTGGGAGAGGGAGAAGCAGGCTTCCCACGGAACAGGGAGCCTGATATGGGGCTCAATCCCAGGACGCTGGGATCATGACCTGAGCCGAAGGCAGGCGCTTAACAACTGAGCCACCTAGGCACCCCGGTTTTATTTCTTCTTTAAATGTTTGGTAGAATTTTCTTTTTTTTTTTTTATAGATTTTATTTATTTATTTGGCAGAGAGACACAGCGAGAGAGAGAGGGAACACAAGCAGGGGGAGTGGGAGAGGGAGAAGCAGGCTCCATGCGGAGGAAGGAGCCCGATATGGGACTCGATCCCAGGACTCTGGGATCATGACCTGAGCTGAAGGCAGTTGCTTAACCGACTGAGCCACCCAGGCACCCCTGGTAGAATTTTCCAGTAAGATCATCTGACTGAAGATATTTTTCAGGAAGGCTTCTAATTATGCATTAAATTTATTTAGTACTTACAGTACTGAATAGGTTATTGATTTTATCTTGGGTGAATTTTGGTTTTTGTGTTAAGTAATTGCTCTGTGTCATCTAAGCTGTTGAATTTATGGGTGTAGAGTTGTTCATTTTATTCCCTTATTTTCCTTTTAATATCTGTGGAGTCTGTAGTGATATCTCTTCTTACATGTCTGACATTGGTAGTTTGTGTCCTTGCTCTCTTTTTTCTTTGTTAGTCTTTCCAGAGATTAATCAATTTTGTTGTTCTTCTGAAAGAAACTGTTTGGTTTCATTTATTTGTTGTTTTTATGTTTTCAATTTCTTTGATTTCTGATGTTATCTTTTTTATTTCCTGCCTTGTGCTTGCTTTGGGTTTAATATGTTCTTCCTTTACTAGTCTCTTAAGATGGAAGCTGAGATTATTGTTTTGAATTCTTTCTTCTTTTTAATATAAGTATTTCAATGCTACAGTTTTTCTCTAAGCACTGCTTTTTACTTGCATTTCACAAATTGTAAAATGTCGAATTTTTATTTTTGTTTGGTTCAGAATATTTTTGAATTTTTCTTTAGATTTTCTCTTTGATTTATGGATAATTTATAAGTATTCAAGTGTTTGGAGATTTTCTTTGTTATTTTTCTCTTACTCAGTTCTAGTTTAATTTCATTATGGTCAGAAAGCCTTTTTATGATTCAATTATTTTAAGTTTTTAAAGATTTCTTTATGATATGACATACGATATTTCTTGGGGAATGTTCCATGTGCACTTGATAATGAAGTATATTCTGTTGTTAAGTGTTCTATAAATGTCAATAAGATCTAGTAGGTTGTTGGGGTTGTCTAGTTCTTCTGTATCTTTTTTAATTATCTGTCTATTGTATTTCTGAGAAAGTTGTGTTGGAATCTCTATAATTCTGAATTTGTTTATTTTTTCCTTTTTTTCTTTTTAAAGATTTTATTTATTTGATAGAGAGAGGCACAGCGAGAGAGGGAACACAAGCAGGGGGAGTGGGAGAGGGAGAGCAGGCTTCCCATGGAGCAGGGAGCCCGATGTGGGGCTCGATCCCAGGACCCTGGGATCATGACCTGAGCCGGAGGCAGGCGCTTAACTACTGAGCCACCCAGGTGGCTCTGAATTTGTTTATTTCTCATTTCAGTTCCTCCAGGTTTTTTTTTTTCTTCCATATTTGCCTTTCTCTTTTTAGATGCATACGCATTTAAGATTGGGGGGGCGGGGGAGAATTGAACCTTTTATTACTAAGTAGTGTTTCTCTTTATGGTAATTTTCTTTGCTCTGATGTTTTCTTTGATATTAATATAGCTGCTCCAGCTTTCATTTGATTATGTATTTACATGATATTTTTTCCACCCTTTTATCTTTAATCTTATATCATTATATCTGAAATGAGTTGTTTGTAAGCAGTTTGTGTGTTTTTTTAAAAAAAATATCATTCTAACCATCTGTCTTTTGATTTATATTTTTAGGGCATTTACATTTAATGCATTTATTGGCACGTTTAGACCTAGATCTTCCATTCTTATTGGTTTTGTTTCTTCTGTTTTTCATTATTCTGTTTTCTTTTTCCTGCCTTTTTTTTGGGTTATATGAATATTTTTTAGTATTTCTTTTGGATATATGTATTGTGATTTTGACTATATTTCTTTGGTTGTTTTGTATAATGGTTGTCTTAGAGGTAAAATATACATATTTATTTTTTCATTGTGTGCTGAGAATCAGTATTTTACTACTCTAAGTGAATGTATAAATCTTACCAGCATTTAGTTCTTTTTACTCTCCCCCAATTTGTGTTATAATTGTCTATTTTTTTAAAGATTTTATTTATTTATTAGAGAGTGTGCATGAGCAGAGGGAGAGGGAGAAGCAGACTCACCACTGAATGCAGAGCCCAATGTGGGGCTTGATCCCAGGACTCTGAGATCATGACCTGAGCCGAAGGCAGACGCTTAAGTGGCTGAGCCACCCAGATGCCCCCTATAACTGTCTTATATATACACAGCAAAAAACCCACCAGACTATATTATGGTTTTTTCTTTTAGCCTGCAAACATGTCTTAAAGAACTCAAGAGGAGAATAGTCTATTATTTATAAACTTGATTGTTTTTGAGATTTTTCTCTTTTTGCCTAGTTTTAAACAATTTAACTATGATGTGTGCTTCTTAACCAGATGTGCACCTCTAAATCAGCTGTGGAATGTTTTTTTCCCTTGCACAGTTTTAATGGAGCCCTCTAAGTGGGATTCACAATCTTTCCTTGCCTCTAAGGCAGAGACCCTTGAACAGTGTAGCCATGGTGGAGAAGTCCCTGGAGACAAAGACAGAGCCAACAGATGGAGAGCAGAGGATCCAGCTGCTCACTAGCTGGGGACTGCTCCACTAGCCAGATGCTCTTAGAACACTTGGTATACCCAGAAACAAAATCCAAGATAGCAGATAGAGGGCAAATCAAAGAATTGGCTCATTGTACCAGAGAACTACTTTGTTTCTAGATGATGCCTCTGCATTGAGTTGTTATATGTGAAGTCTCAATTTCCTATGGGTGCAACATTTTGTCAGGGTAGAGGATTTTACTTTTGTAAAACCACTTTATAAGATAAAACCCCAAGTCTAACATGAAAATAAATAAAAAGAATCTAAAACACAAATATGTACTTTTGAAACATGTATAGTAAGTTTATGAAACGAAGCAGGATCTATAAAGGTTAGTTTTACATTTGCATCTGTTTCAGCCAGGTCGTGGCTAGCAGATGTTAAAAAATATAAGCCCAATGGCATTTGGACCAAAGATACTGTCTTCTTAATAACACTCCAAGATTAGGTGCTTTTTTTACTGCTCCAAGAACCTTTAAACTGTTTTTAGAAGTAAGGAATTCTTGTCTAGAAGGTTCTTTCATTAAAATCAGAGGCCACCACTCCTACTCCTGCCTGGGCACCTGGAGATAAGCTTCCAGTGTTGTTCCCAGACCATTGGGGGTGACTCCAGCATTCAGTCCACTTGCAGATGAACGCTCATGTGCTGAGCATCCAATAGCTCACCAGTAGATGAAGTGCATGAATGATGCTCTGGCCAAGAAAGGCCCCTATTTCTCTATCCCAGGTCCTCCCAGTATCTCAGGTTTGGTCAGTTTTATAGCGACACAGAAGTGGACAGCTAGGGCTCTTGTGGTCCTCAACCTCTAATTCTCGGAATACGATTTCAGGGCAGAGATGCTCTGTGCAGTCATTGCAGTTATGGGCAGTTATCGGCTGGATTTCAGGCAGCTTTAGTCCCGCTACTTTCTTCCCAGGAAACCACCCTGCCTTACCACTGCCCACTCACAGGCACCACCACTTGCGATCCTCACGGCTTCCCCTGTGGGGCCAGGCTGCCTGTGGGTCACTGAACAACATCTGTAAGCCCAGATGGAGGGTCTGTTTCTTGGCTGGAAGAGCTATTTGGGGGCCTTGGGTCGAGCCTCTTTCTGGGTCTGGTTTGATCATTTTTCTTTCTTGTTGTTATGTTTGAAAAATGAAAACAGCTTGCAGCCCCTGGCCCAGGACATGTCTGATTAGCTGACTCATCATGGAGGATGGCTCAGCAGGGCCAGAGTCCAATGAGGTTAAAAGATATGGCATTCATCTCCATGGCAGGGGCACCTGTTCTGTATTTAAACTGGTCTCTTGATGGGGCAGCTGCCTGACGGGGCTTAGAGCACGATTTCTGTGGGTAGCGACATCATGTCCAACAACAGAGAGGGGTGTCTGCCTTTGACTTTGGGCAAGTCTCATTACTCTCTAAGTCACAATTACATCATCTATAAAATGGGTATATCATGCAATTTAGTTTATTAGTTTTATCATGAGAATTAAATAAGACAATGCGTGTAAAAGCAATTAGTCATAGGCCTGCCATAAATAAGTTCTAAATAAATCTAAATAATATTACTTCTCACATTTCCTCCTCCTTCCTCTTCTGTTACTTGCTAGGTGGGGGCCCTGGGTGAGGTGCCTAATTTCTCTGAACCTGTTCTCATGTGTAAAGTGGAAGAGTAATATTTTCTCCACAGACATGTCAGAGGATTATATGGACATAAATATACATGTCCTGGGACCAGTAGGTTTCCAATATTAGTTCCCTCCCCATCCTTGATAAACGTACATGCTTGTCCTTTGAAAATGTTGATGAAAATACAAAGAAAGGTGGCCCTTGTACAGAGAATTGCCCATAGCGGTAGAGTCCTGGGATTAACTACACCATCAACCAGAGTCCTAGGGATGTTGGCTCCAGAACTGTCCCACCTCCTCGCTGCATCTTTTACTTTCCATCCTACCATTCTGCTGACCTGTCACAGCTGTCCCCAAGCTTGCACAAGCTCCACCTGCTCTCCCCTTCCCCATCCTTCCTCTCGCTTGGCAGCTGCCGCCCTGGGGCTGGCAAACACCATGACTTCCTCCCCTTTTCACCTTAACTGACACCTACTTGTCCTCTGGAGACAGCCTGTCAAGTTGAAGGTCTTACTACCCTTGGGCTTACTCTCTCTCCATCCCAGATCTACCTCAATGCTGATGACTTTCACATTTCGGCCATTTGTTTCCGTAACTTCTTCATCTCCAGTTAGACTTCCCCCACTTACCTGAGCCTTCCAGCCTCATGGATCTCATACTCTAGACAAGCCCACCGGCGACAGCTACCCCATATCCAAAATCCGAAATCACAGGCACAGTCTACTGTTCTCCAACCGCCGCCAGTTCTTCCGCTGGGATAGTGAGACCTCTAACCCCACATTCTTCCACAAAACCCTTGTCTTCATGTCTTCTGAGTTAAGCTTCACAATTTTGTTCCCTAATGATCCTTGCCTTGCCTGCCCAATTCCCCTCTTCCCTTTCCTTTATGATATTCATCAGGTGAACCTCCAATGGGAGCTGAACTTGGTGGCCACCTTGCACCCTGCACAGGTGCCCAGCATTCCTTGGAGAGGAGAGCCAGGCAGGGGGCTTGACTTGCTGGTGTTCAGTTTTCATCTCCAAGCGTTCGCTCGACCTCCCGAAAACCCCCGTGTCATACTTTGTCATCTGCTCTCAATCCCTTCCCATTTCTCAACCATTACCTGGGAGCTCCAAAGTTATAACACAATCTGCGTCTGCACCCTTCGGCTTGTGACCTGGTCCTGTTGCTCCCAAGGAAGCAGGTGTCCCTCCACTTGTGAAAGCCACTTCCTGCCCTGGGCTCTGGATCCAAGCCTTTTGCCTCCCCAGGACTTTACCTTTCCCCCTTTCACACCTCCCTCCTCCCTTAACACCTCTCCCTCTCCACTCCTTTCCCGTTGCTCTGCCTAGAAACTTGTTTTAGAGTCTTCTATCAAAAAAACAAAACTGCAAAACCCCTACCCGTTTTTCCACACTCCCCTCCAGCTACTGCCCTGTTTCTCGCATCTCCATTTCTTCTCCTTCTGTCCGCCTTTTAGCCCACCACAGTGTGGCTACTGACGTCACCCTCCCTTCCCTGAAACTGCCTTTGTCAAGGCCAACCATCTTCACATTTCCGGCCTGGAGCTCCCTCCCCTATTCCGTGCCCTCCCTGTAACACCTGACAAGGTTGAGCGCCACCTCAGTGACACAGTCCCTTCTCTGGTCTTCACGCTATTGTCATTAGCTGCCACCCTCCAGTTTCCTGGGCTCCCTGTCTCCTGCCCAAACCCAAACTGTTGGAAGTCCCTGAGGGGCAGGGCTATGCCACTTCTTTTTCCTCTCTTCTCCTTTCTTGGAGACCTCATCTATCCCAGGGGCTTTGCATATTGACACATCAAATCACTCCCAATGCTGGTCTCTAGCCCAGACTTTTCCTCTGAGCCTTGACATCTGCCAGCGTGTTTCCCACATACCTTGGCCTTAACAGACCCCAGAGGGAATTCTCCAGCCTCCTCCTCCCCCAGGAACCCACCTCACAAAATGTCTCCACAACCATCCAGATGCTTGAGCCCAAAACAGAAATCATCCCTGATCCTCCTTTTTGTCACTCTTCACATTCCACGCAGTGGACCCCCTCCAGTATCATAAGGAACTAGATCCAGCCACAGGGAAACCAGGGGCACCTCACCTCATAGACAGGTGATCAGACGCCTCAGACAATGCTGGGCATGTCTCTATACTTGCCCCCTGTCCCCATGGGCCAGAGGAGGGGAGGCCTGAAGAGGAGGGAGGGATATGAAAAGAATCTCTTGGAAATCATGCTTCCTCCCCCAGGACAAAGATTAGCCATGACTTGAGGGACGGTGGAGGAATGCACTAGAGGCACTGAAATAAGCCTGGACCTCTTGATAATTAAAAGCGACTTAAAGTTTTGAGTGTTATTCTGGAACCAAGGAGAATGACTAAAGGAAAAGGAACTTTTAATATTTTTATTCTCCTGGGTCGGGTTGTTCAATAAGTCAACAACAATAAAAGTGACCTCATCACCTCCTGTGTAAGACTTTTCAAAGGTTTTCTATTAAAATAAAACTTAAACTCCTCACAGGGGCCTCTCACAGTCTGTGTTAGGTGCAGGGGATTCAGTGGTGAACACACTCAGCTTTTTACCTCCCTTCATGGAGTTTTCAGGTAGTAGGGGAGGTAGACATCAGGCAAATAATTGCTCAGTTCCATAAAATAGTGGTGACCGTGAAGGAAAAGTCAAGTGTATTAAGATGGGAGGTGGTCTTCTTAGGGGTCTGATACAGATGCAAGGTCTGGGAAGACCCCTGAGGAAGTGTCTCTTACAGTTGGATCTGAAGGGTGAGAATGCTTGACTCCCGCAGTGATGGGGGAGGAGCATCCTGGATCCAGGTGAAAGAAATGGAGGCCTAGAGGGAGAAAGAGCTGGGTGAGGTGAGGCTGGTAGGGAGGAGGTGAGGTCGAGAGGAGGGAGGGAGGCTGGGAGGAGGCAGGGAGGCTGAGGGGAGGGAGATGAGGCTGGAAGGAGGGAGGTGAGGCTGAGAGGAGGGAAGTGAGGTTGGGAGGAGAGAGGTAAGGTTGGGAGGAGGGAGGTGAGGATAAGAGGAGGCAGGGAGTCTGGCAGGAAGCAAGTGAGGCTGGAAGGAAGGAGGTGGCCTCATGTGAGTGATGAAGACTGAGAGGGAGGATGTGATTTTTCAAAAGTGAGTCTTTAGAAGGTGGGGATGCAACCCCATCCAGGGTAGGTTTACAGAGACCACTTGGGCAGCTGGGCTGGAGGGCAAGCCAGGTGGGGGCAACTCCGAGGACTGGATATCGAATGGCTTCCCTGGTACCTGATGTGGTACCCTGCCCTCCCCTCCAGTGACTGGCCCTAGATGGCTGGAGTGGTCGGGGTGCAGAGAGGGAAGTTCTGGGCTGTCCTGGAGCTCAGGCTGGTGGTCCTCCCTTGGAATCAGCACCCATAGCTGGGAGATGCAGCCATGGAGCTGCTCTGGGTCAGGGTGCTGAGCAGGGGAGCGGGTGGAATTCCAGCTCCCTGGAATGAGCTGAACAAAGGGGCAGTGTTGTTCTTTTCCCTCTCACAAGGACGCTCTGAGAGAAGAAAGTTTTATCTTTGCTGTCCTTGGCCGAATCTTCAGTACCTAGAACGGTGGTTTGGGCTTAGTAATCAGCAAACACTTGTTGAATAAATGAATATTGCACATATGTTCGACTCAGGTGCAAATGCGGGCCGAGCTGACTGAGGAGTTGGGGCAAGTTTCAGGAGGCCCTGGCATCCCTGTCCACTTCCACAGTCCGTGGGCAGGATCCTGACATGCTTTTGCTCCGTCAGACCCTTTCCTTCTGCCGGTGTGGCTGGCCGGTGGGGCAGGTTGTAGAAAGGGTTTGGTGGCAATGCTGAACTTCTCCATGCTGCTGTATCCCCCATGCTCCCCCCGGCTGCCCCCCACCATCCCTGCCAGGCCCACCTCTGTGGGTCATGCTATTTCCCCAACAGACAAGGGCCTGAGACAACAACCTGTATTACATTTTTTTTCTTGGACTGACTGCTTCGGTGTCCAGCAAGGGTTCTCCCAGGGCATCTCATTGGGAAATATTCTGGGCTAGCCATCTGTAGGCAATTGCCTTTAAGACAAAGGTAGTCTGAGACAACTTCATTACCTTTTGGGGTTTTTTTTTTTTTCTGTTAAATTTGGGCTGCTTCCAGTATGGGGGGCTGTGAGTAGGAGGTATTCTTTGTCGGGAATACGAGGGGTCCTGAGTCTGCTTCTGACCCACAACACTTCCCTTCTCCTTTCCAGGCCTCGATTTCACTGCCTGTAATGTGACAGGTCTGGCAGCTTCTGTGGGCTGTCTGGCTCTGATGCTTCTTCCCAGGGCCTGGCACGTGCTGGGCTCTGGCCAGGACCTGGGCTTCTGAGGGCTTTTCACAGGGGTCCTGCCCACCCCCCTTTGGCTCCAGGTTCTGGACCAGGCCCACCCCACCTGCCTGTAGCGGTTAGGAGAAGGCTCGGCAGTTGACGGTTGGAGTCCTCCCCAGGACCTCTCAGTACCTGGGCTTCTTTCTTGGCATCAGCAGCTTGTGCCTCGGTGCCAGGTGTTGAGGTGGTGGATGGATTAGACCCACCAGGTTTGGGCTTAGGCTGGGTATGGTGAGTCCATAGGAAGGAGGGCAGCTCTTGTATTTCTACCTTGTTCCACATTGACCAGTCCCAGGTGTTTTCTGAGGCCACCAGGTAGGGAGCCAGGGGCAAAGGGCATCTGTTAGGAGCCTAGGGAGGAGTCACTGGCAAGAAGCTTAAAGGAAGATGAGTAGGGCAGGGAGGAAGCCAGGGGGATGTGCTAGGTCCTCCCTGTGTGGTCAAGGAGGGGGATGACTGAAAGGTCATGGAGGGGATGAAGAGGAAGGCCAGGTTCAGGCCCAGGAGAGGTTGACAGCTGGGACTCCTGAGTGGTCTCCAAAGGAGGTCCATTCTGTGCACGTCTCCACATCCCCTCTCTGAGCCTCACTTCTCTCTTCTTTAACATGGGATCATCATTTCTGCCCTGCCTATCTTGGAGGGCGTCTGTGAAAATGAACTGGGCTCATTTCCGAGGCAGTGCGCCACAGTGAACTCGGGGGTTATGGCACACTGAAGGGCTACTCAGGGCTGGGGCCCAGTGCCTGGGGCACACAGCTCAGTCCCACCGGGTGAATTCATATGTGTGCCCTGCTCTGTCTTCTCCTCTCTGCTTCTGCAGGTGGCTACCCCAGCTTCCCTGGTTGAGCCGGGTTCTACCCCATGCCCAGGGCTGGGCAGCATGTGGGGAGAGACTCCATTTCCTCACTTACTGACTCAACAGAGGTTGTGCATTCACACTTCAGACAAGGTGGCGGGTGCCCCCCTGCTCCCCCGGAGGCCTGCGTCCGGGTCATGGTCAGCACCCGCTCCCCCTCGGACAGCTCCTCCTTCTCTGCGGGCCGCCAGCCTCTGGGAATCTGTGTTGTTCTGGGCCTCAGGTTGGCTAATTGATTCAACCACAGAAGGCCTCGGGAGAAAAACGCCATGTGTGTTTCTTTCTTTTTTTTTTTTTTAAAGATTTTATTTATTTATTTGACAGAGAGAGAGATAGCGAGAGCAGTAACACAAGCAGGGGGAATGGGAGAGGGAGAAGCAGGCCTCCTGCCGAGCAGGGAGCCCGATGCGGGACTCGATCCCAGGACCCTGGGATCATGACCTGAGCCTAAGGCAGACGCCCAATGGCTGAGCCACCCAGGCACCCCGCCATGTGTGTTTCTACTGGGTTTTTAGGGAGCCATCAAAGTGCCAGGTTTTCTTTTTCATGGTGGGTTTTAGGTCCTGATATAAGAGATTCTTGAGTTTTCCTATGTTTGCCCCTGGGTTGCTCTCGCTGAAAGGCTCCAGCCTCCCCTGAGGGAGTATTTTCCAGCTGCAGCAGCCGCTATGGGGAGGCATTCCCCTCGGAAGGTAGAGACGGTAGTGGAGGGGGAAGGAGAGGCCTGATAGGATCCAGGCGCTGTGCAAAGCTGGTTATACATGCTAGTTGCATTCCCGCTGGGAACCTATGTGACCCTGGGATTGCCCAGAGGCAGACAGAAGCTGCGAGAAGCCACAGACTTGTCTGGAATCATACAGCTGCCAAGGCTAGGCTCCCCAGGAGCCTGCTCCCCTCCTCCCTGCTAGCAATACTGTCTGTGCCACCCTCATGGGGTGGCTGACCACGGCCACAGGAGTCCTCAGGGGTGGCTGCACTTCACCATTGACTACAGGTTTCCGTAGAGGACCTGAACTGAACTTCTTAAATATAACCCAGATCGTTTTTGCTCAGAATGCTTCCGGTGATGTCCATTCTCACTCAGAATAAGATCTCAAGTCCCTTTTATCACCTCCAAGGCCCTCAGAAAATGGCTGCCACTCCCTCTGGCCTTGTCTCTCTCTGACTTCTATCTCCCATGCTTATCTGGTGCCTCCTTTTTGGTCCTCAAATATGCCAAACAAATGCCCACCTCAGGACCTTGACACTGGCTGGCTCCTTTAATTGGATCACTCTTTCCCCCGATGGCCTCAGGTTCATTTCATTACCTTGTTGGGACCTCTCTGCACTGCTGCCTCATCAGAGAGGCTGTCTCTGACTGCCTTTCCTTGTCCCTGTCTCCCTGTTCTCCTCTGGCCCTTGCCCTGCTTTATTCCGTAGTGTTTGCCATGACCCCATAGTATATCCCGTGTTAGTTTGCAGGTCACTTGATTGTCTCTCTCCTACCAGACTGCAGTAAAAGGGGCTGTGTCTTTCTGCTCCTGTTGTACCCTCTGTGTTGACAATGGTGCCTGGCACAGAGTTGGCATTCAAGGCATTTGGTGCAGGAAGGACTCATTGAATGAACGCCAGGATCAAGGGACAATGGGTGGGGGTTGGAACATGGACAGTGAGTTAAGGAAATAAAAGGCCAGGTCTTTCAGACAAAACATCCAAATGTGGACATCTGTGCGTAAGGACACTGGCCTGCTGGGGACCCCGGGGCAAGAGGCAGAGCTTGGAGAAACTTTGACACCATTTGAAGGAGACAGGCATGAAGTCCTTTGCCAAGGTTCCTAGTGACTGCTCCACCCCCATCTAAAGCCGGACAGGCTATGAAGCCCTTGTGAAGTCAGCAGCCTTGGTAGCCAGATGCTTCCAGATTCCCTTTCACAAAGGCTGATAATCCATGAGGCTTTTTCCCTGGAGCAACTGTGACTCATATCCTTTGCCTGCACATTTCAAGGCAGAAAATAGAGCAAAACTTGAACCCCAAAATAGAGCTGCATGTCTGACCAAAGGTGTGCTTTGCAGAAGCATGGGTTATTCCTGTCCAGGTGTGGAGAGGCGTCTTTCTCATGATTGTCCACTGGTGGTCATTCCTTCCAGGGATTGAACCGGAACATGCCGCCTATTGGGCAATTCTTGATTCTCTGCACTCAGGGGCTATTGTCGAATGGTGGTTAACTGAGATTTACCCCACACAGCGCCTGGTCCCATGGCTTTTGTGGGAGCTCCTGGCCCCTCCATGCTGGGGCTGCTTGAGCTACAACTTACCCTAGAGGAAGAAAGAGACACCTGTCATTTCCTGCATGCCCATGGTAGCCAACATCGAGCTAGGTGTCTGTGGTGTCCTGAGTTCTCATGGAAATATTCTCTTGCATTTTACAGAGGAGGAAAGTGGGGTTCAAGGAAACTGTGTAACTCCCAAGTTCCTGTCCTATAAGCAGTGGAAGTAATATCCGATGCCTCATCCAGGGACTCCAGATCCAGGGCTCTATTCATGACGATGCCTTTTGGAGACAGGCTCCCTTTCCCATCCTGCTTGGGGCCTGGCCAGCATGGCCATCCTGCTTGGCTGTTTTATTAGTCTCTTATCAGCCTTCTGCCCCATGACCTCTGGATGGGAACACAAGGGTGTTTTTCCATGGAGAACATGGAGCAGAGGTTTGTCTGCTGGCCAAGAAACAGCCAGAGATGAGCTGCAGAAGGAGGAATCTGAGCTGTTCTGGATAACTCCCAGCTCAGAGAGCTGGTAGAGCTTTGTGGTTGAGCACTCAGGGTCAGGCGTCTGACGTGTTAGCTGTGTGACCCTGGACAGTCACCTCGTTGCAGAAATTCAGTATCCTCATCCATTACATGGAAATAAAGGTTCTTTTTGTATCTGAAGCTCTTAGTGGGGTGCCTCATGCATAGTAAGGATTTAAGAAACATTCGCAGAAGGAGAGAAAGTAATCTGGGATAATACACTTAAATGCACCACTGCCACACTGTCTTCACTTAGCAGATATTGAGCACTGCCATCCTGGGCACTGTTCTAGGTGCTCAGGATACTGTGGTGAGCAAAACAGACTGACACTCTCAGGCTGGGGGCTGTGGGGTGATACCAGACCCTTGGGGAGAAGATCTCTGAGCTGGGATCTAATGCATGAGGAACTTGATTGTGAGCAGATCTGGGTGAGTCCCAGGTAGGAGGAGGAGGAAAGGGAGAGCATTCTGGGTCTTGGTACAGCGTTTGGAATGTAACAAGGATGGAGTGGCTTTGGTCTGTCCCCCGAGACTAATGGGCAGCCATTGAAGGCTTTTGAGCAGTGATGGCTATTATGAGATTTGTGTTTGATCAAAAAGTTCATTCTGGCTGCTGCATGGAGCCTGGAGGCAGGTGACAGTTGTGGACTATCGAAGACCAGGTAGGAGGCCATTGAGGTGGTTTGGCAACAGACCAATGTGGCTTGGTGTAGGCCAATGGGTAGACCTGGAACCTGGCAGGAGGCCTGGCCTCCTGGCCCCATCCTGATCCCTGTGGACCAGTGTCTGTCACAGAGGCTATCCATGCTGCAGCCCTTGGTTATGAGTTGAGTTGTATCCCCTGAAAAAGGATCTGTTGGAATCCTAACCCCAGTACTGAAGCATGTGACCTTATTTGGAAATAGGGTCTTTGTAGATAATCAAGTTAAGATGGGGCCATTAGGGTGACATATATGGGATCATTATAGGGTGCCTAATGTCCTTATAGAAAGGAGAGATTTGGACACAGAGACAAACATGCACAGAGGGAAGATGATGTGAAGACGCAGGGAGAAGACACCGTCCACAAGCTTCGGAGAGAGGCGTGGAACAGATCTTACCCTCCCAGCCCTTGGAGGGACCAACCCCTCTAAACACCTTGATCTTGAACTTCTGGCCTCTAGAATTGGGAGAGAATAAATTTCTGTTGCTTAAGCCACCCAGTCTGTGGTACTTTGTTGCAGTAACCCTAGCAAATGAATGCCTGCTTGTCTCTTTGTAGAGAAATTTGGGGACCTACTAACCATCAGCACCTGGGTCGCACTCTTGGAGGTGCACATGTGGTGGTGGGTGGGGTTTCTGTGGGTGGTGCTGATGAGTATCCAGGGTGTGGGGAGGGTGGGCTGCAGAGCACAGGTCTCACACAAGCCATCTTCTGTGCCTTTGTACCCTTAGTCCTCGGATCTGTCCATGGAGGAGCCAGTCCACCAGAAAGCTCTGCACTTGGCTTTCAGTATGCCCCAAGGCTCCTTCAGAGTCCCCTACACAGTGGTGGTTGGCACTGTCATTTATTTAGGTGTAGGAGGAAGAGGTTGGACATAGCACTCAGAGAATGTAGCTCTGTCACTCACTGCCTTGAACTTGGCGAAGATCCTTGCACTTTGAGTCCCCCCCCCCCCGCTTTTTTTTTAAATCTGTGAGGTGGAACCATGTCCTTGCAGTGTCACTGTAAGGATGCAGGGAGGATGTGTGTAAACAAGGCTGCCTGGACAGCTGGGCACGGGGTGGCCAAGGGGTGCAGCCGAGCTGGGGTTGGCCAGCCCACTGCTCAGCGCCCCTTCCACACTGGTCGTGTTCTCACGAACTCCTACAGGCTGGGGTGACCCTGTATGTCAAGGGTCTCATAGCATTCCCAGCATGCAGTTGATAGTTTGCTTTGTCCCTTGAAGAAATTGTCCATTACACAACCTGGAGAGATATCTTTCAGAATTTAGTGAACGTCTGTTTCCTCCTCCCTGGTATCTTGATGCATGTCACTGAATGTATTTCTCTTTCTTGTTCTCACCATCAGGAAGGTCGAGACCATTAATTCTTATGTTTGTACAATTGCATTTCCCTTTTCCCCTGTTCTAATTTATTATGCTTTATTTATGTTGTATCCGTTGATGAAATAAGTTCTTTGTGGTAAGTGATCCCAGTTCCTTTGAGAAAATGTTTATAAGCAAATGCAATATGTTTTCAGACTTTGGCCAGCACATCATGGGGCTGTTCTGGGTCCTTAAGTCTGGCAGCTGGTCAGAGATGAGTGGAGTAGCCCTAGCAGCTTCATGGTGTTGAGCCTGAACCCCGAAGACATGGCTTCAGGGATTTTCTTTGATCACAGGGTGAGTCGGGAGGAGGCTGCATGGCCTGGAAACATGCCCATCTCTGCAGCACTTGATGGCTTTATTTTCTATCACGAGCAAGAATTAAAAGGATAACCCCAGGTATTTGGGGAAGCTCCAGAAGGTTAGCAAAATGCTTTCAGAGAGCTGGATGAGTTCCCTGGCCTTTGGCCCTCAGGTCCAACTTGACCTGGGCATTCTCACATGGCATTCTGCCATGGCCATCAGTTATCATATCTGCCATCATGCCCATTCTCCAGCACACTGGCCAGGCCAGGCAGCTGCCAGGCTCCTGGGGGGGGCGGTGGCAGTCCACGAGGACATCCTGAGGGTCAGCCTTGCCTATCTGTTTAAACAGTGGTTAGGATTTCACTTTCAGTGGAGGGTCTTTAGCAGGTAGTGGGTTTTTGCCATGTATAGATTGGCCCGGTGTTTCTACATGGGATCTGAGGGTTCGTAATCTAATCCAGGGAAGGGAAGGAGATCACCTCAAGAGTATTGCGTCCTGAGGGGGCAGCCTTGAGTGTGCGTGTGCAAACGTGAGAGCTTCCAGGCTCAGCAAGTTTGTGTGGGGGCCTTGCTCCAACTGGCGCACTTTACGTTGCTAGAAATGTCCCACAGCTATTATTATTCCCCTGTTTTCCAGATTTTTCTCTTTTGTAGAACTGAAAACTCTCTGCCTGGTGTTGCACTCAGCTCAGGGATGTGTGTGTGTGTGGCCAGCACAGTGCGTCGCCAGGGCCTTTAGATGGGGTGTTGCCCTTGGGTCAGGCACAGGGCTCACCCCTCCCCGTGGGTTCTTCCCCACCTGTTCCCCTCACTCCTCACCCTAAGATCTGCCTGGGGCAGAGTCTGTGTCGCCTCCAGCATCTGCATTGTCACCACACTAGCCTGGGGAGTGTTAGAAAAACCTTTCCCGACCGTCCACCATGTGTCTGTCACTCACTTTTCCAAGCATTTTTACGACTCTACTCTTCTTCAAACTGTATTAACGCTACAACGTGGACATTAACTATGTGTACAGTGGAGGGGCTGAACCCCAAACCAAAGGTGTAAGCAGAGTGTGTGCCAGGGTTTAGGCATCCTTGGCTTCTACACAGGCTTTACGGGCATCATCTGTCATTCCGCGCCCCCTGCCCGAGAGCTGGGCTTTGTCAGGGAAAAGACTGCACTGGAATTCATGGGCCAGAGCCTGCTGCTTAGAAATAAGTCCTCCCTAAGTGCCTTCCATATGGGGCAGGAGAAGGAGAGTGGTTCCTTGGATGATTTCAGATGGCTTACGGTCCCATGGCTCACAGATCAGTTCCCATTATGGTTGGAGCAAACTGTGCCAATGTGGTATATTTTCCTGGGTCCCAGGCAACTCTGGATTTTTGGTTTTGCCTGTCATCTGGGGCTTTTGAAGACAGTCAGGACTGAAGGCAGAAGTTTGCAGAGCATACACAGAGAGAAGGAGATGTGGCTGTGGTTGAGGGCGCAGCCGCTGTAGGGACACTGGGACACAGGAGGACTCTGTCCTGGGATCATTTGGGAAGGCGAGCGCCCCTCTGTTGGTGCACACACAGGGCAGGGCAAGGGGCAGCAAGGGGCTGGGAGGCTAGCGGGCTGGGGTCAGTTTTCTTACGAGGCAGTAACTCGCCCTGCGGTCTCCAAAGAGAGCCAGGCGTGGGTCTGATGAGCGATACCTCTCACTGCCTTCCCTCAGTCTGGAGGCATCCCCACTCCTTGGGGCAGTGATTCCAAATCATTTTGCTGCCGGCCACTCTAGTAATTGTGCCATATTGATGGAGCATGGTCCCGAGTCATGATTAATGTGAATCAAAGTGCTCAGCAGAACATGGCCTTACAGACAGATTAATCGCTGCCGGAAATGATCACAGTTTGATCGCTGGTCATTTTGTTTTCACTTGAAAACAGAACAAAAACCCAATAATTAAATTAGAGAAAATAAGTGCTTTTATATTAATGAGAAAAAAGGAAGTGAGAAGCACAATCATGTTTGGATTCGAAGAAGGACGAGACCCACAACACAGAGGCATGAGTGTCTATGAGACAGCACTCGCCAACCCAGTGGTTAAGTGAATATTTTTCTTATAGGTGAAATCTATGTAACAAGAAAAAAATCACTATCATCTTTTTTGGGGGGAGCACAATTAACCTAGTTTTTGGGCAAATGGCCTATGTGAGAGCTTGGCCTCAGGCACTGATTTTCTTGATTGCCTTTTGGGTGGTCTCCTGCCTTGTGGGAGCTTGGCTAAAGCAAGGCCACTTGGAGACCCAGTGACCACAAGTGTGGACCAGGAAAAGTCAGTCCTTGGAGTTTGGGGTTGCAGCCTAGCCTACTACAAACTGGCCCCAGCTCATTGTCTGCATGGAGGCCAGTTTACTTCCTCCCTTTGAAAGTTCTAGGCTGACCCCTAAGCTGATCCCAATCACAGACTATCCACCTGCTAGGTCTCATTGAGCATCCGACAACTTTTTGACACTTTTATTTCCCATATGCCAGAGGTTTTGACGAGGACCATTGCCACCTTGGCCCTAAATGTGGCCAATGTGGAGGAACCATTTGGTAAAGTGGAAGTGAGGGGAAGCTTGGGACAGACTTCCCAGATGACCTTTCCGTTTCCAAAGCCAGAAAAGGAAGGCTGGGCAAGCACATGCTCTCACCCTATACCATGGTAAGGGGGATTTCAAAAGTCCTGAAGAAATACCAGTATTTTTGTCAAAATAAGGAAAGATGGCTCTTCGGGCTGCAGAGACTCTGAACTGAACGTGGGCACATAATTGTGAAATGCCATGTTCTTTGGCATTTCACCATATTTCACTGAAAGAAATAGGGAAGAATAATGGAGGAGTGGAGACGGAGAAGGTCGGAATAAGCCCACAGAGCCATACGCAGAGATTTTGGAGAAACTCACACTCAGGACATGGATCCACAATAAGAGTGGGGATGCCTATTCAGATTTGGAGGAGGCCCTGGATAGAGCCCTTCTAGAGAAAACAGGGAAACACTGAATCTGAAGCAGGACAGTGAGGTTGACGTGTAACTTTAAACATGTATCCAGAGGTTATTGATCCACTGATCGATGTCAGTCAAAAGAGGGCTTCAGCACTGGCCCTGTCTCCTTCAACACATCCACAGTCTGTGAGCAGCTATGGCAGGGAGATCGAACATGCAAATGACAGCAAGTCAAGAGGGATGGCTGTTTCATCAGCCCCTCATGAGCCTGCCACATAAGAATATATGGGAACCTATGTGGCGTGATGCTCTCGGAATTTGTTTATTTACTTGATAGATGATGATTCCAAATATCTCCAATGACTGGAACAATATGTCAGAGATAACAAGATAAAATCTGAAACATGGAAAAACGGCAAGTCTCCCACCTGGGTTCGAAAGGTCAATCGCAGTGTTTAGTCTAGAATTAAAAACGGTAATAATACTTGACATTTATTGAGTTCTCTTACTCATCAGCCACGATGCTGAGTGGTTTCCAGACATTATCCCATTTAGTCCTCAGGGCAGCTCTGAGTTGGTAGGGTGGTAATCTCTGTTTTACAAAAAAAGGAAACTGAACCTTGGGTTTTAAGTAAATCTCCCTAGGTCATAGGGTATAGTAGATGAAATTATTGCGCAGCAAAAATTTATTCCTATCCCAAAATATCCATCAATGAGTTTACTCCTGTGCACCATCAATCCTGGACCGGGCCATGAACTTGCTTTGGCCTATGTCATGTGGGTAAAAGTGAATGTGTAAGTTTGGAGCCTAGGCCTTCAGTGACAAGGCATGTTTCCACCTGTCTCTCCACTTCTGGCCACGACAAGAAGAACATGCCCTAGGTACTCACTCACTGCCCTTCCACCTGAGCACAAGAATGAGGCATATAGAACAGGACCATTCAGCTGACCCAGAGACCTGCCAGTGGGAAAAATATATCCTCAAAGTTGTATGCCACAGGGAGTTTCTGGTTGTCACTTAGTAATGCTGACTGATACATAGCTCCACTTTGTAGATGACCTGGCATTCAAACCCAGATAATCCACTCCAGAGCCCATGTTCTTTGGCATTTCACCATATTTCATTGAAAGAAATAGGGAAGAATAATGGAGGAGACTTACAATATTCCCAGATATCGTGTTTTGGCTAAATACAAAAAAAGTCTATTCTCAGTTTATAATATCGTTCAATGTCTATCAAAATTCCAATCAGTTTTTTTTTTTAATTGGACGTTTACAAAATAATTAGAAAACTGTACTGGAAAGGGAAAGCTGGTTAATATAAAAATACTCAGGAAACAGGAAATAATGAAGGGGCCCAGTATTAACAGATTTTAGAACATTTACACTAATAATTAAATCACAGAGATACTTTGATACTGGACAAAACAGAGATTTACAGCAACAACAAAGTCTGAAGGAGATCCTACATAAAATAATTTAATAGAAGATGAAGGAGGAATCAGACACTATGGAGAAAGGAAGGATTGTTGAATAAATGGTTTTAGCAGAAATTATTAGTTATTTGGGGTGGTAAAAAGCTATAATACCTCATCATGAGCCAAAAATAAATAACAGTTCTATTAAGGAATTAACTAGGAAAAATAATCCTGGAAAATGAGCAAAAGATAGGCCATAAGACTTTTCAGATAATTTCCTAAAATTTAAAGCGATAAAAAAATACTACAAAAGTAAACAACTGACTCTTAAACAGTGTGGGGGTTAGGGCGCCAACCCCCACCCATGTGCTGTCAAAAATCTGCATTTAACTTTAAAAAAATTTTTAAAAATTCTTTTCTTTTTCTTTTTTTTTTTAAGACTTTTTTATTTATTTGAGAGGGAGAGAGAGAGAGCACAGTAGGGGGAGAAGCAGGCTTCCTGCTGAGTAGGGAGCCCGACAGGGGGCTCCATCCCAGGACCATGTGATCATGACCCAAGCCAAAGGCAGACGCTTAACCAACTGAGCCACCCAGGTGCCCCAAAATCTGCATTTAACTTTTGACTCCCCTAAAACATGGCTACCAATAGCCTACTGTTGACTGGAAGCCTTACCCATAACCTAAACAGTTGATTAACACATGGTTTGTATATTACCATTATTATGTAGTATGTATTTTGTAATATTATGTATTATTATGTAATATTATGTAATACCTATGTATAATACATAAGTATTATATGCTGTATTCTTAGCATAAAATAAGCTAGAGGAAAGAAAATGTTAAGAATACCATAAGGAAAGAAAGTACATTTACAGTACTGTACTGTATTTGTTGAAAAAAACCCACATATAAAATATAAGTGGGCCTACGCAGTTCAAACCCATGTTGTTAGAGGGTCTAGTATAGACACAACTTTATAAAAATTTGAAACCTCTTTTATTTTTAATTTATTTATTTTTAGAGTGAGAAAGAGAACGAGTGGGGGGAGAGGGGCAGAGGGAGAGAGAGAGAGAGAGAGAATCCCAAGCAGACTCCAGTCTCGGTGCAGAGCTCAACACAGGGCTCAATCTCAAGACCCTGAGATCATGATCTGAGCCGAAGTCAAGAGTCGGATGCTTAACGAACTGAGCCACCCAGGCACCCCCAAACTTTAAACTTCTTTTAAAGAAAAAAAAGAAAGATAACAGAGGGTAAAGTAACAAATGTTACAGATACGACAAGACAGAAATATTTACTTTGCCTCTTTCAAATCAGTGAGGCATACATTAGAACTTAGATTTTAAAACGGACCAAAGAGGGCACCTGGGGGGCTCAGTTGGTTAAATATCTGCCTTTGGCTCAGGTCATGATCCTGGGGTCCTGGGATGGGCTCCCTGCTCAGCAGAGAGTCTGCTTCTCCCTCTGCCCCTCCCCAACCCCAGCTCATGCACTCTCTCAAAAATAAATAAATAAAATCTTTTAAAAAATAAAAATGGGCAAAAGGCATGAATGAACAACTGACATCAGAAGAAATAAAGCTGAGTTCACTTCAAAAGATGTTTATCAAACTCCTCCTCTATACCTGGCCCTGCATCAGATACCTGCATTTCAAAACACACATGACAGGATGGACAACTACTGGAGTGAATTATAAAATAAAATGATATTTATGAAATAATCTTATATCTATTGCATGTGATTAAAAGTTACAATAATGCTGTCAAGGTTGTGATAAAACTATGTTTATACATTGTTGGTGGTCACGTCAATTAGGAAACCATTTTGCAATACATACCTAGAATCATACCTTTTGACCCAAAAATCTTGCTTCTAAGATGTTAGCCTAATGGTATAATTTAAATGAGAAATACATGAATATATAAGCATTTCATTGCAGTGCTATCCATCAGACTGAAAAATTGGAAATAACCTCAATGTTCAATGCAGGGAGTAGCTAAGAAAATTATGGGTGTAGCCACACCATAGACTACTCTGCAGGCAATAAAAATGATAATTATAAAGACTATGGGGAATATTTATGATATAACAGTATGTATATTTAAAGAAGAATAGCAGACTTGTATCTATGAGGTGATTATAAGTCATAAAAATTAAATATGTGATTGGACAGGGCCTGGGGGGCTCTGGAACTTGACAGTTTGTGGGATGGCTGGCCTGGGGGAAATTTTCCTCTTCCCAGTTGCATCTGATTTCCATTAGGGTTGTTACATCTTGCAGCAACAAATAATAATAATAACATTAAAAATGTTTTAAAGATGCAAAAGGACAGAATGAGGACAATGGGCCCTAGCTGTGCATAGGAAAATAGAGACTTGGAGATTTTAGTGAAAGAGAGTTCACTATGAGCCATCAACATTTTGAGTCAGTGAAAAATGTTTAGGAGATCCTTGGCTGTTTTTTTTGAGATACAGCCTGAGGCCTGTGGGACATGGGGGAATAGATAGGATGTGTGCTGGGTGCTGGGGCAGACTCAGGTTAGAGTCCTGGATACAGTTTTTAAAATAATTTATGTTGTTTTGTATTATTTAAATTTTATCTTTGATAATGTCATCAAAAAACCTTTTTAGTCACAGTTTGGTAAAGTATATAAAGACATTGATTTTAAGTACACAGCTTGACTTATTTTTAAATATGTACACTCCTATGTCACTAGCACCTGGGTCAAGATACAGAACATGATGATGGTATTCCAGAAGTTTCCATCATGTTCTAATCCAGTTCTCATCTATTTCTCACCTGGTGATAACCACTAACTTTGATCACCATCAATTCAGTTTTGCCTGAACTTCATATAAATGGAATCATACAGAATATACTTTTTATGTCTGACTTCTTTCATGTAACATAATGTCTTGAGATTATTCCGTATTGTTATGTCTATCTGGTGGTTTGTTGCTGTGTAGAATTCCATTATATAAATATACCACAATTTATTTATCTATTTCCTAGTTGACAGACATTTGAGTTATTTCTAATTTTGTGATATTATGGAGAAGTCTGCTGTGAACGTTCTTGTCCATGTCTTTGGTGGACGTATGTCTATTTCCCTCCGATGTGCACATAGGAATGGGATTGTAGTATTATAAAATAAACATATGTCTAGCTTTAGAAGATGCAGCTCCTCTTTGTGCCAAAGTGGTTGCAGGAGTTCTTACTCCCACAAGCAATGTATGAAAGTTTCAGCTACTCTGCATTCTCACCAACACTTCATGTTGTCAGTCTCTTTAATTTTAGGTCTTTGGAAGGCAATATAGTAGTGTCTCATTGTGGTTTTAATTTCTATTTCCCTAATAACTAAAAATCATTATTTTATTATATATATATTTTATAAATATGTATTTTATAGTTTTTAACTCTATTAGTGTGTGTGTGTTATCTACATGCAAATGCTTATCACCTACCAATAGACATAGTTTTACATCTTCCTTCCCACTTCTAGATACCTTTTAATTTCTTTCCTTGCCTAATTGGCATGATTAGAGCCTCCAGTACAATGTTGAGTAGAAGTCAGAATCATTGGTGGATATCCATCCTTGTCATGTTTATAATCTTCGGGGGGAAAGCAATCAGTCTTCCGGTGTGTTAGCTGTGGGTTTTTCATAGATGCCCTTATTCAGGTTGAGAAAGTTTGCTTCTATTTCTAATTTGTTGAATGTTTTATCATGAAAGGGTGTTGGAGTTTTTCAAATGCTTTTTCTGCATCAGTGGAGATAAATCATATGGGTTTTGTCCTTTATCTGTTAATACAGAGTATTACATTGACTGATTTTCAGATGTTAAATCTTGCATTCTTGGAATAAATGTCCTTGATCATTATATATAATCCTTTTTATATGCTGCGAGAGTTAGTTTGCTATTTTTTGTGTCTATAGTCATAAGGGATGTTGATCTGTGATTTTCTTTGCTTGTGATTTGTGTGTGTGTGTGTGTGTGTGTGCGCCTGCTTTTAGTATCAGGGTAATACTAGCCTCATAGAAGGAGTTGGGAAATGTTCATTCTTTTTGGGGGGAGTGAGTGGGTAGGAGAGAGTTTGTAAAAGCTTGATATTAATTCTTCTTTAAATAAAAATTTGCCAGTGAAGACATCTGGGCCTTGGCTTTTCTTTGTGGGAAGTTTTAATATTACTAATTCAATTTCCTACTGGTTTTAAATCTATTTTGACATTCCATTTCTTCTTGAGACAGTTTCAGTAGTTTGTGTCTTTTTAGGAATTTGTCCATTCACCAAAATTATATTATTTGTTGCTCATAGAGTTATTCATAGTATTCTCTTATAGTTCTTTTTATTTTTGTAAGGTTGGTATTGAAGTCATCTCATTCCTGACCCTACTGACTTGAATCTTCTGTCCTTTTTCCTTGGTCAGTCTAGCTAAAGGTTTGTTGATTTTTTTTCAAGATTTATTTATTTATTTATTTGTCAGAGAGAGAGAAAGAGAGTCAGGGGGATCAGCAGGCAGAGAGAGAAGCAGGCTCCCTGCTCAGGGACTCAATCCCATGACCCTGGGATCATGACCTGAGCCAAAGGCAGAGGCTTAACTGAGCCACCCAGGAGTCCCAAGGTTTGTTGATTTTATGGATCTCATCAAATAATAACTTTTTGTTTATTGATTTTCTCTGTTGTTTTTCTGTTTTTTTTTTTTTTCATGTATTTTCACTCTAAGATTTATTATTTCCTTCCTTTTGCTTATTTTGGGTTTAATGTAGTCTTCATTTTTTTTTTTTATAGTTACTTAAGGGGGAAGGTTAGATCGCTGACTTGAGAGCTCTCTTTTTTAAAAATGGGGTGTTTACTACTACAAATCTCCCTCTAAGCATTGCTTTCACCGCATGCCATGTTTTGGTATGTTGTGGGGTTTTTTTCCATTTATTTCAAAGTTTTTTAAAATTTCCTTTGTGATTTCTTCTTTGAAACATTGGTTATTGAGGAGTGTGTTGTCTAATTTTCACATATTCATGGATTTCCAACATTTCCTTCTGTTCTAGATTTTCTTTCTTTCTTTCTCTCTTTCTTTCTTTCTAAAAGATTTTATTTATTTATTTGAGAGAGAGAGAGGAGCAGCAGAGGGAAAGGGAAGAAGCAGGCTCCCGGCTGAGCAGGGAGCCCGATGTGGGGCTCAATCCCAGGACCCTGGGATCATGACCTGAGTCTATGGCAGATGCTTAACTGACTAAGCCACCCAGGTGCCCCTCTTTTTTTTCTTTTCTTTTTTAAAGATTTTAGTTTTAAGTAATCTCCACACCCAACCTGGGGCTTGAACTCACAACCCCGAGATCAAGAGTTGCGTGCTCTTCTGACTGAGCCAGCCAGGTACGCTCTGTTCTAGATTTTTAATTTAATTTCACTGAGGCCGGATAACACACTTTATGTGATTTTAACCCTTTTCATTTTATTGAGGCTTGTTTAATGGCATAGCATATTATCTATCCTGGTGGAATGTTCCATGTGTGTATGAGAAGAATGTGTATTCTTCTCTTTTCAAATAGAGTAATAGAGGTCTGTTAGGTTTAGTTGGTTCATAGTGTTGCTCAGGTCTGTTTCATTGCTGACCTTCTACTTTGTTGTTCCATCAATTATTGAAAATGAGGTATTATAGTTTCCAGTTATTATTGTTCAGTGGTCTATTTCTGCTTCCAATTCTATCAGTTTTTGTCTCATGTGTTTTGGGGGCTCTGTTGTTACATGTATGTATCTCCTATATAACATATACATTATATTTATATCTAACTATATAATATATATGTAATACAATTAGAATTAGATAGAATTATGTACCTAATGCAATTAGATATAATTATTATATCTTCTTGATGAATCGACAGTTTTTTCATTATAAAGTATCCCTCTTTATCTATGCTAACACTTTTATCTTAAAGCCTATTTTGTCTGATATTAGTCTCTTTTGGTTAATGTTCCCATGGTACATCTTTTCCCATCTTTTACTTTTTACCTGTTATATCTTTGAATCTAAAGTGTGTTTCTTGTAGACTGCATCTGATTGGATTTTTTTAAAAAAATTTATAACTCCCAATCTTTGCCTTTTGATTGGAGTATTTGATTCATTTACAATTAATGTAATTACTGATGAAATATAATTTGCATCTTCCATTTTGCCATTTGTTTTCTGTATGCCTTATGTCTTTGTTCCTCTGTTCCTCCATTACTGCCTTATTTTGCATTAAATAGATATTTTCTAGTGTAGCCTTTTAGTTCTGTTGTTGTTTCTTTTATTATTTATTTTTTGAGTTATTTTCTTAGTGATTGCCCTGAGGATTACATTAACACTTTAACTTAAAACAGTGTAGTTCAGATTAATAGTAGCTTAGTTTCAGTATTATACAAAAACTTTACTCCAATATAGCTGTTTGTAGTATGATTGCCATACAAATTAAGCAGAGAAGTGATGACCAGCACCTGGGACTAAGGCAGTGGCAGTGGACTAGGGAAGGAAGGAACAAAGTGGAGAGAAAAATTTGGTAATAGAATCCACAGGGCCTGGGACCTGGTTGCATGTGGAGGAAAAGATCAGAACAATCACTTTGTGTCTGAAAGATGTAGCTTGTTCCATATGAAGAATGCCATGGACTCTGTGCTTGAACTACCTTTAGGAACATGTCTCAGAATCCACAGTACAGTTGCAGCAGAAGTGAATAGAGGAGAAACACTCCTCATTGCAGGCATCAGCTACACAGATCATTCTTCCAGATTCCCCTGGCTGGGTTGGGCATCTCTTCTTAGGCTCACACAGAATCTACATTTTATCTCCTGTGAAGCACTTAGTATAATATTTTAAACTATCTACTTATGTGCCTATCTTTCCCTGTAAATTGTGAATGCCTTAAGCATAGGAACCACCACTGTGTTGCTGTCTTGTCCCAGAGTAGGGGCTTCACAATTGTGGGTGGAACTGAGGGTGGGTAAAGTAGGTTGGGAGGAAAAGGGAATCTGGCAGGCTGGTACTGAATGAGTCCATCAGTTCCTAAATCCCTCTCCCAGTTCAGGAACCGCCCAAGCCTGAGCAGTGTGCTCAGTGTCTTCACCCCAAAGAGCTGAAAGTCCACAGGCTGTGTTCCTGGTATCCAGTGATCAATGAGCCAAGAGTAGGCAGCATTGTGATTATGTATTGAGCAAGGAGCTTCAGCCTCTTGACTCAGGATGGCCAGTGCCAATTTGTCTACTCCCTACTTGCATCTGCCATCCTTGTTCTGTTCATCTGCTCAAGTCATGCGAGACTATGGCCTCCTCCGAGCCCCTGTTGACTCTTTCCCTGCAGGAGCTTATGAGATCTGCGCTGACTTGGGGGGCTGAACTAGGACTCCCATATTTGTTTTCACATGTTTAGCAGGACTGTTGCCAGCTTCTGGAACTGGACCCTTGCAGACTAGTTAGGTGTGAGGTTGTCATGGTCCTTCTCAGTGCTTGAGACACCTACTCTCGCTAGAGCAAGGGTGGCCCCTGATGCACAGTGGTTTCTCCAGAGCCCTCGTCTTGCTTTTCAGAATCCCTGCTGAGAGCCCCCAGTATGCCTGGAGGCCCAACAAACAACACTGTGATGATGTATTCTTCCCCCCTCCCGATTTGGGGAGCTAATATCGCTCTAAGCAATTTAACTTCCCTGAACATCTTTGGTGAGTGTAGCTTTTGAACAGTCATGGAGTTTGCCAGATACTTAGTAGTGCCACTTTGCTGAGCAGGGGCTTTTTCTGATTTGAGAGACAGGCAGCTTCAGGTTGACTCTTTAAGTGAAGCAAAGTGGAAACTGGGAGAGAAGGCTGTAGGGAGGACCAGCCAGGTCCAGCCACCAGATACTAAGCATCTTCATGGTAAAAAATGTAAATCAGTGTGCATGCTGGGAAAGAACATTGGGGAAGGAGGGAAGGAAGGAAGGAAGGAAGGGAGGAAGGAAGGAAGGAAGGAAGGAAGGAAGGAAGGAAGGAAGGAAGGAAGGAAGGA
>NW_023270265.1:11784974-11876628 GCF_011800145.1 Mirounga leonina | reverse complement strand
ACAGAAGGGAGAAAGGGAGGATGATGTAACCCATGGGTCCTGGGGTCTGAGGCCTTGAAGCACATGCTTCCTTTGGCCTCCGAGCCCCAGTGGTGGGAAACCACCTTAACTGGTTTGGGCCTGACAGTGCTCATCATACAAGGTCACCGGTGGATGCTGACAGTGGGTCTGTTCATAGCTTCTAGGCTGACAGATACATGAGGATTTGTTCAGCACAGCTAATGAGCCTGGTGGTGCTGATGGGCAGGCTGCATGAAGAGAACCAAGTGCTGCATGATAATAGGGCCTAACATTGGGGGAGCAATTCGTGTTTTCAGAGCACTATCATATACACGATCTCATTCTAGCCTCAGAGCAATGCTGCGAATGTGTTATCACCACTCTGTTCTTTCCAGAGGAGAAAACCCAGGTGTGGAATGGTCTTGCCAATCAACCAAGGTGGGGACCTCTCCTGAGATTCATGAGACCCTCCACTGGAGTCCTTCACTCCCGGCACCAGGACAACCACACAGGAGAATTGTTTTCCAGTGTGGAAGCAAAGACTGTGCGTGTGGAAAGAAAAGCTCCACCTGGGGGTGGCCTCCTTCGGTCAGTCTTCAGAGTCAAGGCAAGGGTTAGCAGGGAATGCTGCAGAAGCCCCTTCTCTCCCCCCAAGCTGTCAACATCAGGCTTAGCCTTCTTCTCAGAAGACTGAGAGAAATGTTTTCCCCAAGAGAAGTCAGTGCTCAAATCATGTGCCCAAGCAGAGAAAGCAGTGGTCCAACTGAGTGAGGCAGGCATAGAGATAGAAGTTATTAAACCAGACTCCATTTATTCATTCGGTCATTCATCACATGTGTACCAGCAAGTGGTAACGCCAGGCATGGTACAAGATTCTCAGGGATTGGGGGTCAGGAGGAGAGACTCCCAGGTAAATAAAATGGAGCCCTGTCCTGGAGCCCTTGGCGTGGAAGTATACAGTGCTCTCCCTCCCCAGCATGGCCAGTGCTGTGTGGGTACATGTGGGTCACTGTGCACACCGAGGTACAGAGGAGAGTGCAAAACTGAGGGCTGGGGAAAACGTCAGCAAGGAAGGGGCTCCAGACCTGGCCGGAAGGGCCCGCCATGCTATGATACAGGCACAGTGTCTTCCGGCCCCCATACCCTGTAGGCCCCGCATGAACACCTCTCCACCTGTCTGTGGGGGCAGAATGATAGGAAAACTTTGCTCCTGGGAGTGGAAGATGATGCAATCACTTTGGTAAACAATCTATCCATTGCTTATTAAGTTAAGCATAAATTTACCTTAGGAGCTACTCTTCTGCACCTAAATATTTACTCAGAAGAAATGAAAACATAGACTCACACAGGGGCGCCTGGGTGGCTCAGTTGGTTAAGTGACTGCCTTCGGCTCAGGTCATGATCCTGGAGTCCCGGGATCAAGTCCCGCATCGGGCTCCCTGCTCGGCAGGGAGTCTGCTTCTCCCTCTGACCCTCCTCCCTCTCATGCTCTCTGTCTCTCATTCTCTGTCTCTCAAATAAATAAATAAAATCTTTAAAAAACAAAACAAAACATAGACTCACACAAAGACTTGAACGTGAATGTTTCAAGCAGCTTTAATCATAATAGAAAAAGCTGGAAATAATCCAAATGCCCATCAACAGGTGACTAGATGAAGAAATGGGGAGGTATTCGGATAACAGAAAACTAAACAGTAATAAAAGAAAACAGCCTACTGATACATATAATGATAAAGATGAGTCTTGAGAACATTATGATGTAGGAAAGATGTTAGGATTTGAAGCCAATGGCCAAAAAAGAATTCTTGAGATGTCTTTGGTGCAAAAAGGTGGTTTTATTAAAGCACAGGGACAGGACCCATGGGCAGAAAGAGCTGCACTGGGGTCATGAGGAGTGGCCCATTATAGACTTTCAAGTTGGGGGGCGGTTAGGGATAGTGTAAGTCTCTAAGGAACTTCAGAAGCAAGGTTTCCAGGACCTTGAAGGGGGCTAGCTATTGTTGGGAAAAGGTCATTTATTACTGTCTAATAAAACCTGAGTCATGAGACCCTTCAGATGTATGTCGGTGGGTCATATGCCTGGGGAATGATTGCCAACCTGTTTTGGGGGAGGTTTAGAGATAAAAGAAGTTTCCAAAGGAATTTTATATGTTAAAGTAGACATATAGGATCCTGGGGTCAGGATAAGATTGCCTTTTGCCCTTAGCAAAGTATTAACATCGAAGCAGCTGAGTTTCTAGAGGAATGTCACTCTGCCTGTTTCAAGGACCTGTCAGTGGGCTATAGGTAGTAAGGAAATTTAATTTTTTTTTTGCTTTTGTTTCCCACATCACATTATGTTGAGCAAAGGAAGCCAGATGTATGTATATTCCATGTATGTGAAACCCTAAAAAAGACTAATCTGATCTATGGTAATGTTCCCTGGTTTCTGGGGTGAGGTGGGGTGGGAGCTCACTAGGCAGGGTGCAGGGAACTGTCCAGGGTGATGATTATAGTGATGGGTGCACAGGTGTATATACTTGTCAACTCTATAACCTGCGCACCTCGAAGCTGGTGTTGGCAGAACATTGGGCAATGTCCCGGAGACCTCCTGTTGCGCCACAGCTCTCCCCCTTTATCTGCTAGATTATGACGAGGCCCAGGGCTTCCCAGGGGAGGGTCCAGTGTCACCAAGGGGTGTTACTGAGGGGTGCTGTATTCAGGTTCTCCAGAAACACAGAATTAATAAGATGTATGTACATATATAAAGAGACTTATTGTGAGGAATTGGCTTACACGATTTTGGCATCTGAGAAGTCCCAAGCTCTGCAGTTAGCAAGCTGGAGACCTAGGAGAGCCAGTGATGTAATTCCAGCCTGAGGCCAAAGGCCTGGGATTCAAGGAGAGTCAGGGTACAAATTCCAGTCTGAAAGCCAACAGGCTGGAGACCCAGAAAGAGCTCATGTTTCAGTTCAAGTCAGAAGGCTGGAAAAGACTGATATCCCAGCTCAAACAGCCAGGCAGGAGGAATTCCCTCTCACCCAGCCTTCTACTTCCATTTAGTCTTCAACTGATTGGGCCAGGCCCACCCACATTAGGGAGGTCAATTGACTCTACTCAGTCTATAGATTCAAATGCTGATCTCATCCAGAAACACCCTCATGGACACACCCAGAATAATGGTTGACCAAATGTCTGGGTCCCTATGGCCTAGTCAAGCTGACACATAAAATTAACCATCACAGGGCTCACCAATGGATCTTAGAGCAGCAAATGGGTGCAGTGTTACATATTGTATGCGCTCAGGTTCAGTGGACCAGGCTCCTGGTGGGGCAGGGAAGGTAGTCTGTAACAACCCCCTCCCCCAACAGAAACTGATTTGCCCACAGAGACACATGCTTTCCATCCCACACCCTACAATCCATGTTTAGAGTTGCTGCTACACAATTGAAGAAAATTGGCATTTTCTATAGAACCTTGGCCACATGGAGGTAGGAGTGATCCCTGGATAATGGGGCTGTGGAAAACAAGCGAGTTGGGCTCAGTTTGTTCATTCATTTATTCATTCATTGCCTAATTCTACACATATTTACTGAGGTCCTACTTCTATAGATCAGATGCTAAGCAGTGGTGACATTTGTAGGAGTGAAGACCAGATGGGGTCCCTGCCACTGAGGAGATTATGCTTCAGTGAGGGACTATCACCAAAACGTAGTCACCCAAGGAAGTATCAGTCAAACTGCAGTCCTGTCCATGCAAGAGCCGTGTGGGATCCGGGAGTGGACCTGGCTCCCCTGACCGGCGGGGTGTCTGCAGGGCTTTCCTGAGCATGCTGGCCCCACGTCTGTGGGGCTTGCCTTCGTTGTCCACTTGCTGGGTTCTGCCATCACCAACCTGACTAGCTAGCACATTGCCTGACCTCTCATGTTCCATTTTCATTTTAATCCAAAGTTGTAATCTTCCATTTGGGCGAAGGTCCCTGTTTGCAGCTGGTCTCGCCGTGGCAGGTGACTGCTGAGTGTGCAAAGCCACCTCTGAGTGGCAGTTTCACCTGATCAGACAGACAACACACTCCAACCCTTGCTGCCTTCCCATTAACCCCTCATCTCTCCAACTCTGGGGAAGCGTTCCCTGGGGCAAGTGTGGCCGACCTTCGGGATGGGTGTGGGGAGAGAGTGGTCTGCACAGCAGGCTTACGGGCTGTGAGGCAGGGTGTCCGAAGCAGGGTGTGACTCCACCAGGTGAGCCCTCTTGTCTTCATTTTCACATTGTATTCATCCTTTCCTCTTTCCTGCAGCTCTCTGATTTCCTTTTGGAGAGCTGCCACTTGCCCCTATGTAGAGTCTGGGGGGCATTTTCCCAATGATAGATGCCAGAAGGCCCCGATATTTCTTCTCGCTGCCTAGGACAACCAGAGGGAGCACTAAGACCTAACCTGGCTGATGACATGCTTTTTGTGGGGCTTGGAAAATTGGAGGACCAAAAACCCGCTAGGGTTCCTTCATCTGGGGGCATGGGGCTGGGGACAGATTGGTCACACTGTTCCTGCTCCAAAGGCCATTTCTGTAGTTTGCTCTCCAACCCCTTGGAGTTGCCTTATATCCCAGCTCCATTTTCCAGCCTTTGCCAGTGATTCCATGAGCTCCCAGATTCCTTCCAATAATTCCCCAACTTTAATTAGAATTAATTTCTGTTCCTTGCCCTAAAAAAACCCAGTGGTGATGATAGCCTCCTGGACCCTTTTCAAATGGATACTTTTTGTTCCCACCGTGTTCTGCACTGACCTCATCAATGTGAGAAGGGTGTTTTCAGTTCAGCTCGGTAGACCTCTCTGAATTAGTCTGTCGAGTGCTGACCTGCATAGGGGCTGTTCCTGTGTTACTAGAGAAGGTTTGGTCAGCTTATGGTAATCAGACCATGTGCATGAGCACAGACAAGGCTAAGATGGTTTCTCGGGGTCAAAACTGCGCTTAATCCCCATCTGCTCCCGTTTGAAAAGCGAAATCCGGAGCATCTATTTTATACTTTTTTAATACATGACATTTATGTAACGTATGGAAGTTGCAAACCTCCTCCTGAACTTTGAAAAGAATGAGCATTAGCAGCTCGTGAGTGTCCAGGGAAGAGTATTAGGGAGGTCTGGGCTAGAAGGAGATTGCTGGAATAGGAATTGTTTGGGAAGGGAGTTGGCACAGCCGAATAAAGGCTCACCTCCATCATGTGCATGCTCCACCCAGGGGAGGGCTCAGTACCCCCCACCATCATGTGTAGGAGCATTTGATATACTGGTATCTGTAGACTCCAATCCTTGACACCTGTTTCAGAGGATGTGCTAAAAAGGGGGAAAAACCTAACATTCTCAAGCATCTACAACAGGGTTGACACTTTGTATCCAGGACCTCATTTAAGATTCACAACAACACCTTGGGGAACTGTGGCTCAGAGGGACTAAGTGACTACTTGTAGATCACACAATTGGTAAGTGTCTGGGTTCACACGACTTCAACACTCATTCACGTAATTTACTCCCTTGACCTGCATTTTTGGGGTTTAACACAGTTCAGCAAGCTTGTGAGGAGGAGCTGGGAGGCTGGTGTTGGGACGAAGATCACCAGATTTTGTTATTTTCTGCTCATGTTAGAGTACAGAGTTTAACAAAAGAGCCACATTGCATAGTGATGTTGTCAATCTGGGGACGGCTTTCTCAAATGTAACCAGGGCCAACTCTTTGTATTTGGTGAGCTAATTTCTTTCTTTTATAATAAAAAGGTATAAAGATTTTTTTTTTTTTTGCCTGCCAGGAGGGCTGATGAAAAGGGTCATTTGTATTTCCTGTGTTTATGACTTACCTTTTCACGTAGACTTAATTTCTGAAGATTTCCCATTACTATCGGTTACTCTCAGCCTGTTAAATAGGGCGCGGGATAAGGAGCGGTGACATTTATAATCCCTCGGCATACTTGTTTGATACAATGATTGGCATCCACTGATCTGCAGTGGAAGTGCAGTTTCTTCTGTTAAAGTTTATATTTAATTGGACATCTTGAGAGTACCGCCCAATTATTATCTTCATTAATGGCATTTCATGGCTTGGTTTTCTGGGGCCGCCGGGGCTTCCGGCTGGCTCCCCTTCTTGCCTCCATTTTGTACACTTGTTAATTCTGGGTCAGTTTCAGCTGCTCTCTCTAATTTGTGGAGCAGTCCTAGCCTCCCCTTCTATCTGACTTGGTTGTGAAGTGCCAAAACCCCAAGTTCAGAAGAATTTGTTATTTAGAAATTATTTTTCCCTCTTTTGTAAATTAATTTCCTTTCCTGCAAAGACAGCCAAAGCACCACAATGATTTTCTACCACAGAGAGGTAATGAGGCTTAGGGGAAAATGTTTAATAGGAAAACATTTTCCCACACTGAGAATTAGGAATTCTGGGTGGAGAAGGAGCTGATGAATTTTTTTATTGTTATGTTAATCACCATACATTACATCATTAGTTTTTGATGTAGTGTTCCATGATTCATTGTTTGTGCATAACACCCAGTGCTCCATGCAGAACGTGCCCTCTTTAATACCTATCACCAGGCTAACCCATCCTCCCACCCCCCTCCCCTCTAGAACCCTCAGTTTGTTTTTCAGAGTCCATCGTCCCTCATGGTTCATCTCCCCCTCCGATTTCCCCCCCTTCATTCTTCCCCTCCTGCTATCTTCTTCTTTTTTTTTTTTTTCTTAACATATTGCATTATTTGTTTCAGAGGTACAGATCTGAGATTCAACAGTCTTGCACAATTCACAGCGCTTACCAGAGCACATACCCCCCCCAGTGTCTATCACCCAGTCACCCCATCCCTCCCACCCACCCCCCACTCCAGCAACCCTCAGTGTTTCCTGAGATTAAGAATTCCTCATATCAGTGAGGTCATACGATACATGTCTTTCTCTGATTGACTTATTTTGCTCAGCATAACACCCTCCAGTTCCATCCACGTCATTGCAAATGGCAAGATCTCATTCCTTTTGGTGGCTTCATAATATTCCATTGTATATATATACCACATCTTTATCCATTCATCTGTCGATGGACATCTTGGCTGTTTCCACAGTTTGGCTATTGTGGACATTGCTGCTATAAACATTGGGGTGCACATACCCCTTCGGATCCCTACATTTGTATCTTTGGGGGTAAATATCCAGTAGTGCAATTGCTGGATCGTATGGTAGCTCTATTTTCAACTTTTTGAGGAACCTCCATACTGTTTTCCAGAGTGGTTGCACCAGGAGCTGATGAATATTAAAACCAGAGAGTGCGATGTTTCTCGGTGAAGGTTTCTGTGAGAGTGTGCATATGTTGTGCTGGGAAGGAGTTACGTCTGTGCCTTCATGCATATTATTGATGTCCCTAACTAGAGAGACTGTGAAATGGTTAAAGACTTTTTTATTTGTTTTTTTAAAGATTTTATTTATTCATGAAAGGGAGAGAGAGAGCAAGCAGGGAAAAGGCAGAGGGAGAGAGAGAAGCAGGCTCAATCCCAGGACCCTGAGATCATGACCTGAGCTGAAGGCAGACGCTTAACCGCTTAACCGACTGAACCAGCCAGGCGTTCCTGGTTAAAGACTTTAATGTCCACAGGGGCTGAAGCCAGGGAGAAAGGTACACGCTAAAAGTTTAATGTTGGGAAGCCAGGAGTATTCCAGAGCCCAGGGATTCTGCCCCGCCGGAAACCTTTTTTGATTTTATGTAGTTGGAAGTTTCATCTTACAAAATACCCTATAAGCTATACAATCCTTTCAAGATGATCGCTCAGCTGGCGGAGGGGGGAGAGGAGGGGACAAATGCATACCAGAGAGCCCAGAGCACCAAGATGTAGTTCAATGTGCGAGACCCCGTTCCTGTTATTTATTCATTTATTTAGGTGACAGAGACTTTATTTGGAGAGGGAGGCAAGAATGGAGGAGATCAGAGCTCCTGAGAAACTAGGTTTCGTGCAGGTCCTGGAGACCTTGCGGTGGTGTTGGCCGGATACCCAAGTGCCCATTTCATCACAGATTAATTGGGGAATTCAGGTGCGTTGGAAGGTCACTTGAATTGGGGGATTTACGAAACACTGAAAAGGATCAGTGAAAGAAAAGCAGAATTTCTGAAACAGTACATTTGTCTTGCTTTCCCTCCGGAGAGAGCTTTTAAAAAGGCCATTTTCGTTGTTCTGGAGTTGATTTGAAATTTCCGCCTGCTCTAGAAGCTTGCTTCCCTGTGCTGTGTTGGCAGGTTTGTGCCCCGCCGCAGGCTGACTCCTCCTCGTTTACTCAAGATTGTTAACTCCACTGAGCGCTCCCTTGTTCCTCGTTCACACAACCCCTCGTGTTTGTGCTTCACGGTTCCACGAAAGCGCTGCAAGAAATGGAAGGGGATGGACGTGCAGCTTGTTTTTAGATTTGTTGGGGAGTTGGGATGTTACCTTAGCTCCTATTCCTTACATGCACTGCACGGCTGGCAGATCCCTGAGCACTTTATTTAGTGGGGAGGGGAGAGGCTCTGAAGGAAGGGGGGGGCAAGCGGAGGGGGCGGAGCTCCTGGAGAATGTGGTGACCCCCTGGAGCGGGAGTGGTGCTGTGGAGTGTCGCCTTGGAGTGTGAGCCCAGCTCTCGTTCTCCAGCCCGTGCGCCCTGGGACGTGGCCCTACAGATAACTCCTAGGCACCTCGGGCCTTCAGTTGCCCCGGGGAACGTTGTAGGTCTGAGCCTTTAGCCCAGCACCTGTAGCCTCTGGGGCAGGCTTGTAGCAACTGGACCAGTTAAAGGGATCCTGAGGTGTGTTTAGGTGGGGCACCATTGACGTCCGCTGCACCTTTGTCAAGAAAGAGCCTTAAATCAAGGTGGAAAATCACAAATGTTTCAACAGTGTGTGATTGCAGTTTAAAAGGCATAGAGGGTACCTTGATCTGGGAGCATCTAGGAAGACTGTGTGAGAGAACTAGCATATGAAAAAATCTGGAGAAGTTTGAGCTTTTGAGCATGTGACAGGGAGGGTCTTTTGGTTACATGTGATAGAAGTCCAGCTCAAGTTAGTGTATGCAGAGATGCAGAAATGGAACATGTAAATTCACTTAATTAGCAGGTCTAAAGGGCACATGTTCAGGAATCTGTCCTATTATTTGCCTGCTGGTCTGTTCGATCTGGTTACATTCACTGATTCAACAAATAAGCATGCACTCTGTGCGGGATAGAGCCCCCCTGCCCTTATGGAGCTCAGGGACCAGTTTTCCCCAAGGTGGATAGGATGGTGGCTGGTAGCCCTGGCCCACATTTTAATGGCTTCTCATCCCAAGGAACGTAGAGGCTGAATCTGTGTCCGCATTCATCTATCACTGCTCTTAGAAAGACTGGGCTTGGTCTGGCTTTGGTTATGTTCCTATTCTATGAGTTCCTATTCTATGGTTAGGATCCTCCAATGGGCAACTGCAGAGTGGTATCTTGTGAGTGGTATTTGCTCAGACCCGGATGAGGTCATATAGGGACCATTTCCAGATGGAATGGGGGTCTAGCCAGGCCCCAAACTCGAGGTGTCCACCATGTATACTCCAGGCCCAGGGTACAAGTCAAGCAATCATTACCACAGACGGGGGCTCTGTGTGATTGGAGTGATCAGAGTGGAGGGTATATGGAGGGAGGGGACTGGTACAAGTCAGGCTGGGACCAGATTTAGGAGGATTCTGAATGCCAGGCCAGGACTTTAGACTTTATTCTGTAAATCACAGAGGAATATAGGGCCTGGCATGATCCACAGTGGGTTTAGGAAGATCACTGCAGCAGAAGGTTCGTACCAGGCATAAGGTTTATGGGATTTGAGAACTGACTAAATTAGAGGATGGATCAAACGTGGTTGCAAGGCTATGCTCCTGCTTTTAAATATTTTGTTATCTCATAGGCCTTTTGAGATATTCCCTTCTTCTGCTTCTTGCCAGGACTATTTATTATAGTCCGGTCAGGTTTGGATTCTGGGAGCCTCCCACATCTGAAGCTGTCTTATTTTTAAAAATCTCAGTCTTGCTTTTCTCTAGGTATTTTACAATCCCTCTGGCCAAAGTCTGGGATACATTTGTGATTATATAGAGCTTTACCCTCCCCGGCTCACACATGCTATTAAAATGACAGGGCCACTTTTTCCTCAATGTTCTTGCCATTCCTATTTCTGGAACCACTTCTTCTTAGATCCAGAAGAGTGCTATCTCCTCCACAGTTTCCTCCACCTTCTGAGGTGGGTGACGGTCACTTCCAGGCTGTTCTTGGCGAAATGGCTCTTCAAGCAGATACCTTAGAAGATTTAAATCCCCTATCGCTTCTGTGCTTTGTCTCTCCCTATGTCTGTGAGTGGAAAAGGAAGGAACTTAAGTTTATTGATCATTGAAATTCCCCCATGTCCTGTGAGTGAGGAATAACTTGCAAGGCTTCCTTACATAACAGGTATCTATCCATCTATCTCTCTGTTTATTTGTTTCTCCATTCATCCAACCATTTGTCTGTTGGTCCATCCATTTTTATCTCCGTATTCCTCTGTCTCTCTCTCTCTCCTCTCTCCATCTATACACACAAACACACACACACACACACACACCAGGGAAACTACCCGACATTTTCTCTCATTCAATTTCACTCATTAACATAAACTCATTTAATCCACACAACCTCCCTATAAGGTAGATATTATCTCTAAAATGAGGGCACCCAGTTTCAAGGAGCTTAAATAATCTGTCTAAAACCACAGAGCTAGTCTTTGGAAGTGCATGGAAGCTCAGTGGGCTTGATGTAAAGATTGTGCTCATCAGAGCACAGACAATGTGGCAGCATCATCTATAATAGCAAGAAACTGGAAGCACTGTAAATGAAAATCAATAGGAGACTGGATAAATAATTTAAGGTTTATCCATAAATGGAATACAATGCAGCTTCTCAAAAGAATGACTTAGATCTACATACACAAAGGGTGGGAAAATGTCCATGATCTATTGTTTCATGGAAAAAAAAAGCAAATTATACAACAGTGTGCGTATATGATCCCATATCTGTGAAGATTATCTTTGTATCTTTACATATGCATAGAAAGAGTCTGGAAGAATGCCCAAAAGTGTGCAGTTACCATCAGTTACTTCTGGGAAATGAGATTAGGGGATAGGAAGAAGTTTTTAATTAAAACTTGTTGGGAATTTTTATAAATATTATTATTTTAATAATAACATTTATTATTATTATTATTATTATTATTATTATTATTATTATTATTATTATTTAGAGAGATAGCATGCGTGAGCAATGGGGAGGGCAGAGGGAGAGGGAGAGAGAGAATCTTAAGCAGGCTCCACACCTAGTGCAGAGCCCAACGTGGGGTTCGATCTCATGGCCCTGAGATCATCACCCGAACCAAAATCAAGAGTCAGATGCTTAACCCACTGAGCCACCCAGGTGCCCCAATAATAGTTATTTTTATTTTAAGAATATAAAAGCCTATTTCTGACTTTAGCACTCTGCTACCGATGAAGGGCTGACATCTCTGCCCTGTCTTCCCAGGCATCTCTTCTGTTCTCACAGCAAGAGTTCTTCCTTTCTCTTCTCTGCCCAGAGTAAGCCATTGTGTCCGCATGGCTCCACTTGTCTCCAGTTCTGTGTGAGCTCAAAGCTTCCTGTTTGGGATACCATTTCCTTATCATAAAAATAATACTTACTAATAAAAAATGTAAATTAAGACAACAAGGCACTATTATATTACCTTTCAGAAAGGTCTAGGGATTTGGTGAGGGGGTTTGTTACCTATAAAATTTTTTTCACAAAGCACATGTTTTTGTTTAAAGTATCAGAATGTCAACAAGACAGTTGCAACTTTTTTTTTAATAAACTGGTATTCAGTTCACAGAGCAATGATTTAACATAAGTTGTACCAAAAGCAAAACTACCATCCCTTGTATATTGTCTGTTATACACGACCTGCTTTAAATTTCCATGCCAATTTATAGACCTTATACTGTACCATACAAGGTTAATGACTATTGCAAACTCCCTGAAAGACAGGGTTATCTTAATGCTAGATTTAGGAGTAGACAAACAAATGATCTTTCATATCCTTGTGATTTCAGTAGTATTTTGTAAAAAACATGTGAGATGTGTACATGAGTTAATCCCTCTGGAAAAAAGGAAAACCTGCAGTAGAACCAACTAGTTCATCAATTTGTCTTTGGCCACTTCATCTTCCTCTTCTTTTTTTTTTTTAAGTTTTAATTTAAATTCTAGTTAGCATATCGTGTAATGTTGGTTTCAGGAGTAGAATTTAGTGATTCATCACTAACATACAACACCCAGTGCTCCTCACAAGTGCCCTCCTTAATGCCCATCACCCATCTCTAATCGGTCTGTCTCTACTCTTTGACAACTTCTCTTTTTTAAGAATAAACTCATTTTGGAATAAGTTTTGATCATTAAACATAGCACAGAGAATTCTCACATCTCCCTTTACCCAGTTCCCCCTGATGTTACTTATCTAATCTCATCAATCTTACATTTCCACAGTATGTTTGTCGAAACAAAGAAACTAACTTTGGCACATTATCATTAATTAAACCCCAGACCTTATTTGGATTTCGCTGGTTTCTCCACTGATGTCCTTTTCCTGGCCCAGCATCCCATCCGGGATACCACACTGCATTTAGGACAGTTTCCTTTCTTCCCAGGCCAGAGTCTCTTTCAACCTAGCAGAGCAATACCATTTTCAAAATTTTCTTCAGGAGAGCGGATGTATGATGAGGTTGCTCATCATCTGCAGAGTTGTTCACCGTTCCCCCAGTTATTTTGCAACGTCTCCAAGATGCTCTCCCATGATGTCTGGATGACATGCAGAAGGAAACCCAAACAAGGTCACAGGAGGCTGTTCTTGTATACTTTTGTCATATGTTCAAGTGCTTCTCTTTCTTTAGCGGACCTGGTGGTTTTCTCTTTATAAAGCATTTTGGAGAAATTTCTGTGAAGTTGGCTGAGGCATCTGTGTGCTGCTTGCGCATCTTCCTGTAGAACAACATTGTGTGGAAACGTCACCTGGCTTCCCACACAGTGCTGCTCATTCGGGGCCTGGGGGCGAACCACAGCTCCCTCAGGACATCTGCTGGGGCTTCTGGGGGAATCTGGGAACATAGCTTCACTCACAAAACCAGCCAGCCTGTGGGTAAATGCTCTCCATATATATATATTTAATTATATTTTGTCTGAATTACAAAGCTATAAATGGCCATCAGGACCAGTAAAACAGTATAAAGAAGCATAAATCAGTGACTCCACCCCCACTGCATGCCACCCTCCAATCCCAGCCTGCTGAACTAGCCCCGTACCTCTCTGTGTAGGTACGGATGTATAACATGCATAGGGCACATTCATCTCAAACCACAGATTCAGCATCTGTCGTTTCCTGACTTGTTAATTTTAGCCATTCTGACTGGTGTGAGGTGGTATCTCATTGAGGTTTTAATTTGGATTTCCCTGATGCCAAGTGATGCTGAGCACTTTTTCATGTGTCTGTTGGCCATTTGGATGTCAAACCACAGATTTATAGGTGAAAACAGTGTCACTCTCTGTGTCTCTAGACGCCCTTACTTTTTACCTTGAGCTTCTGGGGGCAGAGGCCGGGGTCATAGCCATGTTGAGTCTCCCCCTCGCTCTCACTGGAGGAGGAAATGGTGGGGGTGGAGTGGACTGCTCTGGGCCAGGCTTATCATCCACCCCCTTCATCTGAGCCATACACCGGTCCTTCCAGAATTTACTGGCTCTCATCTCTCCGGCTGTATTCCCATTTCCACATCCTGACTTTTGACACTTCTACTGTGCTCTTATCTCCATCTGGGATCGTTTTCTTCCTCAACCCCCAGGTCACCAGGTAGCTCCAGGTGCCACACTGGGGAGGGTGGGTGGGTTCTCACGCCTGCCTTCCTGGGTGCCTGGGAACACTAGGCTTCTTGAGGTCATAGCCTCCCAGTGAAATCAAAGGCCAGCTCCCCTTTACTCAGAGTCACCCGAGATGGGCCAGTTCCGTCAGCGCCCCTCCCCAGGGATGGCTTTGGGTTGGGTGCCAGTGCCCTTGGGAGCCAGCACAGCATACTCCTCATGCACCTCGTTGGACTCTATTGCTCAAGGGCCTCCTGCTGTCTCTTCTTGCCTTAGCAAGGTGTTCTTATCTCCTTGTGGCATAGAAAGTATTTTTCCAAATGGGTTATTTAAAGCAGTGCTCTCCAAAGTGGGTTGTACAGAGGCACCTGGGTGGCACAGTTGGTTAGGGGTCCAACTCTTGGTTTTGGCACAGATTATGATCTCGGGGTCATGGGATCGAGCCCCGCCTTGGGCTCTGCACTCCCCACGGAGTCTGCTTAAAGATTCTCTCTCCCTTTCCCTCTACCCCTCCACCTCCCCAAAATAAATAAGTCTTTAAAAAAAGTGGGTTGTACATTGATTTTTCTGTGGTATGAGAGGAAAATATTAAAGCTTCTATTTTTTTTAAGATTTTACTTATTTGAGAGAGAGAGAGAGCATGAGTAGGGGGGAGCGGCAGAGGGAGAAGCAGCCTCCTTGCTGAGTGGGGAGCCCAACGCAGAGCTCAGTCCCAGGACCCTGAGATCATGACCTGAGTTGAAGTCAGATGCCTAACCAACTGAGCTGCCCAGGTGCCCCAAAAACTTCTATTTATTTTAATCAAAAAAGAAAGGAACTAGGGCGCCTGGGTGGCTCAGTTGGTTAAGTGACTGCCTTCGGCTCAGGTCATGGTCCTGGAGTCCCGGGATCGAGTCCCGCATCGGGCTCCCTGCTCGGCGGGGAGTCTGCTTCTCCCTCTGACCCTCCTCCCTCTCATGCTCTCTGTCTCTCATTCTCTCTGTCTGAAATAAATAAATAAAATCTTAAAAAAAAATAAAATAAAAGATAGAATTCTTTACAGTACTTTGTAAAGAAATGGGGAGAAATTTTGAAATCTTTGGCACTACCCAGGGCTTCAGTGATGATCTTGTGACAAAGTGTTTAAAAGACTCATTGAAATTGATGTTAAGATATTTTGGTTTCACAAAATGACAGACATTCACGTTTACTGACCTCTTTTTGAGATGACAGTATTAGTTGAATGCTACCTGGAAGCTATTCTTGAAAAATTAAACATATTTAATCTGTTCCTTCAATGGGAGATCCTGTTTTAACAATGCATGAGAAAGTAATTGCTTTTTGAAAGAAACTTGCTCTTGAGCATTTTGAAAACGAATGTTTGGAAATACTTCTATTATTTTGTTGTTGTTGCTGAAAGCAACATATGTCATTCACAAAGAATAATTTAAAAACCCCCTCTAAGGTCTGCCAATTGAAAAAAAAAATCCCAGGAAACAGTGTTTTCTAACCCATATATAAAAATCTTCCAAAGTGAAAAGTTTCAATGTGTTTTGAAATGATTTCCTAAAAACATGAAATTTCAGTGTGTTCTGAAGCCTTTGCAAGAAGAAATGATTAACACCTGGGAAGATGAAAACATTTTAGCCAACTTTGGGCATAGGTTTTGGTGGCTGAGTTTGAGCAAGCAATACTGCCAAAGATGAACTCCTTCCATTTGGACATGTGGAACTCTGCAAGTTACCTCTTTCAGTTACAGTAACCATTAAAATCAAGTACTAAATTAAATTGAAGGTGGAATTAGAACTTTGAATTACTGTATCACAAAGTGTTAAACCAAGATATTTTTAAACAGTAAAGCATTTTGGGGCGCCTGGGTGGCTCAGTCGGTTAAGTGTCCGACTCTTGGTTCCGGTTCGGGTCATGATCTCATGGGTCATGAGATGGAGCCCTGCATCAGGCTCTGCGCTCAGTGGGGAGTCTGCCTGAAGATTCTCTCCCTCTGTCCCTCCGCCCACTCGTGTGTGTGAGCGTGCACTCTTTCTCTCTCAAATAAATCTTAAAAAAAAAAAAGCATTTTAAATTACATTGGTATTACTAAAAATTGTTTATGATTGAGGATATGTTTTTAGTAATAGCAAAACAATTTTGTACTATTAATGTATATAATAATATAACTTATTTACAATAGTTTATTTCCCTTGTCTCTCTTTTGAATATTCATATTTTTGTGTATGTTTTATACCCTATACTAATTCATGTACCTAACTTTTAAGTACCTAATACACATATAATGGGGCACCTGCTTCAAAGGTTTTATTGATACATTCACACAGTTAAGATGTTTAGTAGTCATGGTTTAGATGAGGACCTCAGAATTTGAAACTCAAAAGCCATGAATTGACCTCTGTTTCTATAATCTGCTGTGGCATACATTATTTCCATATCTTTAGGGGGCCACTACATAAAAGGAATTAGAGAAATGAAAACCTGTTAATATTATTCTGCTAAAACTTGTATACATATATATTATATTTTTTTATTTTAGAAAAATGGAATTATAGGCATTACATTGTAAGCTGCTTTAAAAAATTCAACAGTAAATCAAATTCATTCCTCCAAATTAGTAGATATAGCTCAAATTCATTCCTTTAACGTTTATATGATAATCCATAATATGCATGCACTGCATTTTATTAAAGTTTCCTGTTGAGAGATACACATGTTTTCCCTGGATTTCTTTCCTTTCCTTGTTTCTGTCCTTCACTCTCTCCTTTCCTTCTCCATCCCTTCCTTTCTTCTTTCTTTCTGTGATGATTCCCGCCCCCAAATGTAAACAATGCTCCAATAAATATTCTTATACATTTTTTTCCCTGTAAAATAAATCCCCCGAAGTGGCTAAAGGGTACATATATTTTCAGTTTTAATCTGTATTGTCACATTACTTCCACAAATAAGTTTGCAGCAATTTACACTCTTGTCAGCAATGAATGAAAATATTTATTTCTTCACATCCTTGCCTGAACTGAAGTTACCATTCTTCTTCATTTTTGTCAATTTGATGGGTAAAAAAATGATGTTCTGTTTTAAATTTGCTGCTTGTGAATTTGAACATTTTATTTATTAGCTGTTTTTGTTAGCTTTTGCTGCATAATAAACCATCCCAAAACTCGGTAGCCCAAAGCAATAGCTATTTATTTAGCTTATGATTCCGTGGATCAGCAATATGGGCTGGGTTCAGCTTCTACTACTGGTCTTGGTTCAGCCCCCTCAGGGGTCTGTGGTTAGCTGTTGGTCAGTTAAGCGGCTCTGGTGCTTGGCAGTTGCTAGTTGTTGGCTAGGGTGAGGGAGGTGAGTGGGCCATATATCTCTCATCATCCACCAGGATAGCCTGAGCCACAGGGTGGCTGTGGCAGGGTTCTTCAGAGAAGCAACACAGGGCAAGCCCCAGTACCAAGTACTTTTCTTTGCTTGCATTATATATGTTAATTTCCCATTGACCAAAGCAAGTCACATGGCCAGTGGGCTGGTGGTGGGCCAGGGGCACAGAAATAGACTCCTATATCCTGATGGGCAGGGGGCATCCTGTAGTCATCATTGGCAATCTCCCACATTAGCCTTTTCTTTTTCTTTTTTTAAAAAAGATTTTATTTATTTATTTATTTGGGGGAGAGAGAGAGAGAGAGCATGAGCATGAGTGGGGAGCGGGGGTGGGGGGTAGAGGGACAAGCGGACTCCATGCTGAGGAGGGAGTCTGAACCTGGTCTGGATCCAGGACCCTGAGATTGTGACCTGAGCTGAAGGCAGAGGCTGAACTGACTGAGCCACCCAGGTGCCCCCCTTCAACATTAGCCTTTTCTAATTTCTTCTTCTCTGCATTGCTTTTTGTAATTTGTTTTCTTATTAATTCTAAGGGAGCTCTTTTTTTTAGTGGTACTAACCAGCCGCCTGTCATATCCACTATAAATATATTCCCTGATCTTTCATGTATTTCTGGGCTTTGTTTATGATATCTTTTACCGGATTAAAAATAATCTGGTTTAAGAAGTCTTCCTCATTGGGACTCCTGGGTGACTTAGTCTGTTAAGCGTCGGCCTTTGGCTCAGGTCATGATCCCAGGGTCCTGGGATCAAGTCCCACATCGGGCTCCTTGATCAGCGGGGAGCCTGCTTCTCCCTCTGCCTGCTGCTTCCCCTGCTTGTGCTCTCTCTCTCTCTCTGACAAATAAATAAATAAAATCTAAAAAAAGAAAAAAAGAAGTCTTCCTCATTTCAAGTTGAGGTAATATGTTTCTGGTGTTCCCCCCCATAAGTTTAGTCATTGTATTATTTCCATTGCATATATGTTTTTTAATACAGTGTATATCTTATGTATTTTGATTTATTCAAACATTATTACATTTATTAAGTCAAGTATCATTTTTTACATGGAATTCAATTTTTAAACCTATAATATTCCCATATATATTTTGTTGATGGGGGCTATTGAACAATATCGTTTGACATAACCATTCCACCTCTAGGAATTTATTCTGTAGAAATAGTTGATCAAGTGAACAAGAGATAATGAACAAGAATGTTCATTGCAGCATTATAATAGTGAAAAATTGGGGACTACTCTATTTTTGGAAGAGGATTAGATAACCAACCAAGACAATAGAATATTACTCAGCTATTACAAAGAATGTGTTTAGCCCAATAACTTCAAAAGAAGAACACTGGAAAGTATCCATGGTATTATTCCACTGTTACACTACTATTCAACTATCCATGTATTTATATTTCCCATCCCCAAAGTCACAAATACAGCAAGTGAATATTCTAAAATATTCACAGATGTGTTTTTCTGTTCTTTCTGTGCCAAGCCTGCCAACCCCCTCAAACTAGATCGCTTCTTGGTCCTGCTGCAAGGAAGAGATGATAATGCTAGTGCAGAACATGAAATTGCTAGAAGCAAAGGCTTATGTGGTCTCTAGGCTGAGTCAAAGGGCTCTCGACATCAGGGTTATGTCATACGCCTCAGATATCCAAGCTGGCTGTCTGACCTGCAGAGAGGAAGTAAAGATCACAGATCATATCCACCCTAGAGAGCAGAGGATCTGAGGCTGAGAGTGATTTTGGAGTGTAGTGGGTGTCGGGGAGGACTTGGTTGGTGTCTTTGAGGCTCTCCCAGAATGAAGAAGGGAAGGCTGGGTCACACTGGTGATGTGAGTCAGAGACCCTACCAGAACTCAGTGGGCTGGCAACCCTTGCAAACGTCCCCTGAGCAGAGCCAGCTGGCTGCAGCATCAGAAGAATAGAAATTTCTCTTAGAGCCTGAGAAAGCCCAGGAAAGTACCTTTTAGGGGTGAGTGGGAGAGCATGCCAAAGTTTTCCATGTGAAATGGAGGTCCAAAGCTGCTGGACCAGAAGGGAGCACAGAGTCGAGAAAGGGGTGTTCCAGAATTTTCGACATGAATGATAAGTAGATTTAGGAAACTTGATGTCTCCCAGAGCCTGTCAGGTGGGATAGATCCTGCAGACCAAGGCCGACAAAAGGTATACCTCTGCTTACTCTAGCAAAGTCAGATGATAAGTGAGTGCCAGACACCCCCACAAACCTGGCTACCATGTCAGCCCCCTAGGATGAAGATGCAAATCCAGGTAGAAGAAGTGGGGGGGATAAGTTATTTGCTTGAGTGTACTCTAGTGCTTGAAAAAGTTGCTGCCACTAGGTGGAATGGGGGCTTGAGATAGAAATGAAATTCAATTACGGGAAACTAAAGCTGCCCTCTTTTGCACACCTGAGTTTTTGGCCTGTGAAACTCATGCCCTCTACATATATATTTAGACATGCGCAGAAAAACATCTACAAGAATTCATAACAAGCTGTTCCCAGTGGTAACAAAGTTTAATTTCCTACCCTGAACATGGATCACTTTTGCAATAAAAATGCAAATCTAGAAAAATATTTCAAAGTATGTCATGTTCATTGTAGGCAATTTGGAAAATATGAAAAGTACATTTAAAAATTAAATCATCTGAATTCCCACCATGAAAATAACTATCATTAATATTTTTATTTTCTTTCATATGTATATGTGCATACATAGATGGGCACATAGTCAAAGTGTATATATTCCTTTTACAAAAACAATTATATTGGTATTTGCCATCTTTTTTTTCCTTTTAATGTTGTTAAAGAAAGAGCATTTTCCCATTCTATTAAACGTTTTTTGAAAACACCCTTTAAAAGTACATGCTCTGTGAGGTGTATACTATATTATATATAATAATTTCTAAATACAGATTATATATATATAACTGTATGTAGTTATATATATACATATATATACACTACTATATATATATATAGTAATTTTTAAATACAGATGAGAACATGATGGTCAGAAAGGTTAATTAACTTACCCAAGGACACCCAGCTAGCATAAGGTATAGCTGGGATTTGAACCTATACCTTCCTATTAAGACCAATCCTCCCAAGGTTGGAAGTATAAATGAATCGATGTCATAGGTTGATGTAAAGTACCTGACATGTGTGGGTGCTTAAAAAATAAAAGTCCTCTCTTTCGTCCTGCCTTGCCTTCCCCAGGCAGGACAGTTCTTAGGCCCTACCAGGTTCCTGCTTCTGTGTCTTGGTTTATAACCACCTTTTCACAGGAGCCCTTGTTGCTTGGGCTGCTCCTTCCTGAGCTCTTCCCTTTGGAGCAGAGCCTCTGCCTTGGTCTGCTCTTTGAGATTCTGGCTGACACCCTTCTCCAGCCCAGCTCTGGCTCTCTCTCCTTTGCATTTCCCACCCCTGCTGGTGCCATGTTGTTACCATGGACCTGTAGTGCTTTGTGTTCAGGTCATCCAGAAGTATAACAGAACCTTCCACAAAGGACAAGATTTAAATAGTTCGGGGAGCCAGAGTTCTCCCAGTGTCCCTTTAAATTTAAAGCAATCAATCCTTGATTGATTGTGGAAGCAGTAACTGGGTTTCAGCTGGGAAAAGTCTAGGGTTATTGTGGAAGCAGTAACTGGGTTTCAGCTGGGAAAAGTCTAGGGTCTATAAAATCCAGACAAATCATTCTGGAGATATATATCTAGAGCTGTAAGTCACCCGGACGCCAATAGAAACAAATGCTTCTCTGACTTCTTTTTTGGACGTCACACCAGTGCATGTGTATCCTGGAATCTGCATTCATTATTCATTCCAGTTGCTTTGGAAAGGGCTGGGGATGGCATGGTGCCAGGAACTCTTGGGGTCCATTCACAAGATCACTCCTCAGAACTTGGCTTCCTAAGAAAAGAGCCCAAGCTAAGCAAGACTGGCCCTCTCTTGAAGATTGGCTACACCTGGGAAAACCCAAATGCCTCCTTGGTAAGTGAGGACAGAGGGCTGGAGAAAGACAATAGAGAGTGATAAGAACTGGGCAAACTGGGCAGAGTGTGTCCCATAACAAGGCTTTCAAATTCAATTAAATTCTTGTGGGGGCCAAAGTTCTCGGACAGTTTGCTACCCCATCTAAGAGGTGGTGTGGTAGGCAGAATAATGCCTCCTTGTTCTCCTTTCTCCAAAGCCATGTCTTAACCCCTGGAACCTGTGAATAGGTTTGGTTACAGTCAGATCCCCTACAACGGGCGCGTGCAGACTGTGCTGGGGCGACAGGCGTGAGCACCATTTTCATGCTTAGTGTCAGACTCCAGGTGGCAGCGAGTTCTTCAAGGCAAAGGAGAGGTTGCAGATGGAACTAAGATTGCTATTCTGCTGACCTTATAATGGGGAGAGGATCCTGGATTATCCAGGTGGGCCCAATGTAATCATGAGGGTCCTGAGGAGTCCGAGGATGGTGTGACTACTGAAGAGAGGCCCAGGGAGATGCAATGCTGCTGATTTTGAAGACAGAAGAAGGAGCCACATACCAAGGAATGAGAGCAGCTTCTGAAAGTTGGAAAGAACAAGGAAACAGGTTCTATCCTAGAGCCTCTGGAATGCCCTGCTGATGCCCTGATTTTTAGCCCGAGGATACCCATGTTGGAATTCCAACTTATAGGACTCCAAGGTAATAAATTTGTGTTGTTTGAGCTTCTAAATTTGGGGTAATTTGTTGCAGCATTAATAGAGAACCAACCAAAAGACAACCTATGGAATGGGAGAAGATATTTGCAAATGTCTTATCAGATAAAGGGCTAGTATCCAAAATTTATAAAGAACTTATCAAACTCAACACCCAAAAAACAAATAACCCAGTCAAGAAATGGGCAGAAGATATATACAGACATTTCTCCAAGGAAGACATACAAATGGCCAACAGACACATGAAAAAATGCTTAGTATCGCTCAGCATCAGGGAAATATAAATCAAAACCACATTGAGATACCACCTCACACTGGTCAGAATAGCTAAAACTAACAAGTCAGGAAACGACAGATGTTGGTGAGGATGCAGAGAAAGGGGAACACTCTTACACTGCTGGTGGGAATGCAAACTGGTACAGCCACTCTGCAAAACGGTGTGGAGGTTCCTCAAAAAGTTAAAAATAGAGCTACCCTAACCCAGCAATTGCACTACTAGGTATTTACCCCAAAGATACAAATGTAGGGATCCAAAGGGGCATGTGCACCTCAATGTTTATAGCAGCAATGTCCACAATAGCCAAACAATGGAAAGAGACCAGATGTCTATCAACAGATGAATGGATAAAGAAGCTGTGGTGTATATATACAATGGAATATTGCTCAGCCACCAAAAATTGAAATCTTACCATTTGCAACGATGTGGATGGAACCAGAAGGTATTATGCTAAGTGAAATAAGTCAATCAAAGAAAGACAATTATATGACTTCACTCACATGTGGAATTTAAGAAACAAAAGAGAGGATCATAGGGGAATGGAAGGGAAAATAAGACAAAATCAAGAGAGGGAGACAAACCATAAGAGACTCTCAACTCTAGGAAACAAACTGAGGGTTGCTGGAGGGGAGGAGGGGAATGAGGTAACTGGGTGATGAGTGTTAAGGAGGGCATGTGTTATAATGAGCACTGGGCATTATGCAACTGACAAATCACTGAACTCTACCTCTCAAACTAATAATATACTATATGTTAATTAATTGAATTAAAATAAAATTAAATTAAAAAAAGAGAGAACTAACATAGGTGATGTCTTTTCTAGAACATCCCGGTCTGCGTCATGGGGCCCAACAAGGCCTTCTTGGATAGAGTGATGTGGGAAGCAATAGACTTGACTTAGTTGTTGACTCAGGTGAGAGGGATCACCTTCCCCTCACCCCCTCTGGCAGTTCAGGTGAGCTGGCAGAGAGTCAATCCTACTGACAAGGCACCAGGTGGAACAGGACCTGAGCAATGCCCCTTCTGTAGAGGTCTGGCCTCAGGGCACAGCCATTTGGCAAGGCCCAGTTTTCTAGGGGGCCACAACTGTCATTGTCCATTCTTAAAATAACCAGCCTTTGGCAGGTCTGAACAGCCACGCTCAAGTTTATTTGATTAATTTTTGTTACTTTTAGGAAATTGATTTGAAAAAGAAATTTTACATAATGCATTTCTGTGTGACTACTTTGGGTTCAGTATGTTTCTTTTTTTAATTGCTGGCATTAGCACGTTTTAATTTTTTAAAGCTTTTTGAGTCAAAGGTTAAGTGACTATCTCTGATTGTCCCACTGGGGGCTAACAAAATTGGTTTCTGGCCTATTTCCCCCTTGTTGCTACATTGTTACAGGTGATGTCCCATAGGGGACTGGGTTGTTGACAACCACTTGGACCTTCCAAATACTATGGGTTATGACTGGAGAGGCTTTTGTACATTTTCAGTGTATTTACTCTCCCTGCAGTGAAATCCTGGCCGTGTTGTATCATGGCATATTATCATGTGTCTGGCCTCCCATTTCTCATTTGTATAATAGGCATAAAAATAGAAACTACCTCATAGGGTTGCTTTGAACATTCAAGGAGCTAAGCCATATAAAACATCACATAGCACAGAGTAAGTGCTCAAATAAAAATAACAACTTCTCTCCTTGTTCTTCTAAATTTAGAATCTATAATATGAAAAATTGGAGAATGCTTGCTGTATTGAGGGTCAGGATAGGAATAGAGGGTAGAGTTTCATCCCATCTGAGCATTTAGATGCTGGTGATCCAGTGGGGGGGTCTCGAGTGTGACCGAAATCATTCCCTCAGTATGGCCCTACATATAGACACATGTGTTCAGATGTTTTCCTCTTTAATGCCGGTGGGTTTTCCTGGAGAACTGGCCGTGAGGAGATGGTCTTTCCTGTTCACATTTCCTCTGGCAAGAGCTTTGGGAGCATCCCTGGAATGGAGGCCTTCAGACCTCCTGAAGGAACTCCATTGGTTAATATATTAAGTTCAAAGTCTTGTTGAATTGAGACCAGATAGCTAACAAATCTGGCATGAGGAGTCTTGATGTTGATAGATCACATTGACCTTATCTGGATGATGAATACGTATGGGAAGAAGAAAGTTCCTGATGGGACTATCTTTCTGATATTTAGTGTCACTCTGTCAAGTGTTAAACGAAACTAGGGTTTCTCAACCTAGGTACTATTGACATTTTGGGCCAGATAATTCTATGTGGTGGGGAACTGCCCTGTGTATTGTAGGATGTCTAGCCCTATGCCCGCCTTCTACCCACTAGCTGCCAGTTAGCATCCCCCTCCCCAAGTTGTGACAACCAAAAAAACTCCCGATATTCCCAAATATTCCCTGGGGGATGGGGGATCATAATTGCTCCTGGTTGAGGCCCACTGGACTAGGTGATGGGGTTACAGAAATTTATCAACCTCAGCCTTTGCCATAAAAAATCTGACAATTTTGAGGGGAGACCCTCCTCCTCCACCCATGAGCAGTGGGCCATGACAATGCAGTCGGACTAACCACTGGGCTAAAGACGTACGGAAGATAAGAAAGACTGAGATGGGCCAGGGGCTGGCCAGTACTTCACTATGGCTACTTTCCTGGATATTAACGGCAAAAGACCCATTTCTTGTAATTACAAGGCAGTGTTTTGAATATCAGTTTTGGTTTCCTGATACCCACGGGGGCCAGTCAGAGGGCACATTTTTTGTCCCTAGAGCAAATGACCCCAGACTGCTCTATGTTTTGACTTCCTGCATCTGTTTTGTGTGTGTGAGTGGGCACTTTTCACTTCCTGTTGCTTCCTAATGCTAGTCTGTCTCTAGCATTCTTGCCCTTCTCTCAAAGTGCTAGTGCTTGCTCAGACCCCACTTGTGTTAATTAATTCAGAAGACGAGCCTGGACACATACTTTTTTTAAAGCTTGCTAGGTGAATCCAATGTACTTGAGACTGCCGATAAGAGACTGAGGAAGCGTTTGGGTGAAGCAGATGGGGATGTGGCTTGCTGAATCTCTCCAAGTCTGTGCTCCAGGGCAGGCCTGGCTCATGTCTGGAAAGCTGGGGAATGGCCACTTCTAGGCAACCAAAGCATTGTTTTAATTTATAAAATTAAACTCCATTGATCCAAAAAACAAATATGAATTAAAATGAACTTATTAAACTACTCTTAAAACTTAGTCCCGGAAGAGATTTTATAAATGTCATTTTAAAGCAGACTGTCTTTTAACTAGATATATATTTTTTAAGATTTTATTTATTTATTTGACAGATAGAGACACAGTGAGAGAGGGAACACAAGCAGGGGGAGTGGGAGAGGGAGAAGCAGGCTTCCCACCGAGCAGGGAGCCCGATGTGGGGCTCGATCCCAGGACCCTGGGATTAGGACCTGAGCCGAAGGCAGATACTTAACAACTGAGCCACCAAGGTGCCCCTAACTAGATGTTTTTAATTGAATCTCAAAATAGCTCACTGAAAATATAGAATGTCAGCTTTTTCTCTCAAACCAGAGTCAAGTTCTTCTCTTGAATAGAGTCTGTGAGCTAGTTTTCAAAAGGTCCAGTTTTCATGAACATGAACTCAGAAATAAGGAGTGAACCATATCCACTTCAAATCAGTTCAGTTGCATTGGGGTCCAGACAGCTCTCTTCAGTTTAACAGGACTCTATGGTGCCCACTGTGTGCCCAGCATGGTCCTAGAAGTGGGGGGACAGATGGGTAAAGAGCAGTCTCTTAAGGAATGCATGCATAAGATGCAAGGAACATACACTATGCCCTAGGTCTGTTCATCCATCCACATATCCAGTGCCAGGCCAGGAGGTATGTAGAATAGACAAGGGATCTGACCATTTCCTAATGTCTTCTGGGGAGGGCAGAAGACAGCTGGGTTCAGAATTGCCATGGAGAAGGATGAAATGTCCTTTGTACCGGGGCAAGACTATGTAATCTGTGGTCAGAGGGAGGGCATGGCAGAAACATGAGAGAAGTCCAAACGTCATGGGAACTAAGTCAGCCAGGCAAGACCACTAGGTCTTCACCCAGCCAGGGAACTGACCACCAACCTTGCCAATGAGACCAGCACGTCGGGTGAAGGGACAGACAGACTAGAGCCAATGAGCTGGATCAGAGGAGAATGCTCCTTTCCAAGACCCTCCATACCACTAGGTCATGAAAACCCATCAGGGGAAGAAGGAGCAGGGCCAAGGGGAAGGAGTATCTAGAAGACATCCACCAGAGACAACCAAACCTGAAGTGCAAGAGACACACATATGGACACCTCTGTTTCCCTTGTGCTCAAGGGTGGGGATGGAGAATTGTGAAGAACATTCTGGAAAAGAAAGAAGCTATGTTATCTTTGCACATTGAGTAAAAGGAGTAAATTTGCAACTCAGCTATATATCATGTCATCTGTTCAGATCTGTTGTTTGTTGTCATTGATTTATTCCAGCAATATTTATCAAGGGAGTGCTGTGTTCTCAGCATGGGTGTCTGGTTGCTTTTAAGGGCCAGGGTTTGCATTAGGCACTGGGGACTAAAACAGTAACAGTTCAAATCCTCCTGGAGACTGCAGTCTATCATAGAACAAATAAAGAGATCATCTTTATTAAGTGCCAGCTGATGCCACGTGCTTAAGATGTATCATCTTTGTAATGCTTCACAGCAACCTCATTTTGTGAATGGGGATCAAAGAAGCCTTGGTCATGCTGAGAGGGAGCAGAAGGGTTAGGGTGGATTTGGGTGGGCACAGACACAGCGCACGCACACACGTTGTGAAAGATGACCATATACCCCTTTTCACCAGAGTTATCTCAAATGCTCTTGGAGTTCCAGAGAAACATGTTTTCAGGGTTTTCTTGAAGTCCTGGAGAGGCTCATACCTGCAGAGGTGTGATGTACATTCTTCCTTCTATTCTGAGAGGAGACGGCACATCACAGATCCTGCAGGTAGCAACGGGGGCTGTTTTGGCTCATGGACCTTTCATATTTGACTGTAGATCTAGACCCATCCCTTCTGGGTATGGAGGAACACTCAGGGCTTGAAGAAAATAAATAATGGGAGATTGTAGGTGTCAGCAGGTTGGGGAGCAGGGTGGCCTTGAGTGTTAAGCAAGGCTGCTAAACTGTTTTGCATATGCTGAACTGTGTAGCAGTAGTATTGATAACTAAAGGTCTAGTTACCAAAAGATATAAAACCTTAAATCCATTAAAATAAAGATACAGTGTTAAGAGCCAAATAATCAAGGGCCAGAAGACATAGGCTAAAGGAAACTCACAATATGAACATCCGTTCTGAGCTTCCTGGTAGGCAAGACAATGACAGAATTGGATAGAATGCGTAACCCACAGTGCTTACTACAAAGAAGAAGACCAGTCCATGGCGAGAGAGGTTTCTATTCTGTATTTTATTTTTTAGTTTAGTGCTTTGGGAGACATTTATCACATCAGTCTGTAGATAAGGGACATAGAACAACATAATAGATAGTGTCTTTGCCAGGAGTTTTACAAACAATGCAAATGTGATTCATATGACTGCTTCCTGTATCAGCCCTGGCTGAAAGCCAAAGGCATAAACAATGGGATATTCTAGTTCAGTGCAAATTTCTCTGTGGAAAGCTTAAACGATATTATTCAGACTTGGAGGTTCCTAGGGATTTGACTTGGCACAAGGTAGAGCTTAAAAGCTTTAGAAGAATTAAAATGTGTTTCTTAGGTTGTCTTGCAGGCTAGCTTCTACTTCATTTTTTAAGATGTAACTCCAGCATCGTCCGCTCCAAGAAACCTTCCCTGACTCCTTGAGGTCAAGTTAGATGCCCTGCTATGTGCTCCCCTAATGCCCTGTGCACTCCTCCCCTCCAGAGAGCTCTTCCCTCATAATACCTGCTTATGTGTCTGCGCTAAAGGCAGTGAGATCCTGAAAGGTAGGCATGGCCACAGTTCTGTGTGTATTCGCCGCTCACACAGTGGCTTTGGATATTGTCGGCCTTCATGGATATCAATTAGATATGCCAAAACTCAGAGTAGTTCTTGGTATAAGGAGAGGGAGTACAGAGAGTGGTTAGAATCTGGGCTTTGGCACCAGATTGCTGGGTTCAAATCAGGGCCTCTACCACTGTTTAGCTCTGCTACCTTGTAAAGAATTACTTGTGCCTCAGTTTGTTCATCTGTAATATGGGGCTAATAACAGTACTGAACCTCATAGGATTGCTGAGGGAATTAAGGGAATTGATATATGGAATGCACTTAGTACAGTGCCTGGTACATAGATATTGCTACGTGTGTAATTGGCTATGATGGCTGGTGTTTTTGATGTCCCAGCTCTTCTAATGGGGTCGTGGACAGATGGGCTGAGCTGGGGTCCACGCTGGGCCTGGTGCACAGGCTACTTGTTGGTCACTCAAGAGCATCTCCTGTGCCTGGGGAACCAGGCTGACAACCTACCTGTGCCCTTTGGCTTTCCAGGCTGCCTCTATTTAGAGGTTGGACAACCCCATGTGTCCTTCTCAGAGCTCTCTGTCCAGCTACACTGCTTGTGGAAGGATTTTTTGATTCCCAGGTTGGAACTCCATCTCTGAGGCATTTTAGCCTTCTTCAGGTGGCATTGCACCCTGCCTCAGTTTCCCTCAGGAGGCACTTGAGAAATCTTTGGCTACGAGCAGACTTGGGATCTTCTCCTGGCTCAGGCTCTTATTTCCTGTGTGAACTAGGACGAGTAACATAACATCTGCAGACTCTACTGTCTCATCTTTAATGATAAGGTTGACAGTGCCCCCTGATGGCATGGCTGTTGTAAGGATTCCGTGAGGTCATCTATGTATAGCACTTGGCTGGGACCTGGCATGTGGTTAGTGCATGTTCCATGTAAGAACCTGCTGTTTTGGACCTTATGAAACTCACTTCTCTGAAGTCTACACCCCGCATTTTTCTTCATGACATGAACTCACTTTAGAATTCATCTTTATCAAAATAGCCAGGAAAGCTCAGGATGTCTTAAAGTTCCCAGATGGATTTATCCCAACCGAGGTCCTTAAGGGCTCAGTTGTGGGGAGAGGTCAGTGCCCACCAACCTGAGCCTAGAGGCATAGGACCTTCCTGCATGCCCCCTCCCACAAGGCCTTCCTGCAGTAGGTATACTGCCTGGCACTTGGACCCAGGCCTGGCTAGCGACCCCAGCTGGCCTTCCTGGCTTCCCATCTGCCAGTGTGCATCCAGACCAGGAGAAGCTTTTCACTGCCCTGTTCATACTAACTCCATTTTCTGTTCTGAAAGACACACAGGTATTTTACTAAGAAGGATTAGGAAAGAAATTAAATACTTTTTATCATACTTGTACAGAAGATAAGTGAAGTGGTTTTGTTGAGAAAAACATGATTTTGTTAATGTAAATATAGTATATTGTGTACTAGAATCAAAGAAGAAGCCATAAGTTTAGGTTTTGCAGAGAAATCTTAGCTCTGGAGGGACACATACACACACTTTTGAAAAGTCCCGGTCCTGGGGGCTATTTGTGAGAATCTAGACTCTCAGAGGAATGGCCCAGACTCTAGCTCTGACCTGCCATCTTGGTTGAATATGCTCTAGGTGAGTAGCTATCCCTACTGTCGGTTTTTTGGTGTTTCCCATCCCTGCCACTAGGGGCATTTCCAGCCACTATTTGGGGGGGTACTGTAGGCACTTGGGATTCAGAGCAATTTGTCTCTATACTTGTCATATTTGAGAGCAGGGGGATGTTTTGTTCTCTGGCCTTCACTATTGGGCTCATCCTTACTCTTCGTACCCAGGATTTTAATGACCTTCTTCTTCCTACAAGTCTCTCTAAGTCTCTTCACCCTTCTAGCCCAAGACCATCCACGAAGCCTTTCCTACTCCTCTAGCCTGCTCTTGCTTCCCTGTCAAAGGCTCTCCAGATGGCTCACTTGTCTACAAACAACACGCTTTATCTGTCTCTCATCTCTCACCTCCTAACAGAACCTGGTCTGACTGGGGAAAGAGACGTGTTTGGCTTCCCTTGTTGCCCTCAGGCTCACCCTCACCAAGGACAGGATGCCTAGGAAACCCTCAGCCTGGATTTATGTTGAAGGAGCCCAGATACCTGTATCTGTAGATTTTTAAATCAGTCCTCCTTCTAGAGGGATGTGTTGATCAAAGTGAACCAGTATGTTTGAACTATTTCTTTGAACAGGCTATTATAAATCCCCAGACCTCATGCACATCCATTGATATAATGTCAATCCTGAGGTTACTGATCATCTTTCCCTCACCTTACCTTGGGTAGCCTGCTTATTTAAATGGGCTATGGAATGAAGTTGTCAGATAAGAATCTGACATCCTTCCCCTCTAGGAGTGATAAACAGAGCCTAAGCCTAAAATGGGCTATGAGTTTGATCAGGAATTCTCTGTGAAATCATACCTGTTCAGCTGCATGTTCTCCCAAAGAACACACTGTCCCAAACAGCCTCCAGGGCCTGTAGATCAGAGTAGAGAAAGCAGCTGTCCCTCTATCACCCCAAAGTCTGGGCAGGCAGCCTCACCACCCCAAAGCTTATGAAAATGCATTCTTTTTTTTTTTTTAATTTTATTATGTTAGTCACCATACAGCACATCATTAGTTTTTGATGTAGTGATCCACGATCCATTCTTTTTGTATAACACCCAGTGCTCCATGCAATATGTGCCCTCCTTAATATCCATCACCGGGCTAACCAATCCCCCCTCCCCCCTCCCCTCTAAAACCCTGTTTGTTTCTCAGGTCCATAGTCTCTCATGGTTCATCTCTCCCTCTAATTCCCCCCACTCTCATTTTTCCCTTCCTTCTCCTAATGTCCTCCATGTTATTCCTTATGTTCCACAAATAAGTGAAACCATATGATAATTGACTTTCTCTGCTTGACTTATTTCACTTAGCAGAATCTCCTCCAGTCCCATCCATGTTGATGTAAAAGTTGGGTATTCATCCTTTCTGATGGCTGAGTAATATTCCATTGTATATATGGACCACATCTTCTTTATCCATTCATCCGTTGAAGGGCATCTCGGCTCTTTCCACAGTTTGGCTATTGTGGACATTGCTGCTATGAACATTGGGGTACATATGGCCCTTCTTTTCACTACATCTGTGTCTTTGGGGTAAATACCCAGCAGTGCAATTGCTGGGTCATAGGGTAGCTCTATTTTTAAATTTTTGAGGAACCTCCACACTGTTTTCCAAAGTGGCTGTACCAACTTGCATTCCCACCAACAGTGTAAGAGGGGTCCCCTTTCTCCACAACCTCTCCAACATTTGTTGTTTCTTTCCCTGTCCATTTTGCCATTCTAACTAGTGTAAGGTGGTATCTCAGTGTGGTTTTGATTTGGATTTCCCTGATGGCTAATGATGATGAACATTTTTTCATGTGTCTGTTAGCCATCTGTATGTCTTCTTCAGAGAAGTGTCTGTTCATCTCTTCTGCCCACTTTTTGACTTGATTATTTGTTTTTGGGGTGTTGAGTTTGAGAAGTTCTTTATAGATTTTGGATACCAGCCCTTTATCTGTAGTGTCATTTGCAAATATCTTCTCCCATTCTGTGGGTTGCCTCTTTGTTTTGTTGACTGTTTCCTTTGCTGTGCAGAAGCTTTTTATCTTGATGAAGTCCCAAAAGTTCATTTTTGCTTTTGTTTCACTAGCTTTTGGAGATGTATCTTGAAAGAAGTTGCTGTGGGCGATGTCAAAGAGGTTACTGCCTATGTTCTCCTCTAGGATTTGGATGGATTCCTGTCTCACATTGAGGTCTTTCATCCACTTTGAGTTTATCTTTGTGAATGGTGTTAGAGAATGGTCGAGTTTCATTCTTCTGCATGAAAATGCATTCTTATGAGAAGTTTTGGAGTTTGGGTTCTCTGCTAGCTTTTCAGGGTTGGTGCAGGAAAACAATATTCCCTTTCTTTTTAGTTTTGCCTAGGACTTGCCCTTCTCCCTCAGCCCTGGCAGAGGGCACACTCGTCCCTACTGTGTCCTCCTCCAGCCTTTTTTATCAGTCAATGTTCTCAGTTGCCCATAAGCACCTACTCTAGCTAGCTTGAGCACAAAGGGAATTTACTGACTTCTGATCAACTTCTGATTTATGGGTTTCTGATTGATGAGACAATTAGATTGGCTGCCCATGTTCTTCCCCTCTTTCCTCTAAATGATTCTAAATGACAGTAAAGTTAAATGTTATAAACCAACAAGATCAAAGAGTACATGAGAAGAGACAACAGTGGGTGAGAGTTTGGGGCTAGTTTTTAGAAAAGTAGAAAGTAGGTGGTTCAACAGAGTAAGGATATTACAACTTCAGTGCTTGATGATAGAGATGTAGGGAAATGAGCCCGTTCTCCCAGCTCTGAAAGCCTTGGCACCCAGAGACCCCAGAAAGTGGGGATGAGGCTCATAGCAGAAACCAGGGGAAATTCAACAGAGATTTGCATGACGGGTAGTGGGATATCTACTTCTTTTGCCTGCCCTGCTCCCAGAATGCCAGCACCTGGAGTATACCATTCAGGTAGAATATTAAAAGAATCTTTTCTGGAGAAACTGAACAACTCTGAAGAAAAGACCTCCCGGAGCGAGATTGTAGAGGAGAGAGGTGGGTCTTGCAATGCAAAGGCAAGGAAGCCCACTAATCCATCCATCCACAAACCACACCCATGCCCATCAAGGACATTTCCAATGCCTGGGTTGTTCAGTTGGTTAAGCGGCTGATTCTGAATTTTGGCTCAGGTCATGATCTCAGGGTTGTGAGATTCAGCCCCAGGTTGGGCTCCTCACTGGGTGTGGAGCCTGCGTGGGATTCAATCTCTCCATCTCCCTCTGCAACTCCCCCTCCCTCTCTTAAAAAAAAAAAGCAAAACAAAAAAAAAAAAACAAAGAAAAATATAAAAGGACAACTCAAGATCATTATGCATTTGAGGAACTTATAGGAATGAAAAAATACAAAACAAACATAAAAAAGGAATCCAGGGCAAACTTAGTTTAGGGAGCAGAACATCAAACACCTTATCACGGATAATCTTAAAAAGATTAAAAATAAATTACATCCTTAAGACATGAACAGGACACTATGAAAAAGAACAGAGAACACAAAATAGCAGCTGAAAATTTTAAAAAATGTGACAACTGCAATTGTAAAAATCCAACTGAAGTATTAGACAAAATTGAGGAAAGTAAAACCGAGGGTAAAGTAGTATAAAATGATGGAGAAAAGTTGACAAAAATGAGTGGCTTCATCCAGGAAGCTCTTCTGAGAGAAATTCTGGAGAGAGAACAGAAAACAATGGAAAAAGAGCAAATATCAAAGAAACAAACCAGAATGTGTCAGAGCTAAAGGACCTGTGTCTCCAGACTAAACAGCCCTACTAACCATTTAGCTCTTAGCCAAAATAAATTAAAAGAACCCCCATATCAAAGCACTATAATGACAAGTTTTGGAGGACTAGGGAGTGAGGGGGAGGCAGGAGGAGACGGAAGAACAGGAGGAGGAGGATGAAAAGCAGGTGACATTAAAGGAACAGGAATGAGAGGAATCAGAATGACATTAGGATTCTTAAGAGTAACACTGGATGCTAGAAGATACTGCAGAAAATTCTTTCTGTGGAAGAATTCGGATTACCGTAATCTAAGGGTACTAAGTGAAACAATCAATCAATATGGCAACAACATTTGTTTTAAAGATTTTATTTATTTATTTGAGAGAGAGAGAGAGAGAGAGAGAGAGCGAGCATGAGTGGGGGGAGGGGCAGAGGGAAAGGGAGAAGCAGACTCCTTGCTGAGCAAGGAGCCCAACACAGAGCTCAATCCCAGGACCCTGAGATCATGACCTGAGCTGAAGGCTTGACCCACTGAGCTGCCCAGGTGCCCCTATGGCAGCAAAATTAAAAAAAAATTCCATACAGTCAAAGACTAAAAGATTTATACCTCATGTACCTTTTCTTAGGAAGATACTCTAGGATGAGCTTCAGAAAAATAAAATAAAAGCCCCCCCCCCAAAAAAAGAAGTAAGCAATAAGAGGTACAGAGATTCCAAGCTGCAGAGCAGAAAGGAAGGTGTCAGGACGGCTCCTGGTCATTCAAACCGAGACCAAGATTCCACGTGGGAGCAGGGGAGACAGGGCTCTGACTGGCCATCTCTGAGGTGTAAGGAAACTGAAAGACTATTTTATGCGGTTGAGCATTTGGCGCATATAATATAGCACTTGTATAAATAAATACAAATCAAGGCAATTGTTGACCCAAGAGAAGCAGAAGTTATATAAGCAAGGAAATAACAATCATAGTTCACTACTTGGCTTAGTAAGGAATAGTATTTCATCGTCTGAATGGAGTCACACTTTTTACTTAAAAATCATGATACAAGTAGATGGGGAATATTGAGACAGGAAATGAAAGGATGAAGGTTTGTGTAAGAAGTTAAGTCCTCATTACCATATCAGGAGGATAATGGATAATGCTAATGTCTAAAACTGAGCAACCAAGTATAGCATGTGAACATAAGATTGAAAAATATGGAAGTAAATCTCAAAGAAATAGCTAAAAGAGTTACAAGTGTTTGTCTCTGGAGGGCAGGACTGGGAACAGGGGTAGGACCAGGAATTGCTATCTGTCAACAGAGGACTTTTAATACCACTTGATTTTAAAGTATGATTTTGTATATACAATTATAGGTTTATAAACTATGGTTTATGATTGTCTCAGTGTGCTTTGAAATTACTCCATTTCTTTTCCCTTAAAAAATTGATTATGTTCTTGTTTAGCACATTGGTCTTACTAGCATTTGATATTCAGATTTTAAATATTATTTTCCCTATTGCTTGTAAAAAGTTTTATAACAGAGTTAATAGGAAATGAAAGGAACATATTCAAGTGGTATTGGGTAGCTCACAAAGGTGGGCAGAAGGATGGGGAGTCAGGGCTGGAGACCTATGGGAGGCCAGATGGCGGGGACATGGTCGAGGTCACTTCTAAGTCTGGATAAGGCACCATCATTGGATTCACAATACTACCCTCATTGCTGGGATTAGTTTTTCAATTAGATCTTTGGGTCACTTTCTCATGACTCAGGGGAATCCACTGTGCTAAGCTTAGGTCCTGTGCTGGCCTGTGTAGGCTGGGGAGAGGGACCTTCTCCTCCCTTTGCAGCCCCTTACCTCTGGCCAAGACACATACAATGGGTGTCTCCACAAATCAAGGTGTTCTGATATTGGGTGGCCAACACCCTACAACTGTCTCTGACTCCCATATGGGACAACCCTTTTCTCTTCTCCCAAACCACTGAGTTCCCAAAACCATTGGGAACCTGCCCATAGAATCTTAGAATGTACTGAGAACCAACTATCACTCTTGACTCTCTCTCAGACTTTTCAGATGAAGAAAATGAAGCCCAGAGAAGTTGAATGACGTACAGGAAAAGCAAGCACTAGGACCCAGGTCTCCCTCATGTAGTTCTCCCTTGCCTGATCACCATGAGGCTAGCCTGATAAAATTCCCTCCTTTAATAAATCCAAGGTGAAGAGGATGATGTTGTGAGGCAGGAAGAGGTTCCAAAGTGGTCTGAACAGTTTGGATAGAGTGGCTGACTGATTCTAGCAGCATGAAGCTTACAAGGATAATGTGAAGTCTTCCATTTAGGTTTAGAACCCTCTGGATCAATACAGGGTATAGAGGGAAGGTAGAGGAGTGTGTGTTTGTGTGTGTGTGTAACTCATAATTTCAAAAAATACATTCTTGGGGGTTGAAAGTGGTACAGCTGGGTGTGTGCTGTGTAGTCTCCAAGAAGGTGGGGGCTTGGCCTGCACCAGTAGAAGCAATAGTGGTCCAAAGGTGAAGGTGAAGAAGTTCTTGTCCTCCTGCCATGGCTTCCAGCCTCCACAGGTCACTGGTCCTACCACTGGAGCCACCTGAATGGGTCTGTAGATCAAGCCAGCCACTGCTGGTTCTTACACTAGAGGTTGGGGGGTGTCTAGGCTAACTTGATACTGTGTCCTGTGCACCTTCACCTTTTGCCTGAGGTAAGCCCTTGCCTTCTCTCTGTCCACTGCCATGATCACTCATCTCTCCCAAACTTTTAGGACTTGCCTCTCTGACTTCTTGCTGTCAAGGAGATTATACCTGAATTCATCTTCCTCACTGAGCCTGATCCACCTTCTGCTTTTATGTGATTGCTTCTAGTTGTCACATCAGATTTCTTTTTGTCCTTCACACTTAACTCAGTTTCCAATGGATGACCATATCCTGTCAACGTTTTCCTTCTAAACATTTCACACTCCATCCGGTCCTCTCCAGCCTGGTGACCTCTCTCTGTTCTGGCCCTCACCGGCATTTTTCTGGACCACTGGAACTGCTTCCTAGCTGATTCCCTGCACCTCTCAGCTTGTGACCTTCTCCTCCATGAGGCCTGTCTGGCCCATCTGGAATCCAGATGGTCCAGATCCTTCCCATCTTAATGTCCTCTCCCAACCCCCCGAGGCCTGGACTACCATTTGCTCCACCCTGTTCTGTTGCCACCTGAGTGTCCCATAAAATATCTGTGTGTTCCTTGAACAAAGAAACTTAATATTCTGGGGAGTTAGGTTTGATAAACACAGGGTTCAGCCAAATTCAATGATTTTCTGTGATGGGAGGACTTTTCTGTTAGTGTGCTTTGTGGTTCTTCAAGGTGAGGGTATAAATGCCTTGTATCTCAAACTTTCTGACCACAGTTAGTTAGTTTGTTTGTTTTCAGGAGAACTTTTAGCATCCCCTGTATTAGTTTGCTAGGACTACTGTAACAAAGTACCATGGACTGGGGGGCTTAAACCACAGAAATGTATTATCTCACAGTTCTGGGGGCCAGACTTCCAAGATCAAGGTGTCGCCAGGATTGGTTTCTTCTGAGGCCTCTCTTCCTGCTTTGTACATGGCTGTCATCCCATTGTGTCCTCACATGGCCTTTTCTCTATGAGCATGTATCCCTGGTGTCGCTTACTCTTCTTGTAAGGACACCAGTCAGATTGGATTAGGCCCACCCTAATGGCCTCATTTTAACTTAATCACCACATACCTTATCTCCAAAGACAGTTACATTCTGAGGTCCTGGGGATTGGGACTTCAACATACGAATCTGGAGGGGCCACAACGTAGCCCATCACATTCCAATAACATTTCTGTTAGTGTCCTTTGTGATTCTTCAGGGTGCAGTATACCTCAAACTTTCTGAGCAAAGATTTTTTTTTTTCTTAAATAGGAGAACTCTTAGCAACTCCTCAGCCTCTTCTATTCCATAGTATATAATCTGGGGGCTCCCGATGTACAAGATAAAAGCCCAGCTCCCCTGCGTAGGCCCTGCTGTTTGGGACCTGGCAGTATTTCAGATCATAGCTCATTCCTCATGCTATCTATCTTCCCACCTTTGATTTTGAGCCACAGAATGACCAATAGCAGGGATGCTTCATGTGCAGATTTAACTCCGCAGATAGGCGCATAGGCCAGGCAATGCCACATTGGCCTTGTCAATAGGCAATGGGCACAGTAAAGCTTGACACAGTGGAGAATGTGCTGGAAAGAATGTGTGCATGGTCTCAAGGGCTTCTCCGCATGGCCATCCTGACCTCTCTAGAATGCGGGTCTGACCATACCATTCCCACATTAACCTGCAAGGCGGGAAGAGGTTCCAAAGCTTTCTGGTCTGACTGGATAGAACAATGATCTGACAGGACAGGACTGGGAGCATAGCTTTCAGGGGCTAGGCAAGTGGGTGAAGGTTTCGTCAATACACTCAGGGAAGAAAATGAAGCTCTAATTGCAGCCATAGAGAAACATTGATTAATAAAGGTCAGAGGAACGGATCCGGGATTCTTTACACAAATTATATTTTCTGTACTACACTTTATCCATGAGCTAAGAAGTCTTTGTGGCTAATTTTGATTATAATTGATTTTAGGAACCAATCTTTATTCACAAGATGTGAAGATGTGATTCAGTCACCACTCCCTAACCTAATGCCCTTTCTTACCTCCAGGCTTACACATGCTCTCTCCTCAGACTGGAATGCTCGGCTGCCCCACCACTGCCCACCCCCAACATGGGGACTTCCACTCTCCAGGAGGGAGTTGGTACCTGGCTCCTCATTCACTGAATATTCCCCGATCACTGCACGTTCTCCTTTTATCCTGTACAATATTCTCTCTGTGTGGGACTGTCTCTCTAAGTAGGCTGGATTCACTCCAAGACAGGGCCCAAGACTTCCTTACTTCCCTATTCAGATTGCTCATAGTACCTGGCATCTAGTAGGAACCCAGGTCCACGGTTGTTCAGTGGGTGGGTGGATCCTGCTGTTGTCTCTCTCACGGCTGCTCGTGGATTTTCTCAAGGTTGACACCTGCTTCTTTGACTTTTTAATTCTGTGATTCCCCAAAGTGGCTGAGTCCATGAAGCCTTTTTTTCTCCTCTGGGCCTCCTTCCTGCCTTGCTGTTTCTCTAGATCAGGCAAATTTCTCAGGAAGCCTGTGGGGCCAGGTTCCTTTCTAGCCTGAGGCCTCTTGCCTTGTGCCAGTAGTTCTTTCCCTGAGCCCAGACCAGCACTTGTTGGCACTTGGCCTTCCCCCTGGGCTGTAGTCAACCTGGTCCTAGGGAGCAGAGTCAAGAAACATCAAGTCTATACTGAATGACCTCAGGGGAAGGCCTGAGATCATCATGAGTCTTCCCGTTCTCAGGGTCAGGTGGGACACGTAGCTACTCCAGACAAACTGTCTCATGCTCTCATTATTTGGGCTGTACTTCTGGATTCTCCAGTCTAGGCAGAGATGATGAACCCAAAGAGCTGGCTATTCAGTCATTTCCTAGTTTCCTTTCCTTTCCTTTTTTTTTTTTAAATTAATTAATTTATTTTTTACTATGTTATGTTAGTCACCATATAGTACTTCATTACTTCCTGATGTAGTTCTTTTCAAGGGGATCAGAAATGGTCACCTTTCAGGATTTGTTGCAAGAAATAGTGCCAATATAGGTAGAGAATTTACGTTTAGGAATAAGCACCTGGGAGGCCATCTGGAAAATCTGGTCATGAAAGCAAGAAAGACCAGTGTGAATCTGAGGTAGGAATTTGAGAGAGGTGCAGTAATGCCTATCCTGGGCATTTTGTGTTTGTTGATTCAGTGATGCTTCTTTTTATTTGGGCCCCACGTTCCCCTACAAAGGTGTCTGAAGTGGAATTGTTTGTGTATGTGTGTGTGTGTGTGTGTATGTATATATGTGTGTGCACATGCACAAGTAGATGGGATTATTTGGGAAGTTTAAGGTTTAATGTTGCCCTGGGGGGTCAGGTAGGATTGCCTCCTACCTTCATGTCTGTCGCCAAATCATCAAATTAGATGAAACCATTGTGGTGCTTCTGACCTACAGCTCTAAGGCAAGTGTAGGACATGGTTATGGTGAGTTTTCTCACTGATTTTTCTGCTCCAGATACTGAGCCTAGAAGCCCTGTGCTCAGTTTTCTCTTCGATGCCATTCCATGGGTAGGGCTTTGTGCTAGTCATGAGAGTGGAGGGTGGGGCAGGTCGGCCACACCTGCAGACAAAGTGTGTTTGGCTTCTGTGTCAAATGTAAACTTGGAGCAGCTGAATGCAGAGTTACATGACTTGATTATTGGGCCCGGAGGACTTTGGGCAAAAATGAGGTTCTTGGCCATGCCCAGGTCTGGGACCCAACAGCACAGAGGCGTTGTACTTGGAGAGAAGCTGTCTCCAAGCTTGTAAAACAGTTTATATTATGGATTCTAAAGATAATAGATCCTCCCCTTTCTCTTTTCATGGAATTTGCATTATCCTCTCCTCCTTACTCCCCAGGACCTCACAGTCCCGCCCATGGCCTCTCTGAATCACTTCTAGTGGGGCGAGAGTGTCGAGGTGAGCTTTATGCCCCCTTTCCCATACAGGGCACCTCCCTGGCTTTCCCATGTCACAAATCAGGGACTTGTTTCCTGACAACTGCCAAGCCAGAGAACTCCTCCCCAGCACCTGAGGAAGAAGTAGCTCTTGTCTCCAGAACTGAAAAGACATTTTTCTTTCTATTCCATTCTCCAAAAAGTCAGGCTCATAAAAAAGAATACAAATTACACCCAGCAGCTCTTATCAGCTTGGTAAAGAATTGCTACTTTCAACTTTATTGCCTTAAAAAGAATTCAAATGCTTCCATCTTTTAAAAACAATTTAGGTTGAGAAAAGAAATTAGATCCGTGTGCAGAAGCCACTTGCCTGGCAGGATTTGAAGGGGTCACGGTATTAACCTTGAACGGTGATGCTTTAATTGAGCAGCCTAGGCAGTGTAGATGTTCTCCCAGTGGATGTGTGCTGTGGGTCTGGTCTCTGGGGCTGACAGCACACAGGGGGGCAGGCCTGTGGGGCCCTTTGTGACCCAGCAGGCCTGGGAGGGAGTTTCCCGCCCCAGATGGTCCCCACCCCTTCCCTTCCTTCTGCAGCCTCTGATGCCGTGGGTCCCTAGAGCCAGTCTTTGGATGCAGGCAGCGCCGTCTCAAGCTCCAGCATGAACGTGTAAATACTCATGGGAGGGAGAAGAAAACATTTTTAATCAGTTTTGGACTTTGCTTTGCTTATGTCTGAAAATCACTTGAAGCTGGAGCAGAACAGCTGGCTGTATGAGAAATGGCTCAGCGCGGCCATCTGCCACCCAAGAGCTGCGTCCCTTGGCCTCTGGGGGACCCGCGTCATGAGATTGTTCACAGCCCGCTGCAGAGGCTGGCCACTCTTCTCGCCAAACCAGAGCGTAAATAAGCTCAGAAGTGATCTGTTCTATTGTACATCTCGGTCCTCAAAAGGAATTGTGTGGTAGTGTCCACGCAGGCAATGGCGGGAACGCCTTTCTTCTGCATGAGACCAGATCTGATAGAAAAGCCGGCTCCCATCGCCTCCCAGGAGGACAAAGCCTGGGTGTCAGTGAGAGTAGGTAGAACGCGGAGGGCCTTATTTGGCGGCCGTGCCCTCCAGATGGCAGGGAAATTATGGACCATTTACTAAAATCCGAGTATCCATCAGTTGCTACTCATCGGCAGTGCCTGGCTTTACTTCTCCAAGTTGCTCTTATTAAACAGGTCGTGCCTGTGAGCAGACTTCATTTCATTTTTCTGCTGATATTAACATTTCCTCATAAATTGTCCACATGTAGCATATTCTCACTTTTTATTACAGTAAATTGCACTTCCAGCACAGCCCTGGAACCTGTCTCTATTTCATCTGAAGGATCCACAAATGATCTGTAATGAATCTTCATCCCCGGAGGCTGCGGGCTGGCACTCCTGCCCTCCGCGCAGAGTGGGAAGGCGGCTTGAAAGAGCTGTTTATCTCAAACTTGGTAAACAGTGAGGACTGAGGCCAGGGAGGTCTAATGATTGACGAAAAATTGTTCAGTTCTATCAGATTTTTACATGTGTTTAGTCAATTATGCTTTCTTTTTTTTTTTCATAGCAACATAATAGTTTGAGATCAAAGCCAGTATATATATATATATAAAAAAAAAAACCACCTAAAGATGAATACCCTCTCTTCAGTGTTACGGTAATATCTTTTAAAATGCCACTGATTGACCAGACTAGTCCAGAACTTACTGTGTTGTTAAGCAGAATATATGGGAGCTTGCATCAGGAGTTCCGGCACTCAGCACAAATGAAGACACAATTATATCCCCATAGCAAAGCTCTAAAATTTGATCATGTTTCCATCAGCTTCCAAAGGTCACCATGTCTTGCATTTATCCACCTTTCAAGTTCACTTTGTTTCATTTCACCTTCTCTCAGACGTGTAGCAAAAGTGTGCTATTTTCAAATACAGGCAGTACTTTGCACAGAACAGTGTTAACCAAAAATCAAGTGCATATCCAAGCTGGGCAAAACAAGGACACAGGTCCCGTATGCATGGGTTTCTGTGAAGGCAGTACCAAGGGAAGGCAAAGGAAAGAGTACCTGTATGTCAGTACACCTTCTGACTATTTGGGGCTTCATTTTTACGTCCCTGGCCTTTGTTATTCTCGGCATCAGGGAAATATGCAGGAGTGTGGATCCACCCATTTGTTGATTCCAAAGACATCTTTCCAAAGGTCGTTGTCTGCCAGGTGCTATGTGGGGAAGGGGCTGCATGGTATCTAGATCAGGCCTTAGGCCATAGTGAGGGACTGGAGGCTCTTCCTCATAGACAACCAGAGGACCTGCCTGATCCAGGGGTTTGGAAGGGTGGGGGTGGGGGTGGGGTGGTGCTGGCAGGAAACTGCAGAATCTAGGACCCGGCTTCGCAGAAGCCCCTGTGACTTCCCAGATTTACTATCTAGGCCTCATCACTATCTGCATTGCCTTTCAGCTTGGCTCTTGCATTTGTGTGAAAGATCCCCAGAAGTGACCGGAATGCGTTTGTCTTCAAGTTGGCATGATACACTAGAGGGGGGCTGGTCGAGTGCCTCGGTGACACTGACTTGTGGGGAGCCTTTGGGCAAGTCTCTGCATCTGTCTGCTCAGATCAGAAGCCTGTTTCAGCAGCTCGTTATGAGGACTCATTGGGGTGTCGTGTGTAGAGGGCTTCACTCAGGATCTGAGTAGAGGAGGTGTTTCAGAAAGTGCCAGCAATTGTGCCCAGTCTACTGGCAGCCCTTCCCTCCAGCCTTTTCTAGCCAGCATCTTCCCTAAACTCCCAACAGCAGGCTCAGATTTCCCTCGGCAAAGGCCGTCTTAGTGTCCCCCGGAGCTGTGTTTGGAAGCTAAGGCTGAACTCTGCCATGCTTTCTTCCCCAGATGGTCTTGTGTGGCCTTGTCTCCACCATCCTCCGCCAACCGCCCTGCCCACGACACACACATGCTAAGCAGCCCGTCCGTGTGCTCAGGTGACTGTGGTTCCTGTTCCTGGGCTTCAAGGAAGCTTCCGCAGAGTGGTGGGTGAGGTGGGGACACATAATGCATGCCGGGTCAGGAGGGGCTGTTTCCTGGGAAGGGCCTGGGACAAGAAATTGGAAGAGAAACCCACATATGGCTCAAAATTCCCCAGTGGGACCTAGGAGTAAGGACGGGGCCAGCAGTAGGAGCCGTCGACCTGGGCAGAACATTAAGGCAGTTTTCCAGTGAGAGCGAGGCCCTAAGAAGTTCTGGAGACAACGCTAAGGTAAACAGAAGAAGCAGCTGGGCCAGACTCTCAGGCCCTTTTCTTGAGGAGGCAGGCCTCTGGGAAGCCCAGAGTGGCCAGAAATGATGGCTGTCATTTATGGGTTTCCTCATACTTCTGTGCTGTCGCTTTTGAGCTTGGGGCCCTGATCATGGCGGTTGCTTTGCTGATTTCCTTGTAAAAGGGCTTCTGGGCTCCTGGATCATCCGTAGTCTTGTAGCCAGCTTCTCCCCTTCTTTGCAGATGGGGCGAACCGCACTCCCTCACACTCCAGAGGTGTGACGTTTTACAGAGAGAATTGTTCCTCAGTAGCATGTTGCAAAGGCAGCAGTGGGTCTTTAAAGTTAGCGCACTAGCCATCCTTGGGAAAAGGCCAGGGTCTGCGCTCCATGGAGGGAATGCTCTGAAATGTTACGAGTTGGGATTTTAAAAAGATGCTAATTGTCGACAAGTTTTCATTATCTCGGGCTCCCAGTGTTGGGGGGTGCCTAGAGAAGTGGCCAACAATTAACACATACATAAATAATTGGTGGCATTTGCACTCAGCGATCCTACTGGAAGGCTTCCATGTAGAGGTTTTTTTCCACTCCATTTATGATTCCTTTAGGCCAAGATAAAGTGAAATGAACTCATACTTAAGAAATGCAAGAGGCATAATGGTCTGAGGCTGATGAGAACAAGTTAAACCGGAGAAGGAAGGCACTGTTGCCCGTCACGGTGTTTTCTCCGCTATGAGAAAAAAGATTATTTTGTCCCCATTGCCAGGGGCCGGGCCCAGGCCCAAAGGCTCGCATGCTTGCCCTGACAGCTGCTGAGGCCTTTTGAGAAACAGCATGACTGAGGGAAAAGAACTCAAGCTCTGCAGACAGACAGACCGGGTTCAAATCCAGCTCCTGCCAAGTACTAGTGGAGGGCCCTGTGTGAGCTACGAGGCCAGATCTAGGTCCCGGCTCCCCATCCGTGGGATGGGGAGGAGAACGCTGCCTGACTCAGTAGGCTGTGTGAGTAAAGGGAGGTGTGTGTGTTGTGAAGTGGGAGAGATAGAGTATTGAAGTGTCTGGAGGGGTGCTTGATCAAAGGAGACAGCTCAGACTTGGTTCTGGGTGAAAGGTGGAGAACACAGAGGCAGGGGACCAGGCTGGAGGTCCTTCCTGCAGCCCCGTAGAACCAGTCTTCTTGGCCTCCTTTTCGGCGTTTGGATATTAGAGCTGATCTCCACCTCCATATGGCCAAAGGGCCTCTCCCGCCCTGTCCAGGCGAGCCACCCTGCATCTACCATTCCCGTCAGCGCTAGGGGCTGCTTTCTGTCTAGAGCTTTGGGGAGCCAGGAGCAGGGCTTTGTTCTGCATCTACTTCTCTATGGGAACTGTGGAATCAGGGTGGCTGAGGAGCCAGGACAGGATCCAAATATCCCCTGGCCCCAGGGGAGCCTGCAGGATGGCCTGTTAGTGTCCTGTGTCACTTATATTCCAGCTCTGTTGATGCAATTAGCTGTGGGAAACCTGTAATTGGCCTGAGGTCCAGGCAGGGGTTGCTGCTCCTGGGCAAGGGGACATATTCCCTTCCCCAGGTCTGGGAAGGACAGCTGCCTTCCACTTCCCTAACAGCTGCCTAGCTATGACATGTGGTGGTGTATGGGTGTCAGGACAACTGAAGACACCTAGCTCTGCCTCACCACTGGTGATCTATGTCCACCATCCAAGCCCTTTCTATGGGCTACGTGCCACAGTAAGCTCCTTGAGTCTGCGATTGGAAAGGGGCTCAAACAGGAGTCAGGACGAGCCTTTGGAAGTTTCCACCTTCTTAGCTCTTCTTCTAAAAGCTCTATGTTGGCCAATCTACTGCTGGACCATGAAAGCTAGGAAGTCGGTCACTGATGGTTTGGCAAAGCCTTGCAAGACTCACAGCAGGAACTTAACCAGGGCTGCCAGTGCAGGGGCCCTTTGGGTTCACCAACACATGGTTCCCACCTCCCGCAGGGTCTAGGTGGAGTTCCTACAGAGGCACAGGGCTCTATCACCTGCCACTGTATTATTTTGAAGGTTGTCCCACGGCCATGGTACCCAGCTCCAGCAGAGAAACCCAACTGCAGGAATGCTGCCTCCCTACTTGCTAGAGGCGAGTGGCTGGAAGCCCAGCCTGAGCAGAAGCCATCTCCACTCCCTTCCCCACCCATGGAAGAAGGCAGGGCTGCCCTTCATCTGCCTAGTTAGCTCAATACTTTTCTGCTGATGCTGGTAGTGCCACAGAGCAGTGGCCTACAGTGGCGCCAAGGTGAAGGGAAGCCCCACGTTGTGCTGCCTTGAGGGGTCTGTGGACTCCTGGAGGAGACCGCGCTCATCACAGTGGCCATGTTGTTTATTGTCGGTCGTCTAGATACTATTGGCTCTATGATGGCATGGATGAGGCTCCTGGCTCCCACCTGCACTCCGGAGAGTTAGGACAATAGCTGGTGTGTGGCAGGCACAGTCTGTTGAGTGAAGGAAGGAGCGGATGAGACTATGCACATCTGCACATTGAAGAGACCACTGAATGATGACTAGGCTGGAGACTCGAGTGGAAGGAATGGGGAGGACCTTCATGTTCACTGCTTACCTATAGTGAGCTCCCTTCTGGGCCGAGAGCCTCACACATAATCTCATTTAATTCCCATGATAACCCCAGGGTGGGAGGTGTTTGTCTCAGGTGGGGTTCCCAGAAGCAGACTCTGAGGCAGGGATTTGTGTGACAGTGATTTATTAAGAAGTGTTCCCAGGGGAATTAAAAAAACAACAACAAAAGGCAGCAGGGGAGTGGGAATGTGGGACAGGGAAATGAAGGAAGCCAGAGTGGGCATGCTAGCAAGCGAGGCAGTGTGGGCACGGTCCCATGGACAGATTCGGGACCCAGCTGAGCTCACATTTAGAGCAGTCCCCATCCGGGAACAGGGCAGCTGGGATTTGTATATGTGACCCTCTCAGTTCTCGGTTAGGGGTGTAAATTCCCAGGCACCGTGAGTGCTGCGCAGAGATTCCAGCAGCCTGAGGCACGGGTGTCTGCCGTTGGGTGTGAAGGCACACAGGGAGCCGGGGTGCTCACAAACCCTCATGGAATGCAGGGGGAATGTGGGCAGAGCATCCATAGCACTGTCGGCATTCAAACGCCTTCGAGGCATGGAGCTGCCGCTCAGGAAGGTGGAGTAGCTCACCCAGGAGCCCACAGCTAAGCAGTGCCAGAACTGGGATTCGAATATGCTCTGCCTGCCCACCTTCCTTGCCCCGCTGGCTCTGCCATGGAAGAGAGGACTCGGTTGCACCTGCCACAGACGTGGCTGGGGAGGAAGAGGGAAGGATGGCGCTCAGACGGGGAATTAGAGGCGCTGGGAGGGACACTGCCCACTGGGCTGTGAGCGGTTAGGGCTCTTCCCACAGAGCTGGCATCTCTCCAGTAACTATGGCAGGGAGAGGTGTTCTTTCTAAATCTGCAGTAGCTTCTCCTTCTTACCATCTAGCTCAGCTTCTGTGTGAATTGCATCCTCTGGAAAAGGCTGCAGCCAAGCACTATTTATCTCTGTGTGGGGAAAAGAGGCTTAACAAATTAGCTGAGCTTAATTGGTGAGGAAAGTAGGACAGGAAAGTTGGCCAGTTGTCCTGTGGGGTTTTCTGATCAATTCTCTCCATCAATATCGTTTGTGTGTGAGTCTGAGACCAGGTGGGACAACTCCTGAGAGGAGCCAGGGTCCCAGCTGTTCCCTGGGATGTCCTGGCAGCTGTGTCATGTCCTTGGCCCTGCGGGCTCCTGTGGGTAACAGAGGACCTTTCACCTGCACAGAAGATGCACAGAACTAAACATTCTGGAGCAGGGCTCCCAGTCGCAGAGGCCAAGAGTCGGGGTGGAAGCTCTGAAATAACACAGCACCTCAAGCATGTGGCCATTCTCAGTGCATCAAGATCCCAAGGAGGGGGGCCCCAAGGTCTGCCTTTTTTAAAAGCTCCCTAGGAGGTTCCTGCATGCAGCCAGACTTTCAAATCATTGCTTCAGAATGTCCGTGCCTGATAGAGTCCTGCCCCTCACCCATGGTCAACCTCCCTGCTGATGCTTAAGTCCTTTTCAGGGACATGCTGTTCACCTTCCACTTGGGCACGTTCTCCTGATGAGAGCGTACTGCTCCCTAGGCAGCCCATTCCATCTTGAACCCCTTGGAAAGTCAGAAAGTTCTGTCTTCTATTGAGTTGATACCTCCCTCCCTGATTCCTGGAGACCTTGGTGCTAAATCAACTCTGAGAGACTGCAAAGAGCAATTCCAGTCTCTCTCGCACATGACAGTTCTTCATGTGCCTAAAGACGCCTTTACTTTCCCTGTCCCACCCCATGACCAAATCCAGTCTGCAGTGTCCTCCGTCCAGTGGGGTGGCCCAGTAGTCAACGCCCAGCCCCTGCCTTTCCAGGATTCTTTACTCAGCAGTGTTACTTCCAAGTCTCATCTCCCCAGTTGCCCTTCTGTTCCTGGAAACCAAGAGTAGGGCTTTGAGCTTGTTAAGCTGCGTCTCTTTAGATTGAGTTCAGTATTCTAGCTTTCTGAGACATTATGACACCCTCCCAGCACTGTCTCCTGTACAGATTTGTTGAGCGTGTCACTGATGTCCTCCACGTGAGCATTAAGGGAATCTGAGGTGTTGGGAATGGAGGCAAGCCAGAGCCCAGCAGTGTGCTGTAGAGTGTTCTCAGAGCATCCTGTGTCCACGTCTCCCTCCCACACCTCCTCCCCAGGCCTCCAGGCTTCTGAAGACATTCCTGAAAGTCTGTGTTGCGAGGCTTTGGGCTGGGCGGCTGAGACTGCACCTGGAGATGCTCGCCCTTCACCTCCTCCGAGGGTCTGAGGCTCCTCAGAGGGCAGCTGGCCTGGAAGTCCTCACAGCTTCTGGGGAGAGGGGCTGGTATATGGAGTGGGAGAAAGCATCTTTGCGACATGGCCCCACAAGCGCTTGGCATCTCCGGAGCTTGTTTCTTCCAGGTACAGGAGAGAGAACACTTGGAGCCTTCTTCCTGGGGTAGGGGGTGGAGCAGCCTAGGCATGCTTCAACATAACTCACTTATTCTGAGAAAGAGAGGGTTTTGTGGGGGCCTGGTTCATGTGGAGGAGGACTTGTGTGGCTAGAGAAGATTTCCAGGATCCAAGAATGTGGGCGAGCCAAGGAACAAGGGTGGAACCTGCAAAGGGTGGGGATGACCACTTCCTGTCTCTGCTTCGTGGGAAAGGCTTGGGACTGGTATGGATGCCATTCCATTTTCTGTGTTTACTGCTTCTTGGGATTGAGGACTGAAGCTATTGGCAGAAAAGAGGATGCAAGCATTATCTATTTTTTACAGCTGAACAGAGACTGGAGTGGTTAAATGACAACCGGTGAAGGCAGTCCCCTTCCAGCCCAGTCCAGACTCCCCTCCTCATCTGTCTTCATAGGGGCCAGCACCCTCTCACTTCTGGGCTGGAGAAGGAGAATTCATATCCTCCCCCCACCAAAGATGGCCCAGAAAGACCCCTTTGTCCACCCTTAGTGTCCTGGGGGAGCTGTCTGTAAAGGACTGGGCTGCTGGAGCTGGCTGGGGCACTCCCAAAGGCTCTCTTTCCACATGCTTGTTGTGTTGGCTAGCAAACTGATCCATTCTCTGTGTGGGTGAAGTTCTAACAGTAACCTCCGTACCGACAGTGCAATGGTCGAGTTCCCACATATGGCTGGGTCGCTGGTGCAGGCAGGCTCTTTACCCCTCTCTGCCTCATGGTTAAGAAGAATGAGTCAGATCTCTGTGTACTGAGGAGGAAAGATATTCTTGATATACTGATAAGTAAAAATAAACAAAATGACAGTTGTAACCTGATATGTATTTCATGATTCCAGTTTAATAGAAACATCTGTCTGATATGTGTACCTAGATATGTACCACAACCTTCTAGAAGGGGACACCTCAGACAACCTCTGGAGGATGAATGTGGAGGGACAAATGGGGCACTTTCACCACTTTAGCACATTTTAAAAAATGGGGCAGGGTTATGGGATGATTTTGAACATTTTTATTTTTCTATAGTTTTGCAAATAAAAAGAGTGATAAAAATTAGATCACAAAAATACACACACACACACAAAGAGGACGACAATCTGATAGCTCTCTCCAGGTTCAAGTACTTGACACATGCTAACTGGGAGAGTTCTTATGGGACATGCTTGACAATGATCAGTTCCTTCTCTCCTTTCAATCTGTTGGCTTTCCAGTTAAAGGAGGGTAAAAGCACCCATAAAGCATATGAGAAACAAAATAAGGAGCGGGGTCCTATCTGCCTTGCCCTCTTACGCTTCCTTCATGTATTCGGCAGCAATCTTCATTCGTATATTAAACCCTTTGTGCTGGTTATAGTGTAAGGTTCTGGGACACAACGGTGACCACCCAAGAATGTGGAGACCCCAACTTGGTGAAGGAGGTAGATGATACGAAATAGATAAGCTGCTAACTATTCAAGCACAGAAATAGCAAGTGCTATCAAGAAATAGAACAAAGTGCTATAAGAGAGAATGCTGGGGTGGGGTCACTGCCCAGAAACAAGAAAGAGCTGGTTCTATGGGCCCTTTGTGGGTTCTTTAGAACCTAAGGCAGTTCAGAGCCCCAGCTGGGAGCTGCTGTCCTTCCAGGTGTCGTTCAGCATGGCTGGACGAGATGCCATACATCCCTTGTTCCAGATTCCTGATGCTCTAGTCTCTGGCAGTCATGAGAATCATCCCCCTAAGCTCTCCTCCAGAAAGGTGTTCTCCAGGAGAAGGGAGGAAGACCCCCACCTGTGGTGGCCCTGTGATGCCTGCAGGAGCAGGAGCTGCCAACTTGCTCAGGGCTGGTGCATGAGAGCTTGGAAGAACAGCAGGAAATCAGATGTCGGTGTTCAAATGATGCGTCTTATAGCTAAGGCGTCCAGAGCTGACCCCGGGGGATGGCATGTTTTGTGAAGAAAAAAATCTCCAAGAGCAATGTTTATCAAACCCCATCTCGGCAATCATTCTGCATGTCTGCCAGCTTCTGGCTTGCTTCCATTCATGTTTGTTTTCTTTTTCTCTCTGCAGGCTGTGGAGACCAACCTGGCTTCCAAGGACAGCCACTGGGTCTTTGTGAATGAGGTAAGAGCCCCAGAATGCCGAGGGGCGCAGCCTGCACCAAGCCCCCTGCCCCTTGGGAAAGCTCAGGGGGATGCTGTGGGGCCCAATTCTGACCTGGGGTGCTGGAGTGAATTCCAGGGCTCCACAATGCAACACAGGGGTTCAGAGAGTTGGACCTGACCTGCCAAGATGCTCACCTGGAGCAGGGGGGAACCAGTGGAAGAATCGAGATTGGAGTACATGAAGAAGGCCGAAGTCCAAGGAAGGAGTGTCCGGCATAGGATATGCAGAGTGAGGGGAGGCAGCCAGTCAGGGGTCAGGGGCTGGAGAGATTAGCGCAGGTTAGAAAATGGGGTGCAGAGGGAGTGAGGCAGAGGAATGAGGAGGGGATGGTGGAGGATGAATTTCGTGCAGCAGGAGGTTGCAGGTGTGTGTGTGTGTGTTACTTAGCTGTGTGAGTGTGCGTATGTAGAAGAGTGCACACGTGTGAGAGTGTATGTGAGAAGATGTGTGTCAGCCTGTGTGTGAGCGCGTATATGGACATGTGTGTGAGTGCGTCTGTGTGTGCACACACCCATGTGCAGCTGGTGGGGGCAGGAATCAGTGTAGCCATTTAAAGGGGGTAGATGGAAAGCATCTCCCATGACAGGCCATCCCACTGCCTTGGGCCCTGGAAGGGAGGGGAACGCTGAGTTTTCACTGTGGCCTGGTCTGCTCTTCACCAGTGCCATGTGCCTGGGCCTGGCTGCCTCCACGCTGTGGATGTGACATGGGAGTGGCCTGTAGCCACATGCCCTGGCTTTCTGGAAGAATCCCCTCTGCCCACACGCCTATTCAGGAAACATCACCAGGGCAGCCTGTGGGACCCCAGCATGCTGTTAACAGAGCTGATTCTAGAAGGCGGTTCCTGGTGCGCCTTTCATCAGGGCTTTGGCCTTCAGCTGCTCCTAAATTAACTGATCAATTTCTAATGGCCTCATTCGAGAAGATGCAAGGTTTATTATGTAGGTAATTTATTCTTTTATGATGTGTGTTTCTTCATCAGCTCAGTGCTCTATGGCTGAAAGAGTTTTGGGTGGCTTCTTTTAATAGTGCAGGTAGTATCAGATAGTAACTCTTGCAAGGCCCACTTTTCATGGCTTTCCTCCATAAATTCACATCTTATTAGCTCTTCCCAGGCCAGTTGGAGACATGCAAGGTAACTGTCCATTTACCTCAGGTTGTGGATGGTTGTGCTGCTAACTAAGAGAGACATGATGGGCACCACCCTATTCTTCAGAGTCTGGTGGAGTGCTCCTGGGTCCTTGGGAAGTTTTGATCCTCTGGGCTTCATCAGCTTCTCTCCAGGTTTCTCAAAGTCTGGTTTCCTTTGTTCCAGAGAAGGGTTGCCTTCCATGTGCCTCTTAAGGCAAATGTCTGGCCTGGCTTCAGTTTTATGGTGACTCCAACAAACTGGATACCCAGTGTTTCTCTGTTGTCTGCCATCAAAAAGGGCTCTGTTTTTATGTTTCTGCCCTGTATCTTTTTTCCTCCCCTGCCTCTGACCCACTCCAGGGCCCTCTGTCCCTCCTGATTCCTTCTTTAGGGCTGGGGGTAACTTCAGCATGGGCTAGTGGTGAAGTGCCCCCAAGGGCATTGCTGGGGCAGCTGGACCCCAGGAAGGGTCACCAGGAAGGGTCGGGTGTGGACACGGCTGTCAGCCACACTGGAACAGCTTCACCCAAGAGGATGGCTGTGTGACTCCCCTGAAGTGACCTCCCCTACTTCTCGGCTTCCTTTTCTATGGGGAGGCTCTTCCTCTTGAGAATGAAGGGTATCACCTACTATATCTTGATCGCCCATTACGTGCCAGGCACTTGTCGGGGCATTTTATATTTGGCACCACCCTTTGTCCTCAGTGGCAACTCTGTATGACAGTTATTATCATCCCCATTTTATGGATGGGAAATGGCAGGCTAAAGAGGTTAAGTCATTTGCCCAACGTCATACAATTATTAAATGGTGCATTTGGGACTCTGTATGGAGACTGTCTGACTCCAAAGCCCTTTCTGCCAAAGGACATCATCATGCATGTGGCCCTGACAAAGATCCTTAACCTATGGCAGGGTTTGATTCTGTAAGGCCAGTAAGTAGGGCTCAGGTATGCACATTGATGGAGATACTCTTGGCTTTTGTGTCAGCTCATGGATGTTCTTGAAGTCTACGATCTGAAGGTAGGTCCTCCTATAAAGCTTGGACCCTTAGACCTCAGTGTGGCCTCTGATTAATGAACAAGATGTTCTCTTAATTGCATGTAGACTTACCCTTGGGATCCAGCCATATTCAGAACTGCTGTTTCCTGTTACAGTCTAGCCCCAGTGGAAACAAAAGGCCTGTTTTTCTCATGATAGTTATATCATTCTAGGCTCTATCTAAATACAGAGCCACAGACAAAGTTCCCAGTTGCTTTTCTGTTCGTCATACATGATAGATAAAATAAGGCGGGAAGAAGAGAAGCAGGGGAAGGCATTTGGTGGTTCCAACATGGTCTCCAGAATTCAATAACTATACTGGGGCCCCATCTTCTCATTTCCTGAGCTGCTCCCCACTTCTCTGGAGGAAGTTCAGTTTGTCTGACAGGCTCAGGTTTGTGCTTCTTTGTCCCACATCTTTCCCCAGGGAAGCCTGCCTTGTGGTCCCCAGCTCAGCCCCTGCTTCTCTCATTCCTCACAGACTCTGTCCTCCATTTTCTCCCTCTGTATCTGACTTGCTTAATGTGTTTTCCTGGATTCAAGATAAACATTCAAAGGCACAGGCTTTTTTTTTTTTTTTTTTTTTCTTAATGGGGTGGTTTTCTTAATATATCTACCCCTTCACTGGTGAATATTGGTGTTATATATTTGAGGTCTGTTTCACTTGGAGAAGGGGAAATTGGATGCAGAGAAAGGCTTGTGAGTATATGAGCCTCACTGACAGTGTCTAGTTTCTGCAGGTCTCCAGGTTTGACTGTGGGGACACTGGCAAGCAGTTGTGCTTTTGGGTATAAACTATATTTTCATTGATTGGTTAAATTATATGTTAGCTTGGAGGAGGGTGGAGATTTGAATGAACTTGTGGAAGGCAGAGTGAACCACTAATCAAGGTGGCCACTAGGTCATGAGTCCCTTGAAGACACGGTCAGAATTCAGCTTGTCACTGAATACCCAGGTGCCCCATGCAAAGAGTAGGTTCTTAGAAAGGTTTGGTTGAGGGCAGGTCAATATACTTAGGGTAGAGCACGTTCCTTTGAAGAGCATTTCCCAGGAGACCTTCGAAGAAAGACAAAGGCAACAATTAAACTCGAGGCTCAGGGATGGAGGGGCCACTTGAACTCACCATCCCCCCAAATCTGGTTCTCAGTGTTCCAGTCCCAGGAGCCAGTGCCCCCTTGGCATCTTCTGCTTGGCTCCCTATTCAGTGGAGAAAAGCCAACATCATGGGCCCTGCCTCAGAACCCGTCCAGGATGACCCTGACCACACCTATGTGCCTTCATTTACTTCTTAGGCTTCTGCTCACTCTCCCGTGGCTCATCCCTGCAAGCAGATGAGTGACTTGTTTCCTATATTTATTTTCCTGTCCTGGCTCTGGCCTTTGCCAGGATTTCCCTTTCTACCTGGCATGCTCTTCCTGAATCGCTGATTGCCAAGGACTTACCTTTCCTGCAGGGGTCTCCTAAACCTCTCCTTTGCCAGAAGGTCTTCTTAGATCTCCCCATTATTCATTCTCCTATTGTCGTGCCCTCCTTGGCCCAGCTATGGTATGTTGGGGGCTTGGTGCATGTGCCTGACTCCCTGAGCAGCCTATAAGTGGACCTCCTTTCTGTGAGGCTTCCTAGAGTTCCCAGCACGAGGGACTCACATACCAGATGTGCTGTGTTAAGGCTCCTGCTGCTGGTCTACCTCCTGCTTCTCACCTTGCCCCTGCTTGTCTAACTGGCTACATGCGGGAGAAGAGCATTTATAACCATCCCAATCCTTCACAGACTCAGAAAGCCATCATCCTGCTCTGTGAGCCACAGCTGTCAGCACCCCTATTCCCTGCACCCCCTTTCCCTGTGCTTGCGAGTCCCATGGGGGCACAGGCTCTTCCTCTGAGGCGCATGCATGCTCCCCTCAGCCCCGGTCCAGGCCATTAGCCAACAGCAGAGCAGCCAGGGAGAAGGGCAGGGAGAAATGCTGGCGGGCTTCCTACAGCAGTCTCCAAATTGCATTTGGGAACATATGCTCTGCTAATTTGTAGGTGCTTTGTGGAAAAAGGCTTCTGTGATCAAAGAGGGTGACTAAGTTCGAGGTGAAGAGTGAGGAACAGGTGTCTCCTGCAGGCATGTTCGGTCTTGGAGGCAGGCCGTGCTTTCCGAGGGTGAGGCTGTGCACCCTGCCACATAGGCATTTGGTCCAAACGCGCTCTGCGCTTTTTCTCGTCATGTGCTCCCCTCTGCGCTTGAATAGGTCATCAGAAGGTGGTAGAGTGTCAGGGCCCGCAGGATCGAGTTCATTCCTCCACATGACTCATGAGGTTGTTCAGGAGCTAACCTCAGGAGCCCTCCCTGGTCTTCGTTCCTGCCACCTCATGTCATGCAGAGCTGCTCTGAGTGTATCCTAAGAGATGGCCGCCACCACCCCACGCGCAGGGTCATCCCAATGTCTGGACCTCTTCAGCCAGCCTTTGCCCAGCATGCCCTTGTGTTGTTGCCCCTCAGGCCTCAGCCCCCACCTTATTGCTTTTACTGGTTTGCCACCATCACTGACTGTGCGAGTATCCTCCAGGTGCAGAGCTTGGCCTGGCCCAGAGGGGATTTCTGTCAACGGTCCAGAAGAATGAATGTCTTTCCTACCCCCAAACGCACACTGAGTTAAAGCACAGGAAAATGAGATTAGGCTACACATGAATAATGGGGGGGAAAGAAATGCTAATGCACTAACTGAAGAAAACAAGAAAAAAGACCATGATATGAATGCGGAATCAAATAGCTTTAAGAAATCTCTATTTGGGACACAGAGAGAGGTCAGGAAAAGATTTATTTTTTTTCCTTCCTTTCATTTTGAAGACTCCAATTCTGTTTGGATATTAAGTCCCTGTACCATTTACTGTCTACAAATTTAATTTAGTAACACTCCAAACCAATTATGTTTGTTGTAATTGAGCTGCTTGTTTGTCTCCTCAGCCCCACTGAGGAGCCCTGGAGGACAGGGACCACGTCCTACCCACCTCTGTAGCCCCAGCTGGAAGTTCGGAGCAGAGAATAGGAGTCACCATTTATCAGACATTGCAGATCCAGGCACTATGTTTTGAGTATCATGCTCTTCATCTATTTTTTTTTTTTTTTTACTTAAAACTTTACAGCTTTATTGAGGTTTCATTCACATACAATAAATGCACATATTTAATGTACAGTTGATGTTTGACATATGAGTGCACCTATGAACTGTGACAACAAGGAAGACAGTGAACGTGTCCATGACCCAAAAAGTATTCTTGTGCCCCTCGGTAATCCCACCCCCAGCCCCATCTTCTCCCACTCTCCAGGCAATTACTGATCTGTTTCTGGCACCATAGATTATTCATATTTTCTAGAGTTTTACATTAATGGAATCATACAGTATGTACTCTTTTTTTCTGTTTTGCTGTGGCTATTTCCATCCAGATAATTATTTTGAGATTCACCCATTTTGCAATGTATACCAGTAGCTCTTTTTTTTTTTTTTTTAATTGATGAGGGGTATCTGCATGTATGGATGCATCACAATTTGACTATCTCTTTGCTCATCGATGGACATTGGGGTTGTTCTAGATTTTTAGTGATTACAAATAAGGCTGTTATGGATGTTCATGTACAAGCCTTTGTATGGACAGACGCTTTCATTTTTCTTGGGTACATATTTACAAGTGGAATTGCTGGGCCATATGGTAGATGTATGTTTAACTTTTAAGAAACTTTCAAGTTGTGTGAGAATTCCAATTGCCCCACATTGTGTTAAGTAGTTGGTTTGATCAGGCTTTTGATATTAGCCATTGGACTGGTGTGTAATGGTACATCATTATGATTGTAATTTTAATTGCCCTAAGGACTAATGATACTGAGCATCTTTTCATGCATCTACTTGTCATCTATATCTATATTTTTCTTAGGGTGGGGAAGCTGAGATCATCGATTTGAGGACTTTTTCTTTAGTGCTATTAACTTCCCCTCAAGTGATTTAATGGCATCCGCCAAATTTTGCTATGTTGTGTTTTCATTGTTATTCAGTTTAAAATATTTTCTGTATTACCTTTTGATTTCTTCTTTGGCCCATGGGTTGTTTAGAAGTATGTTATTTAGTTTCTAAATATTTGGGGATTTTTAAAGGATCTTTCTCTTATTGATTTTTAATTCAGTTTCATTGTTGTCAGAGAACATAGTTTCTATTACTTGCATCTTTTAAAGTTTATTGAGACTTATTTGATAGTCTAGTATATTGTCTTTCTTGATAAATGTCTTTTTTATGTGCACTTGAAAAAGATCTGTTATCTATTGTTGTTATGTGAAATGTTCTATAAATGTCAGTTAGGTCAATTTAGTTGGTAGGGTTGTTTATGTCTTTTGTATCCTTGATGATTTTTTGTCTATTTGTTCTATCAATTATTGAGAGAGGAGTATCAAAATATTCAACTTTAATTGTGAATTTGCCTGTTTCTCCTTGCAGTTTTATCCATTGTTGCTTAATGTATTTTGAAGCTTTGTTACAAGAGGCATAAATGTTTAGGATTTTATGTCTTGTTGATTAATTGATCTGTTATCATTACAAAATGACCTTCTTTATCCTTCTGCTCTGAAATGTTCTCCACTCTGAAATATAATTTGATGTTACTGCAGCTATTACAGATTTATTTTGACTAGTGTTAGCCTAATATATCTTTTTCCATTCTTTTACTTTTAACCTACTTGTTTCTTTGTGTTTAAAATACAGCATGTTTCTTGAAGGCCATTCGTACTTGGATCTTGCTATTTTATCTATTATAACACTCGGCCTTTTAATTGCAGTGCTTACATAAATTCATTTAATGTGAGTATTGATATGATTAGTAGGTATGGTTTCTTTACCTGGAAGCTAAATGAAGAAACCCTCCCTCCCTCCCTCCCTCCCTCCCTCCCTCCCTCCCTTCCTTCCTTTTTTTAAAAAGATTTTCTTTATTTGAGAAAGAGAGAGAGAGCACAAGCAGGAGGGGTAGAGGGAGAGGGAGAGAGAATCTCAAGCAGACCCTGCACTGAGCATGGAGCCCAATGTGGGGCTTGATCTCATGACCCTGAGATCATGACCTGAGCTGAAATCAAGAGTTGGAGGCTTAACCAACTGTGCCACCCAGGCACCCCTGAAGAAACCATTTCTAGGGGGAGGGAGAGACCACTGATGTCGAGTGCTGCTGTCATGAAGATGTGATGACATAGGGGGTTAAAGGTGGGATGGAGTTGGAAGACCAAGTCTCCAGGTACTTCAACATTTATTATTCCATTTTACAGATAAGGAAACAGAGGCTCAAAGAGATGGATTGACTTTTCAATGTTGCTTAGGAAGTGGCAGAGTCAGGATTTGAACTTAGGTGTGGGTGACTCCAAATTTAAGAAATATATACCCTCTGCCATGCTGCCTCTCTCTTACCTTTCCCCTTCATACTTAGCACTAACTAAACACTAAATACATGACTACATGACTGAATACCAGTAATATTCGAATGTTTTCATCATTTGAAAGTGGTGATATTGTTGTTATGGAAAGTCTTATTATAAAACGTTTATTATTTATTATTAGAGTTCTTCCCTTTAGGTGATTTTACATATTACTACCTTGTTTTCTTAGACCTTCTGTGGAAATGATGAAAGCCCACACAATTAAGCTAATACATGTCACATGAGTAGTATTTGAAGGGAACAAACCATATTTACTAGAAATGTACTTCCACTCTCCACTCAGAATGTATCTATTTTCCTTTCTCAGCCCAAAAGGAATCTGTGAAATTTAACACTTATAGTGACAGATATATGAGGGAATTGTCATTGTATGACATCATACTTTGGCCCTTTTCAAAGTCCCATGGGAAGGGTACTTGGAGCTGCACAGATGGGTTTGGGACAATATTAGAGAGCAGTGATGTACCACTGTGTTTTAGATCAGTCACCATGGATACTTCTTTGACTCTGGGCAGGCAAACTGTTCTACTTCCTTCCTTGAACCTTGTTTTCTTCATCTGCTCAATAGGGTTCCCTATAGCTACCTCTTAGGACAGGTGTGAAGATTAAATGAGAAAACTCACCTGAAGTGACCCATCACAGGGGTCTGGCATATAGCAAGCACTCTTGAAGGGATAGTTCCTCTTAACGAATCACTAATGTCGTGTGGAAAAGTTCATCTTCGGAATTTAATCAAGGAAATATGTAATAGGTCAGTGCATGTCTTTATGAGGAGTGCCAGGGGATGGAGACATGGTTTGACTCATTATTGAGGTGAACCTGAATTGTAATATTTCTGTGTGTTGGGGTTGCTGGGGCCCTAGTTCTCCCTTTCAAACTCCTATGCATCCTTTAAGCCTCAGCCCAAATTACTCTCCCCTCACCTTGCAAAACCTATGAATTTCTTCCATACCTTTCTTTTTTCCGACACCCCAGAGTACTCAGGCTGTGATTCTTCAGTGGTCCTTAGCTTCTTCCCCCATGTCCTGTCTCCCTACCAGGATTTGCAATTCTTGACAATCTATAATTCATTTATCATACATGTACTGAACACCTGTGAGGCACTGGGGTTGCTCATGCACATTTGCGAGATATGCTCCTCACCCTCAGAGAGTTTATGGTATCATGGGTGAGAAACATGTGCTTGTGGATCACTAACCTATAGCAGCTAGGCAATGCTTGTAGGGGCCACTCTAGATCCTCTGCAATTTGCAACCAAGTTCAAGCTCCCTGCAGACAGAACAACTCAGCCAGATTTTTACCATTGATGTGGAATCAGACTCCATGTTTTAGATGTGAGCCAACTGTCCCAGACAAGTATATTGTCATTTTGCCGAGTTTTGACAGAAGGTTGCTTGGGAAAGGGAGTGCTGACACTTAGGGAGTTTTAAAAATAGCTTTAATTACCACATGTAGCAAACGTATCTGAAAACTAAAGGTTAGTGTTTACCCTTGTATCCTATCCTATCCATTGCTTTTCCCACAAATGGGTTCTGATGGATTCTGATGAACTCACTACTTGTGCCAGAAAGATCCTATTATCTGTGCCTTCTACCCTGTTATTACACCTCCTTTGCCAGGCTGGATAATCACCATGTAACGCACCGAGAGGCGAGAAGTAAACACGTGCGCGCATGCGTGCACACAAAGGGCTGCTGCCTGTGCTCAGCATGCGGGGCTCCCGAGGAGCATGCTCTCAAAACTGGAGCGTGGAAGCAGAGGTGGAGGCTGGAGACAATTCAGACCACCAAAACTTCTTGTGAAGTGTCTTAAATAATGTTTGAGGGCTCATAGAGACCAGAGGCTTGGCTTTGGTAATTTTCCCCACTGTCTCAAACCAGAGGATGTTCTGTGCACTTGGGCCCTCTCTTAGAGGTGGTTGAAGCATCCCAAATGAATATTGTACAACTTCAGAAAGGGGAGTGAAGAAACCCTTTACTTGTCAGTGATCAGAACTAGGATGCAGTTTCCTGCAGCCTTGCAGACTGGCTTGGCTGCAGAGGTGATGAGGGGCTGAGGAGTCAGGGGCTGCCAGTGTGGTGCCCGGCGCCCCTCCCTGGTCAGGTGCAGAGTGGGGCTCCTGGGCAAGAATTGCTGAAGAGCCCACCTTGTGAGGCCAGTGGGGGTCCTAATGACCTCCTCCCTACCCTTAGATCTCTGCTTGTTTGCTCTGGGGCATTGCAAGAACAATGAACCCAGTGATTGCCTTCAAAAGCAGGGAAACTTACATTTGAGTACCTACTGAGTGCCAGGCCCTGCTTTGGGTGCTTTATAGACATTATTTCAAAACAAATGATATTTATCCATGAAATCCCATTTAAAGGGATTTTGAAAGCAATTTGAGAACCCATTCAAAGCGAGGAATTTCAAATCAAGAAATTTGAACCCATTTGTAACAGGGTATCTTCCTCCTTGCCCTTACAAAGGTTGTGCAAAGGTCCCTGGATTTTGCACTGTCAGGATCAGTCATGGAAAATCTCTGTAGATAGATACTCAGGAAGTTCCAACACACTTTGGGTCTCAAGCCTGGGCATGGTGATATTTTCCCCCTTTCTGTGCCTGAAAGACCCCACGCATTGGGCTCAGCCTTCTTAAATGACTACCAGCTACCAGGAGGGGAAGAATGAAGGGGGGGAAATCGGAGGGGTAGACGAACCATGAGAGACGATGGACTCTGAAAAACAAACTGAGGGTTCTAGAGGGGAGGGGGGTGGGGGATGGGTTAGCCCAGTGATGGGTATTGAGGAGGGCACATTCTGCATGGAGCACTGGGTGTTATGCACAAACAGTGAATCATGGAACACTACATCTAAAACTAATGATGTAATGTATGGGGATTAACATAACAATAAAAAAATTTAAAAAAAAGCCATGGAGCTGTACACTTGAGATTTGCACAATTTAAGTTATACCTCAATAAAAGGGTTTTTTTTTTTTTTATCTTCAAAAAAAAAAATGACTACCGGCTACTCCTCTCTGACACCCTACCTTGGATTAATGTGTATCAGGGGATGGGTAGACCCACAAACCCCTCTTCTGTCTCCTTTCCATCTCAACGTGAAGCTTCTGGGCTCAAGCCAATTTGACCACTCCCATCCTCTAAGCCACAAAAGCTTCCAGCCAACATCACTGCAAGTTCACGTATTTGTTGAAGGAAAATATCTTGGGAGAAACAAGAGCACAAACTTCCTAGAGCACAGAGTATGGCTTGCTTCTGTGTGTGTATGTGAGCACATGCATGGTAGGGAGAGAGAGACAGGGATAGAAGGAAAGCAGTGGAAAATTGCTCTGTTTTTTTTTCTGATTCTTCTACAATAGTAAAACAAAAGATAGATTAATATACTAATGAATTATCCTTTCCAATAGCCTTATATATGTAGTTTATTTTGGCAAATTGAGGTTTCTCTGTTATGTTCGGCTTTGCATCCTGCTTTCAAGTAATAATGTATAATTCACATTGTATCATGTCAATAGCTAGCATTTGGAATAATATTTAATGGTCTTGTAGTAGTCTGTCATTTGGAGGAATCATAATTTATGCAAATCTTCTCCATTTTTGGAAACTTAGGTTAGTTAATGCTGTTGAAAATAATGCTGCAATTGACATACTTCTACCTGGATCTGATGTGTTTCTGATTCCTAGTGATGGCAAAAATATTGTTTCAAAGTATGGGAACTCTCAAGGAGCCTGAGCCCCTTTTATCAGAGTGCTCTGTCTCATCCCACTCATGTGTCTTGTGAACATGAATATAATCGTTTTTCTTCTTTACCAATATTATAGATAAAAAGGCTCACTGCATTGTGCTAATTTGTATTTCTTTGCTTATTAGTCAAGCCAAACACTTTGAACATTTATTTTTTTTATCATACCTGTTTCTAATTTCGTGACTTAGTTGCTTATGTCCTTTGTGCAGATGTATTCATCTTTTGTCATGTGACTGGATCTTTACAATGACCTTCTGAGAGAGATATTACTAACACTGGAGTCAAGATTACAAACTTGAGGGTCAGGAAAGGTCTAAGGTATCACAACCAAATAAAGACAAGTTGGAATTTTAAGTTCACATTGATTTTTTTTAAAGATTTTATTTATTTATTTATTTGAGAGAGAGAGTGAATGAGAGGGAGAGGGAGAGAGAATCTGAGCTGATTCCACACTGGCACAGCCCAATGTGGGGCTTGATCCCACAACCACGAGACCGTGACCTGAGCTGAATCCAGTAGTTGGACGCTTAACCAAGGTGCCACCCTTGGTTAAGTGCCACCCAGGCGCCCCAAGCTCATATTGATCTTGTTCAATGTGGCCAGCCCATTCCTATCTTAAAGGGAGATACATGTTCATTTATGTCTTTTAAGGGTCAACATTTCTGCACCAAAGAAATAAATCTTCCAATTCTTATATTGGATTAGATCATTTTAATTCCTGAATCAATACTGGGTTTTACAGCTTAAAGTGACATAGAATTTTCTATTAACCTTAGATAATACACAAAAAATTGCTGAAACTTTCTCTAATTTGTATCCAATAGAAGGACCCAGTGTCAATGGGCCCATAGAAGGCACATAAAGTAGTTTTTATGATGCGACCCAGAGAATCTTGTGTAAGGCCCTGGCTCTGTTTTGTGGGATTCATCAATGGCCCCAGGAAAGCCCCTTCAAGAAGACTTGCAGTGAGGGAGCAGGCACCCTCCTTTCTCTTATGGGGAGTGGAATCATATCTGTGTTCTCCTACCCCTCAAAGAAATGTTCCTCACTAAATCCTCTTTCCCTCACTTTTGACTCTTCTGGTTGTTGTTGTTGTTGTGGTTGTTGTTGTTTATAACCTCCTTGTGGGTGACAATATTAAAATATTAATATAAAGCATAATTGACATGAAAAATACTGTACAATTTGATGGGTTATGATTTGGAGGTTTTTTTTTTTTTTAAGTTTTTATTTATTTATTTGACAGAGAGAGAGTACAAGCAGGGGGGGCAGCAAGCAGAGGGAGAAGCAGGCTCCCCACTGAGCAGGGAGCCCCATACAGGACTTGATCCCAGGACACTGGGATCATGACCTGAGCCGAAGGCAGACGCTTAACCGACTGAGCCACCCAGGCGCCCTGGTTTGGAGTTTTGACATATACACTTGTGAAACTATCACCACAGGCATAATAATGCACCTTTCTATTACCCACAAAAGATTTTTCATGTCCCCATGTAACCAGTTTCTCTCTCTCCACCCAATCCCAGGTAATCTCTGATCCGTTTTCTGTCAGTGTATATTACTTTGCATTTTCTAGGACTTTATATTAATGGAATCATACAGTACATACTTGTCTTTTGTGTAGCTTTTTTCACTCAGCATAATTTTGAGATGCATTCATGTTGTTACATAGATTGATGGTTAATTTTGGTATATGGTGTGAGGTAAGGATTGAGGCTAATTTTTGCTTTATTTTGATTTATTTCTGTGCATGAATATTTAATTGTTCCAGCACCATTTGTTGAAAATAATCTTCTTTCCCCTTTGGATCATTTGTCGAATATCAATTGGCCTTCAATGTTTGGATCTATTCCTAGATTCTCTCTTCTGTTTCATTGACCTATATGTCTATCTTCACACCAGTGCCACACTGTCTTTATAACTGTAGCTTTCTGGTTAGTCTTGAAATTAAGTGGAGAAAGTTTTCTACCTTTTCCTTCTTTAAAAATTTGCCTTTACCCTTCTACATCCTTCACATTTTCATAGGGCTGGGACAGGGATGAGTCAAGCAAGGCACCTAAGGCACAAAATTTAAGAGGGAACTCACCCTCAAGCTTGTGCAAGCACCTCAGCTTAGTTCTGGCCCTGCATTTCCATATACATTTTAGAAGAAGGCCTGCTAGGATTTTAATATAATTTTTATTGAATCTAGTGATAATCTGAGGTAGAATTGAGAGCTTCACAATATCGAGTCTTCTGATCCATGAATAAGGCATATCTTTCCATTTATGTATATCCTCCTTAATTATTTTCAGCAATGTTCTGCAGTGTTAAATGAATAGGTCTTGTTAAGTTCATCCCTACATTTCTAATATTTTTGATACAATGGTAAATAGTGCTGCTTTTTCTTTCTTTCTTCTTTTTTTGTTCACTGGGGGAAATTTATTCATTTATTTTTAACATTTATTATTTTTTATTATTATGTTAATCACCATACATTACATCATTAGTTTTTGATGTAGTGTTTCATGATTCATTGTTAACATATAACACCCAGTGCTCCATGCAGAACGTGCCCTCTTTAATACCCATTACCAGGCTAACTCATCCCCCACCCCCTCCCCTCTGGAACCCTAAGTTTGTTTCTCAGAGTCCATAGTCTCTCATGGTTCGTCTCCCCCTCCGATTCCCCCCACCTTCATTCTTCCCTTCCTGCTATCTTCTTTTTTTTTCTTTAAACATATAATGTATTCTTTGTTTCAGAGGTACAGGTCTGTAATTCAACAGTCTTTCACAATTCACAACACTCACCATAGCACTCCCCAATGTCTATCACCCAGCCACCCCATCCCTCCCACCCCCCAACACTCCAGCAACCCTCAGTTTGTTTCCTGAGATTAAGAATTCCTTGTATTAGTCAGGTCATATGATACATGTCTTTCTCTGATTGACCTATTTTGCTCAGCATAATACCCTCCAGTTCCATCCACATCGTTGCAAATGGCAAGATCTCATTCCTTTTGATGGCTGCATAATATTCCATTGTATATGTATACCACATCTTCTTTATCCAATGGGTCAATGGACATCTTGGCTCTTTCCACAGTTTGGCTATTGTGGACATTGCTGCTATAAACATCGGGGTGCACATACCCCTTCGGATCCTTACATTTGTATCTTTGGGGTAAATACCCAGTAGTGCAATTGCTGGATCGTATGGTAGTTCTATTTTCAACTTTTTGAGGAACCTGCATGCTGTTTTCCAGAGTGGCTGCACCAGCTTGCATTCCCACCAACAGTGTAGGAGGGTTCCCCTTTCTCCGCATCCCTGCCAACATCTGTTGTTTCCTGACTTGTTAATTTTAGCCATTCTGACTGGTGTGAGGTGGTATCTCATTGAGGTTTTGATTTGGATTTCCCTGATGCCAAGTGATATTGAGCACTTCCCCATGTGTCTGTTGGCCATTTGTATGTCTTCTTTGGAAAAATGTCTGTTCATGTCTTCTGCCCATTTCTTGATTGGATCATTTGTTCTTTGGGTGTTGAGTTTCAGAAGTTCTTTATAGATTTTGGATACTAGCCCTTTATCTGATATGTCATTTGCAAATATCTTCTCCCATTCTGTTGGTTGTCTTTTGGTTTTGTTGACTGTTTCTTTTGCTGTGCAAAAGCTTTTTATCTTGATGAGGTCCCAATAGTTCATTTTTGCCCTTGCTTCCTTTGCCTTTGGCGATCTTTCTAGGAAGAAGTTGCTGCAGCTGAGGTGGAAGAGGTTGCTGCCTTTAGGATTTTGATGGACTTCTGTCTCACGTTTAGGTCTTTCCACCATTTTGAGTCTATTTTTGTGTGTGGTGTAAGGAAATGGTCCAGTTTCATTCTTCTGCATGTGGCTGTCCAATTTTCCCAACACCATTTGTTGAAGAGACTGTTTTTTTTTCCATTGGACATTCTTTCCTGCTTTGTCAAAGATTAGTTGACCATAGAGTTGAGGGTCCCTTTCTGGGCTCTCTATTCTGTTCCATTGATCTATGTGTCTGTTTTTGTGCCAGTACCATACTGTCTTGATGATGACAACTTTGTAATAGAGCTGGAAGTCCGGAATTGTGATGCTGCCAGCTTTGCTTTTCTTTTTCAACATTCCTCTGGCTATTCAGGGTCTTTTCTGGTTCCATACAAATTTTAGGATTGTTTGTTCCATTTCTTTGAAAAAAGTGGTTGGTATTTTGATAGCGATTGTATTGACTGTGAAGATTGCTCTAGGTAGCATTGACATCTTCACCATATTTGTTCTTCCAATCCATGAGCATGGAACATTTTTCCATTTCTTTGTGTCTTCCTCAATTTCTTTCATGAGTATTTTATAGTTTTCTGAGTACAGATCCTTTGCCTCTTTGGTTAGATTTATTCCTAGGTATCTTATGGTTTTGGGTGCAATAGTAAATGGGATTGACTCCTTAATTTCTCTTTCTTCTGTCTTGTTGGTGTATAGGAATGCCACTGATTTCTGTGCATTGATTTTATATCCTGCCACTTTGCTGAATTCCTGTATGAGTTCTAGCAGTTTTGGGGTGGAGTCTTTTGGGTTTTCCACATAAAGTATCATATCATCTGCAAAGAGTGAGAGTTTGACTTCTTCTTTGCCGATTTGGTTGCCTTTTATTTCTTTTTGTTGTCTGATTGTTGTGGCCAGGACTTCTAATAGTATGTTGAATAGCAGTGGTGATAGTGGACATCCCTGCCGTGTTCCTGACCTTAGGGGAAAGCTCTCAGGTTTTCCCCATTGAGAATGATATTCGCTGTGAGTTTTTCATAGATGGCTTTTATGATATTGAGGCATATACCCTTTATGCCTATACTCTGAAGAGTTTTGATCAAGAAAGGATGCTGTACTTTGTCAAAAGCTTTTTCTGCATCTATTGAGAGGATCCTATGGTTCTTATTCTTTCTTTTATTAATGTATTGTATCACATTGATTGATTTGCAGATGTTGAACCAACCTCGCAGCCCAGGAATAAATCCCACTTGGTCGTGGTGAATAATCCTTTTAATGTATTGTTGGATCCTATTGGCTAGTATTTTGGTGAGAATTTTTGCATCCATGTTCATCAAGGATATTGGTCTGTAATTCTCCTTTTGATGGGGTCTTTGTCTGGTTTTGGGATCAAGGTAATGTTGGCCTCATAAAACGAGTTTGGAAGTTTTCCTTCCATTTCTATTTTTTGGAACAGTTTCAGAAGAATAGGTATAAATTTTTCTTGAAATGTTTGGTAGAATTCCCGTGGGAAGCCACCTGGCCCTGGGCTTTTGTTTGTTGGGAGATTTTTGATGACTGCTTCAATTTCCTTAGTGGTTATAGGTCTGTTCAGGTTTTCTGTTTCTTCCTGGTTCAGTTTTGGTAGTTGATACATCTCTAGGAATGCATCCATTTCTCCCAGATTGTCTAATTTGCTGGCATACAGTTGCTCATGATATGTTCTAGTTGTTTGTATTTCTTTGGTGTTGGTTGTGATCTCTCCTCTTTCATTCATGATTTTATTTATTTAGGTCATTTCTCTTTTCTTTTTGATAAGTCTGGCCAGGGGTTTATCAATCTTATTAATTCTTTCAAAGAACCAGCTCCTAGTTTTGTTGATCTGTTCTACAGTTCTTTTAGTTTCTATTTCATTGATTTCTGCTCTGATCTTTATTATTTCTCTTCTCCTGCTGGGTTTAGGCTTTATTTGCTGTTCTTTCTCCAGCTCCTTTAGGTGTAGGGTTAGGTTGTATATTTGAGACTTTTCTTGTTTCTTGAGAAAGGCTTGTATTGCTATATACTTTCCTCTTAGGACTGCCTTTGCTATATCCCAAAGATTTTGAGCAGTTGTGTTTTCATTTTCATTGGTTTCCATGAATTTTTTAAATTCTTTTTTAATTTCCTGGTTGACCCATTCATTCTTAAGTAGGATGCTCTTTAGCCTCCATGTACTTGAGTTCTTTCCAACTTTCCTCTTGTGATTGAGTTCTAGTTTCAAAGCATTGTGGTCTGAAAATATGCAGGGAATGATCCCAATATTTTGGTACCAGTTGAGACCTGATTTATGACCTAGGATGTGATCTATTCTGGAGAATGTTCCATGGGCACTAGAGAAGAATGTGTATTCTGTTGTTTTGGGATGGAATGTTCTGAATAGATCTGTGAAGTCCATTTGGTCCAGTGTGTCATTTAAAGTCTTTATTTCCTTGTTGATCTTTTGCTTAGATGATCTGTCCATTTCAGTGAGGGGGCTATTAAAGTCTCCCACTATTATTGTATTGTTGTCAATGTGTTTCTTTGCTTTTGTTATTAATTGGCTTATATAATTGGCTGCTCCTATATTAGAGGCATAGATATTTACAATTGTTAAATCCTCTTGTTGGAAAGACCCTTTAAGTATGATATAGTGTCCTTCCTCATCTCTTATTACAGTCTTTGGTTTAAAATCTAATTTGTCTGATATAAGGATTGCTACCCCAGCTTTCTTTTGGTGTCCATTAGCATGGTAAATGGTTTTCCACCCCCTCAGTTTCAATCTGGGGGTGTCTTTGGCCCTAAAATGAGTCTCTTGCAGATAGCATATTGATGGGTCTTGTTTTTTTATCCAATCTGATAGCCTGTGTCTTTTGATTGGGGCATTTAGCCCATTTACATTCAGGGTAACTATTGAAAGATATGAATTTAGTGCCATTGTATTACCTGTAAGGTGACTGTTACTGTATATTGTCTGTGTTCCTTTCTGGTCTATGTTACTTTTAGGCTCTCTCTTTGCTTAGAGGACCCCTTTCAAGATTTCTTGTAGGGCTGGTTTTGTGTTTGCAAATTCCTTTAGTTTTTGTTTGTCTTGGAAGCTTTTTATCTCTCCTTCTGTTTTCAGTGACAGCCTAGCAGGATATAGTATTCTTGGCTGCATATTTTTCTCGTTTAGTGCTCTGAATATATCATGCCAGTCCTTTCTGGCCTTCCAGGTCTCTGTGGATAGGTCTGTTGCCTATCTAATGTTTCTACCATTGTAGGTTACAGATCTCTTCTCCTGAGCTGCTTTCAGGATTTTCTCTTTGTCTTTGAGACTCGTAAGTTTTACTATTAGATGTCAGGGTGTTGACCTATTTTTATTGATTTTGAGGGGTGTTCTCTGTGCCTCCTGGATTTTGATGCCTGTTTCCTTCCCCAAATTAGGGAAATTCTCTGCTATAATTTGCTCCAATATACCTTCTGCCCCTCTCTCTTTCTTCTTTTTGGATCCCAATAATTCTAATATTGTTTCGTCTTATGGTATCACTTACCTCTCAAATTCTGCCCTCGTGATCCAGTAGTTGTTTATCTCTCTTTTTCTCAGCTTCTTTATTTTCCATCATTTCGTCTTCTATATCACTAATTCTCTCTTCTGCCTCATTTATCCTAGCAGTTAGAGCCTCCATTTTTGTTTGCAGCTCATTAATAGCCTTTTTGATTTCGACATGGTTAGATTTTAGTTTTTATTTCTCCAGAAAGGGTTTCTCTAATATCTTCCATCCTTTTTTAAGCCTAGGTAGTATCTTTAAAATCATCATTCTGAACTCTAGGTCCGACATCTTACTAATGTCCATATTGATTAGGTCCCTGGCAGTTGGTACTGCCTCTTGTTCTTTTTTTTTTTTTTGAGGTGATGTTTTCCGTCTTGTCATTTTGTCCAGAGGAGAATAGATGAATGAGAGAACAAAATGCTAACAGGGTAACAATGTCCCCAGAAAATTTACACTAAACAAATCAGAAGAGACCTGAAATCGGGGGAAAAGAAAGTGAAAGAAAGAAAAAAGAGAAAAAGAAAAAGATAAAAACACACAAACAGAAACAAAACAAAACAATAACAGAATATGATCAAATATGATCAGGCTGGTGCATAGATCAGTGCCACACACTAGATTTTGGGCGTATTTTGGTCTGTTAGAAGAAAGTGCCTCCCAAAATTTTAAAGAATGAAAAACTTATATATGTACAAAAATAAGGGTAAATACGATGAAGGGATGGAATATGACTGTAAAGATGAAAATTATAAAAGATTTTATAAAAGGAATTGATAAGATAAGAAGTTGGTTGAAAAAAGAAAGAAGAGGACTTAAAAAAAAAAGGGAGAGAATGTGTTCAGGCATGAGACTAGAACAAAGCCATACACTAGGGATTTAGGGTATATTTTGGTCTGTTAGAAGAAACTGTATCCCAAAATTTTAAAGAGAGAACAATTTATATATATATATATATATCAAAAATAAGTTTAACTACTATGAAGGGATAGAATATGACTCTAAAAATGAAAAATAAAAGAGATTTTTTAAAAAAAGGATTGATAAGATGTTGGTTGAAAAAGGGAAAATGAAAAATTAAAAAAAAAATACAGTTAAAAAAAATTAACTTTGAAAGACTAAAGAATCATGGGGAAAAAGCCATGAATTCTATGTGCAGTATTCCCCTAGTGCTGGAGTTCTTTTGTTCTCATTGATCAGTAAACTTGGTCTTGGCTGGCTGTTCTTGCTGATCTTCTCAGGGAGGGGCCTGTTGCCGTGGTTCCCAAATATCTTTGCTGGAAGCAGAATTGCCCCACCCTTGCCGGGTCCGGGCTAAGTAATCTGCTTGGGTTTGCTCTCGGGAGCTTTTGTTCCCTGCAAACTTTCTGTACAGCTTTGGAGGTTGAAAGTGAAAATGGCAGCCTCCCAATCTCCATCCCGGAGGAGCCAGAACTCGGGGCCCCACTCCTCAGTGCGCCCCCAGAGAAAAGCAATCAGTTGCTCCTGTCTCCCCGGTCTCTGGCTGCACTCTGTGCTCACCCGGCCTGTGACCGTGCGTTTCTATCTCTGGCACCTGACCTCGTGTGGAGTCTCCAAACCCAGTAGATCCCTGCAGTGTGCTCCTGTGCTGCTCCTCCCTGGGGGAGGAAGGGGAGTGTCCCCGGATCTGCTGCTTGTTGGGTTACTGCTGGAAGAGCAGTGGCCCGAATGTGCCGCGGATCACGGTTTATGGCAACCCTGATCTGAGAGCCCGCTCCTCAGCTCTGTCTCTGCAGCCGGCTTCCCCACTCTGATACCTGGGAGCTCTGCCCCTCTCAGGCACCCCCGGCCTTTCTGTGACCCCAAGGGTCCTGATACCACACTGTCCTGTGAGGGTTCCAGCCCCCGCTTAGCCACTGGAGCGACGTCCCTCAGCGGAGCAGACTTCTAAAAGTTCTGATTTTGTGCTCTGCTGCTCTATCACTTGCTGGTAGCGGCTGATGGAGGCTCCCTCCCCCACCATCTATCCACCCGAATATCGCCTCAGATTCACTTCTCAGCACGTCCTACCTTCCAGAAAGTGGTTGCTTTTCTGTTCAGCGAGTTGTTGCTATTCTTTTCTTTGATCTCCTATTGAGTTCGTAGGTGTTCAGAATGGTTTTATCCCCATCTAGCTGAATTCCTGGGACCAGATGAAATTTAGGTCTCCTACTCCTCTGTCATCCTGCTCCTCCCCCCAGTGCTGCTTTTTCAATTTAAGTTTACAGTTGTTTGTTGCCAATGTGTAGAAAATACAAATGATTTTTGAATATTGACCTTGTATCTCACAACCTTGCTGAACTTACATATTAGTTCTAGTGGCTTTATTTGTAGATTTACTGAGATTTGCTCTACAGACAATATTATGTTATATGTGAATAAAGACAGTTGTACTCCCTTTCTAATTCAGATCTCTTTGATTTCTTTTTCTTGCCCTATTGCAATGGGTAGAACCTCCAGTGCAGTGTTGAATAGAAGTAATAAGAATGTACATCTTTGCTTTTTTCCTGATTTTAGGGGGATCCATTCAGCTTCCTACCATTATTTATGGTGTTACATATAGGTTGATCATTGATACTCTTAGTCAGGTTGAGGAAGTTTTCTTTTATTCTTGGCTACTAAGGGTTTTTAATACAATTAGAAATTGGATTTTGTCAAATTTTTTAATGTATGTATTGGTATATTCACATGGTTTTTCTTTTTTGTATTCTGTTGATATGGAGTACTAAATTCATTCATTTTCAAGCATGAAACCAACCTTACAGTCCTGAGATGAATCCCACTTGATCATGATGTTGCTGGGTTTTGTTTTGTTTTGTTTTGACTTGTTGAATTTACACTTAGCTAAAGTATTAGCTAAGATATTTTAAGGAAGTTTTGTATCTATGTTCATGAGGGATGTTAGTTTGTAGTTTTCTTATCTTGTAAACCCTTTGTCTGGTTTCATTATCAGGTTAGTACTAACCTCCTGGAATTAAAATGTGTTTCTTTCTCTTCAGTTTTCTGAAAGAATTTGTGTAGAATTGATATATCTTCCTTAAACATATGTGAAGATATCTGACCCTGGAAGTTTCCCTACCTACCCATCCATCTCCACGATGGGAAGATTTTTAACAACAAATCCAGCTTCTTTAGTAGAAATAAGGCTATTTAGCTTATCTACCCCCCCAAGGGAAGTTTGATAGTTTGCATCTTTCAAGGAAGTTGTCCATTACGTCTAAGTTTCTTATAGTTCTGATATGCTTCTGATAAATTCTCCACCTTTTGTTTTTCATTTCTTAGAGATGTCATTTTACTGACTTATGATTCACCTTGTTCCTGATGGGAGATCAGCTGTCATTCTTATCTTTAGTTTTCTCTGCACATTGGATCTTTTTCCTCTGATTGCTTTTGCAATTTTTCTTTTTCTCTCTGATTGTGTGCTTGGGTGTGGATGCCATCAAATTTAGAAATTGTTTGACCATTATTTCTTCCAATATTTTTTCTGTCCTTCTTTCATGGACTTAAATGACATGTATATTAGGTTGCTTGAAATTGTTCCCCTGCTCACTAATACTCTGTTGATTTTTCCCAATCTTTTTTTTCCCCTTTGTGATTCATTTCAGGACTTTTTGTTTTGATACTTTCAGGTTCATTTATTTTTCTTCTAATCTGCTGTTGATTTCATCTAGAGTAATTTTCATCACAGACATTGCATATTTTATTTGTAGAGATTCAAATTGCGTCTTTTATTTTTCTCCCTATCATGTACGTACTTTCCTCTATGTTCTTGAACATATGGTGTGTGTTTATACTATTTATATCTGTTTTAATGTCCTGTTCTACTAATTCTGTAGCTGTATTATTTCTGGGTCTGTTTCCATTGATTGATTTGTCTTCACATTATAGATAGCATTTTCCTGTTTCTTTGCATGCCTGGTAATTTTATATTAGATGCCAGACATTGTGAATTTTACATGGCTGGGTGCTTGATTCTTTTCTTCCTTTAAATACTTCCTCCCTCTGTTCCTCCCCCCCTTGGACAGAGTTAAGTTATTTTGGAACATTTTGATTTTTTGAGACTTGCTCAGAAGCTTTGTTAGGTCAAAAACAGTTTTAGTCTCTTGCTAATTTGACCCATTATTAAGGGTTGGTAAACCTGATCCTTCCAGGTGGTCCTTTCCTTAGACTCAGGTAGTTACTTCACTCACATGTACTAATCAATAGTCAGCTAAAGACTCAATGGGAACATTCAGTAGATTTCTGGAGGGCATTTTTTTGTGTAGCTCTCTCTTCTCCAGAATTCTGCCTTATGAATTGCAATTGTGTTGGCCTCCTCAAAACCCAAACTCTCTTCAATTGATGGAGGTCATCAGGCTCTGCCTACGTTTCCCCTTCCTCTGCTGCAACCTGGTAAGTCTCTGTTAGCATTAAGTTCACGCTCACTTCATTTGTTTCTTTTCTCTTGGGTATCACTTTTCAGCTTTGCCTGTTGTCTAATACCTAAAAACTGTCCTTTCCTATGTCTTGTTTTTTATTTAAGGTGAATAGTTATTTCAGTCCTTTTGAGTCCATCATGGTCAGAATTTATACAGTTAATTACCATGCTCTATATCTCCTACTCTTCTGAATTTATAGTCTCAGATCTTTACACTTGAGTCTACACAGTTGGATCCAGTTCAAATGTAAGGGCTTTGATATGGTAAACATGGGGCTATGAACTTCAGAGCCATCCACTTCAGGCTCTGGGTCATGCAATTTTATTTTCATATCCTATTTGGAAATTTTTAAAATAATATTTCAGGATTTTAAATTATAATGCAATTAAAAATTATAATTTTCTGCCAGTTCCCTGGGGATTAAAAAACCATGAAGTGTTAATGTGAAACATAAGGTCTCATTTTGCTAGTGGTAGGGGTAGTTGTGCACAAATAAAAGCAGATTTAAATATTCTCCTGAGACAAACAAATAGGTATTGCAAACAAAATAATTAAAGCGGTTTGTAGCAAGCAAGCAAATGAGTGTTGTGAAGGATCAGCTGCTATTATATTTATTTTTCCATTTGAATATCTGCCTGGGAGTAAGCTACAAATTGAAGCCCTGATCAGCTTTTAAAAATTTAACAGAATGAAGAGCACTGGCTTTATGTTATAGAATTACTTAGGTCAGAGTTTCAAATACTAAAATTTTTTTTTAAACTTTTTTTTTAAGATTTTATTTATTTATTTGACACAGAGAGAGAGCACAAGTAGGCAGAGTGGCAGGCAGAGGGAGAGGGAGAAGCAGGCTCTCCACTGAGCAGGGAGCCCAATGTGGGGCTCAATCCCAGGACCCTGGGATCATGACCTGAGCCGAAGGTAGATGCTTAACTAGCTGAACCACCCAGGTGCCCATCAAATACTAAAATTTTTGAGGTTCACCTTTTTTTGGGTGTGGAATTCTGAAGAACTTCTCCCCTTTGCTCCCTTTTTCTCTTCCTCCCTCTCTCCCTTCTTCTCTCTTTTCCTTTTTACTCCTTCCTCCTTCTCTTCCCTTCTTTCTTCATAAGTATTTAGCAGGACTGGTGCTCAATATTAGAAAGACAAGAGAACATGAGAGATATACACCTTGCCCTCAAGGAGCTAGTCCTGGTTCCAAGCCCAGTGTAGACGGAGCAATGGATTAGCACTTGCAATTTCCTTCTGGTTGTTCAGGGAACACAGAATTCACAGTGCCCCTAGATCTGAATCAGGGTTGTGGATATACAATCAAGGGCTAGAGAATCCTTAGAGATTTTGGATCTGAGTAAATGGAGTTACCTTATTCAGCTCTTGAGACCCCTTTTCCAGTTGAATTCTGTAGTGTTCTACTGGGGCCATAAGGTTGCCTGAAGGACTACTTTTCTGACTATGACTGTAGAGCCTTGTTACCTGGACAGATCTTACTCAGACTCTGCCCTGAGTTGTTGAATTGTGTAGGCACTACACTACTGGCCTTCCCTCCAAATGGCAGAGAAAGCTATGTTTAGCTTGTCCCTACAGTTATTTGTACTTTTAATACTCGGGTCCAGACCTGCAGAAGAATACATTTCGGCTCCAACTTAGAGCATATTTCAGGTATATCACATCTGAAGAAGGGAGGGTCAGGTTAGCAATCACTGAACCACTTCTGGGAATTGCTTTGACCTACCTTAGATGTTCAGAGCCCTTGGAATTAAGGGAAACTACCTGAGCAGAGGGGAGTGACATGGGGTTGTGGGAATTTGGAACTTGCAAACTTGCTGGGAGCAGGAAGGCCGAAGAAGATGGGAGTAGGGAAAAGAGGGAGGGAGGAAGAGTGAGATCCAAGAGAGGGAGCGGAAATGGGAAAGGAGAATGTGAAAGTAAGAGACAAGAAAGAAAGGAGAGGAGAGAAGGGGTGTGTAAATCTCACAGACAGCCCACTCCAGCCCAGCCGTCATCCATAAATAACTCACAGCCAGAGGAGCTTTACCGACTGTCTCCCGTAAATGCTGGGGACATGTGTGTGTCCCCTGGCTCATTGGAGGACAGATGTCCACCTTGTGCTCATGGTCAAATATAATAGAATAAAATGTGATGAAATAAAAACTCAATTAAATGAAATAGAATAAAAGAGCCATTAAAAATGCAAAACCCCAGGGGACTTTTTTGGGCTTTCTGGGCGAGATAGCAGACTCTCCTGTAAGGCGACAGGCCTGGGAGAGCCTGATGGGACATCTCTTTCACCTTATGGTCATCGCCAGGTGCGGGTCTTTAGGAAACAGGGCCAGCTGCTCACTGCTAGCTGGTCTGACTGGGCCACTTAGGGGAAGGGGCTGTGATGGAGGAGGTGGGATGTGGGGACAGCTCTGCCACCTGTACCCTGGGCAGCCCTGGGTAAAAAGGGCAGGCAGAATGCTCACTTTACTGTGAACAGAACCCATTTGTGTCACTTATAAAAATAAAGGAAGCCAAACAAATTTTCAATTAATGGGCCATTTTGTTTAATGATAGGCTGGTTGAGTCCTGGTTTGATGTCTTGGCAGGGAGTCAAGTGAACCATGGGGTCTCTTGGAGATGAGGACCAGGAAAGAGCTACATGCAGATTGAGATAGTCTGCTGTGAGCTCCCGTAGGGATGTGCATGAGCCATGGGGTGGAAAAGGGCTGAAAGAGGGCTGCTCTGGCTTGCCCTGAGGCCAGGCTATGGCCCATGTTTTGCTGGACCTCAAAGGATGTATGAAGAGCTTTAGCTTCTGAGTTAGAAGGATAAGGAGTGTTCACTGCAAGGCTCCATACTAGACATGTTGAATCCCATTGCGTTAAAGTCACTGAATTCAGTCAAACCCCTGGGAAGTACTGTTACCCAATTACAGATGACAGAGGAATTAAGTGCCTTGTCCAAGTTATGCAGCCAGGAAGAGGAGAAACCAGGACTGGAACCCAAACCCATTGGATTCCAGAGCCTACACTCTCTTCACTTCACTGCATAATATCCTAGACCAGTGCTTCTTAAATTTGAGCATGCCTAACGGTCAAAATGCAGATTCTGATTAGATAGGTCCAGGGTAAAGCCTGAGATTCTGCATTTTTTTAAAGATTTTATTTATTTATTTGAGAGAGAGAATAGAGAGAGAGAGAGCACATGAGAGGGGGGAGGGTCAGAGGGAGAAGCAGACTCCCTGCTGAGCAGGGAGCCTGATGTGGGACTCGATCCCAGGACTCCAGGATCATGACTTGAGCCGAAGGCAGTCGCTTAACCAACTGAGCCACCCAGGCGCCCAGAGATTCTGCATTTTTTAACAAACTCAGAGATGATGCTGATGCTGTTGGCCCATGGACCACACTGTGGGGAGGAAGGGCATCCTCTATGGCAATTTTCTACATCCCATGTAAAACAGGGAGACGCATGCATACCCCATGAGCTTTTAGGGGATGATGAATGAGACAGGGTGTCTTTGGTCAAAACTACCACTCAGAAAGTGCTTTCCTGCCACCTTTTCTGTCCTGGAGATGTAACCAGCACCAAGCTTTGGCAGCTTCCTCCCACCTACTCTTCCTCACCAGGATGTCCTGGTCTCTATGGAGCCTTAGCTTGCCTTGTCTTAAGTGCCCCGTAGGGATCTGAATGCAGCAGATATTCTAGAAAGCCTGTTGACTCTGTTGGGAGGAAATCTTCCATCACGACTCTATTGAATCCTCCTTTTTTCTCTCTCAAGCCAGCTTTGTCTGTGAAGTTTCCTTACTATCATCAACTTTAGATTACTGGCACCATGGTTGTTAGGAGGGAAATAAACTTTATTATTTCTCCAGAGATGGAATAATGCTGGTATCACACAGATGTTTGATAGATCTAGGCCTTTCTAAAGAATAAAAGGAAATGACTAATAATGTGATTACACAGCCCTAAATAAGTTTAGAGCTCTTTTTTTTTTTTTTTAAGATTTTATTTATTTATTTGAGACAGAGAGAATGAGAGAGACAGAGAGCACATGAGAGGGGGGAGGGTCAGAGGGAGAAGCAGGCTCCCTGCTGAGCAGGGAGCCCGATGTGGGACTTGATCCAGGGACTTCAGGATCATGACCTGAGCCGAAGGCAGTCGCTTAACCAACTGAGCCACCCAGGCGCCCTAGAGCTCTTTATAAATGTTTAATAATATTTCCCCTGATATCATAAGGTTCCAAAAGTTTACTGACGTCTTAAAGATCAGACAGAAACTTATTTGTGCATGAGTTTTGCATCGGATTTGCCAAAGTGTATATTTAGAAAAAGGAGATCCTTACCATTTTAATTGCTGTTTTGAAGAATTCTCCTCATTATGAAAATTTACCCTCTTTGCGCTTAAACAGACATGGAGTCAGACTTCTGCAGTGATTCTCTCTGTTTTAAACAAAAATTTCCAAGAGGCATAAAAGATATAGGGCATGACATTACAAATACCTACATGTCCACCGTTCAAATTTTGCCGTATTTGACATCTCAATTTTGAAGAAGCTGACCATTTCAGATATAATTGAAGTCTGTTCTGGACCTGCTTACATAAATCCCATTAAATTCTGGGTCAGTCAGATTGTTTTTTACTACAAGTAACAGAAAAATATGAATCCAGTTTCCTTCAGTGATCTGAGGCTTTATCATCTCACCTTAGAGAAGGCTCAGAGGTAGGTCATGAGGTTATAGGGCAGGATGATTTAGCTGTTAACTAGTTTCCTCCGGGATCCTTGGTCTGTCTGGTTGTGTTCAGTGTGTTCAGCCTGCCATTAAGTGGAATTTCCCTATGACTCAAACCTTCAGAGGTAGAAAGGTGCTGTGTTTTCTTGGTGGTCATCTTAAGATCGAGCAAACATTCTCAGAATCCCTCAAGGAGAACCCCTTCATATCTCAACAAACAGAAATAGAGTCATGAACCTTCTCCCCAAACTGCCTAGAGTAGTAGGAACACCCAGGTTGGCTTAGACCAAGCAGGATGCACCTGTGGTTCTGGGTACAGGGATTGATCACCTCCCACCACCTCAAATCCCAAGGTGGAAGGAATGGCACCTGTTCACACACGGTTATTCCAGCATAGAAGAGGAGGGGTAAGACTGTCAGGTAGACAGCAAATCTGTTTGCTAGCCCCCTCTACTTCCACAGTGGCAACCACTCTCCTGAAGCTGGTGTATGTCCTCCACATCTCTTTTTACTGCTGCACGTATCTTAACTATAAATGTCCTGTATTCGAGGTATCATTCTGTAACTTGCTCTTCCTTTTCTTCCTTTCTTGTCTGTTTTCCTTACCTCTACTATCTACATGGTGCAGGTAATAATGTAGTACTGTAAGTGTATCCAGTGATTTTCATAGCTGCATAGTAGTTCCTCATATAAATCCCATTGCTTCTGGTTGTACTTTTGTTGTCATTGTTATTACCTCAGGGGTCTGAATGGAAATGAGGAAGAAGCAGCTGAGTGGGACAGACACGAAAACTCTTGTGTCTCCCAATTATCCTGTTGATGGTGTCCTCATTGTTTTCATTCTTCTCTCAGTGACAAGCAGAACAATTACTAGCTTCAGTATTGGTTGTTTGTCAGCTTTTTGGGATCAAAGGCTTCTTTGAAAATCGAATACAGCCATGGGCTTTCTCCACAGGAAAATGCACACATATACTTAATATTTTTTGGAATGACGAGCCCCCTGGAAGCCAGCTAGAGACCCTAGCTGAAGACACACGTTGCTTCTGAATGGAGGCAATCAGGTCTTATTCTGTTCCTTATTGTGCTCGCTAAGAAGGACAGTTTGGCTTTCATCTAGTGGATTAAGTAACACCTGAGAGGATGTGAGGATTGGCTTTTCTTTAGAATTTGTCTGACTTTTCTTTTGTCTTAGCTCTTTGTACATGGAGATTTGTAGAGGTTTCCTGATAATTTATCTGACTCAAAATGAAGATGGTCTAAGTTCAGTGTGCATGTTCAGTACAAAATTAGATGGAGTGATATTTTTATTATTCGGTCTCCCATTTTATTGCTTTCATAGAAATCTTCCTTTAAGTATGCTACAAGGCATAAGAGTCTCCTGCCACCCTCTACTCCCTGTCCCAATGCCTAGAAGAATGGATGTTCCCTGGGAATTCTATCCCTGTTTTCTTTTCTACTTGTTTTAGTTGTTACAATATTTTTGTTATCGAACTACAAGTATTTCTTACATTGAGAAAGGATTCAGTGGTACTTTGCCATCACTCTGTTCCAGTCTCATCAGTCAGCATGTGCTCTAGGTTCTGCATTTCAGCTCTATCTAAAGATGATCCATTTGCAACAATCCCAGTCCAAGATGCTATCATCTTTCACAGAGATGATCTTTTGAGTGAGCAGAGGATTTATGGGGGGAAGCTATTAGATTGTAGGAGGGCAAGGTAACAGAATATTTCAGGGGGGATATTTCTGGAGTAACAGACAAAATAATTTGGAAACTGTAGAATATTTACCTTTTTGGACATACAACTGGGAGATAATTGAAGAATACAATTGGGATTTGACCAAATGGAGATTTGTACAAAGATTGTACATACTTCTCTTTGGCCCCTCAGAAATAGCCCTCCTTCTAATATTAATGACAATGAACTTAGGGAAAGACAGTCAAATGAAGCAAATAGAAATTGTAGCATGATAACTGAAGTTTAGTTAGTCACACAGCCAAAACATATGAGGAGTTTGGGAGGTAGATGTGTGTCCCAGGAAAAGAGTGGGGTCATATGCTAAAGAAAGAAAATTCTAAATAAAAGGATTAGTAGTATGTCTTTCTGGAAGAATAATTAGCCTGAATGATACTCCCAAATGGAAAAGAACTAGAAAAGCTGGGTATAATATACTTTAAAAATATTTTTAAATGGATCACTTAGCAGTCAAAAGTAATGTCCACAGAGGCCAGATATAAAGTGAAAATTGAAACTTTGGGAAATACATGAGCTTCCAATTTAGGTTTTGCCTTGAATCTATTGGCCAAACTGTGGAAACCTTGAGCTTTTATTCTTCTATGTGGGGCATAGAACTCATGAGACCAATATAAGAACCAATCAGACGTGAGGCTTAATGAGAGATTTTGTCATAAAGCTGGGAACTTAGATTCTCATTATAAAGGTTAACTAGAAATGAACTCACTGTGCAGAAGGGAAGAGGAAGAAAAATGTTCTCTCTTGATCTTGGAGTTGCGTGGAGGGGGTAAATTTTCTCAAGAATGGATGAGCCCCATGCAGGTTTATGACCCAAGTCATACCACCTGTGGTGCCTAATGAAGCTCAGAGGAAAGTTTAATATTAGCTTCAGGGGTTATAGATTGGTAATGCTCCTAAGTAGGTTGGAGAAGTGAGCACAAATATTTCCTGAAGGAATACAAATTTGAGTCAGACTTCAAGGGATTCATAAGGAAGTTCTGAGGGAAATAAGATTACACACAAGAAAGGGAAAGAAAAGAAAAGAAAAGAAAAGAAAGAAAGAAAGAAAGAAAGAAAGAAAGAAAGAAAGAAAGAAAGAAAGAAAGAAAGAGGGAAAGAGGGAAAGAGGGAAAGAGGGATGGAAGGAGGAAGGAAGGAAGGAAAGAAGGAAACAAACTGCCATGAATGAGAGCCGGGGTGGGGGGAAGACAGTTTAATCAGACCTGAAGTGAACTGTAGATATTAGAATTATCTGACATAGGCTATTAAATAAGTATGCTTAAATATGTTAAAAAAAATAAAGAGATGCTGGAAAATATAAGCAAGGAATAAAAGCCGTCTAAAAATGAAGTTTTTAAAGTTTTCTAAAAAAGTTTTTCTAAAAGTTTTCTAAAAAATTTTTTTAAAACAGCTTCAGGCAATTAAAAACCTGATCATTGAAGTTAAAAAATAGGATAAGGATAAAGGATGAGTTAACTATCAAAGTAGACACATATATAAAGAGAATTGGTGAACTAGAAAATGTGAAGAGATTATTTAGAAGGCAGCCCAGAGATACAAAGAGATGGAAAATATGAAAGCGAGATGAAGGCACATGGAAGAGAGAATGATAATACTGGATTTCTAGAAGGAAATAGGAGATGATGGGAAAGAAATAATATGAAAGGATAGTATGGTCTAGAATTCTCTGAAATTATTGAAAGAAACCAAACCCCAGATCTAGAAAACCTAAGGATAAAAATTAAAAAAAATCCATACCTAGAGATCTCATTTAGCATGATACTGTAGAACACCAAAGACAAAGAAAAATCTAGAGAGCTTCCAGGGAGCAAACACAGGTCTTCTTCAAAGGAATGGCAGTTAAACAGATTCCTAATATCTGGAGTTAGTGGGCTGAATAATGGCACCCAAGGATATCCAGGGCCTAATCCCTGGAAACCGTGTTACCTTATATGGCAGAAGAGATTTTGCAGAAGTGATTAAGTTAATGATCTTGAGGTGGGGAGATTATCTTGGGTTACGTGGGTGGGCCCTAAATGCAATTTCAAGTGTCCTTATAAAAGGATGCAAAGGGAGATTTAAGAGACGAGAAGGCAATATGGCACTAGAGGAAGAGATTAGAGTGATGTGACTATAATCCAAGATGTACCGGCAGCCACCAGAAGCTTCGAGAGGCAAGGAACAGTCTCCCTTAGAGCCTCTGGAAGGAATGCATCCCTGCCAACATCTGATTCTAGCCTAGTGAGACTGACTCTGGACTTCTGGCCTTCAGAACTGTGACAGAATGCAATCTGTCATTCTGTGCCACTAGATTTGTGATAATTTGTTATTGCAGCCGGAGGAAACTGACATAGTGGACAAAATGGAAGCCAGAAGACAGTGTCCTAGAAAATTTCGTGTACTAAGAGAAACTAGTCGTCAACTTAGACTTTTATCTTTCAAGAATAAGATTTAAAGAAGATTTTCCAGCATACAAAAACTAAGTGTATCACTCACAAAATGACATTAAAGGAAATTCTAAATGATGTACCTTAGGAGTACATATGAACAGTTTGAGTTCAGAAAAGAATGCCTGACAAATACATTGATAAATATTGGTTAAATGGAAAGATATTAACTCTACAAAGTAATAGGAATTCTATGTCATAAGAAGGCCTAAAGAAAAATAGAATGAAAATACTGGATATTGTTATCACATTAGTTGGGATGATGGTAATTGGGAATAAATTTTGGAGAAGAGAGTAGGAATACTGATTAACTTCATGCTTTGTTTAGTATGCATTTTAAAATATCTGAGATGGGGCGCCTGGGTGGCTCAGTCGTTAAGCGTCTGCCTTTGGCTCAGGTCATGATCCCAGGGTCCTGGGATCGAGTCCCACATCGGGCTCCCTGCTCGGCAAGAAGCCTGCTTCTCCCTCTCCCATTCCCCCTGCTTGTGTTACTGCTCTCACTATCTCTCTCTCTGTCAAATAAATAAATAAAACCTTAAAAAAAAATATCTGAGATGACCAAGAAAAGAATAATGTAGAGAACATAACTCCCAAAAGAGGATAAAATAATGAAAATAAGAAAAATCATTCCAAGGGGAAGTAAAAAAGAAGAAAAATAAACAGGAAGATATGTAATAGAAACAATATGATAGAAATCAATGTAAATGTATGTAACCATAGTCCAAAATAAATAAAGATTTCCACTAAAAAGTCAAAGATGGGTGTAAAAAACGTGTAGTATATTTTGCTGCTAATAGTCTCCAACTAAAGTGTGAGACAGAGAAAGGTGGATGGCAAAGAGGCAGAAGAAGTTAGAGCAGGCAGCTAGTAACCAAAATAAAACTGGTGTCACTGTATTAATATTAGACACGATACAGTAGGAGGCAAGATGAATTACTAGAAATAAAGAGGATATCTAAATAATGGTAAAAGATTCAATTCAGCAAGGAATTATAGTCTTCCACATGTGCATAACTAATAAAACACTGAAAATATGTTTTTTTGAACTTTTGAAAATATAGCCTGAATTCAGACAGAAATAGACTAATTCCTAATCTAATGGACCTAAAAGTAGGCCACTGAAACCTACAACAACAGGACGGTGAATGCACATGAAACATTCACGCAAATTGACCACATGATAAGCCACAAAGCAAAGCTCAATACATTTTAAAGGATTACCTTTATACAATCCATGTTCTCAGGTCACAGTACATTAAAGTTAGAAATCAATAGGAAGATACTAAGAATACCCTCATGTTAGGAAATTTTTGAAAAATCCGTACTAAATTACTTATGGGTGAAATATAAATCAAAATGGGATTTTAAAAAGGCTGCTACAATTTATATGTATAACTTGTGGGACACAGTTAAAGCAATGTTTGGGTGTAGATTTATTGTCTTTACTTTCTTAGAAAAGACAAAAGGTGTAAGATTCCACAGCTGAGCTTCATACCTAAAAAGTTGGAAAAATAGCTACCTAATAAATCCAAAGACAATAGAAAAATAATAAAGAGTAGAAATTAATGAAATAGAAAACCATAGAAACTCATAAGAGAGTATCAGTTAAGCCAAAGCTTACTTTTTGAAAAGGATTTAGGGGTACCTGGGTTGCTCATTTGGTTGAGTGTCTGACTTTTGTTTTCAGCTTGGGTAGCGGTCTTGGGGTCATGGGATCAAGCCCTGTGTTGGGCTCTGCGCTCTGTGCAGAGTCTGCTTAGGATTCTCTCTCTCACTCTCCTGCTGCTCACTCTCTCCCGCTCTCCTCTCTCTGTCTCTCTCTCAAATGAATCTTAAAAAAAAAAAATTATAAAATAAATTTCTAGTATCAAAATAAGAGAAGGCACAAATAAATATGGTTAGCAGTGGATGAGAGCACATAGCGTTAGATGCATTAGAGAGAGTGAAGAAGTAGAGAGACATTGTGAACAACATAGGCAAATCAACTGGAAATTTTGGACAACACGGCTGTATTTTTAGAAGAAAAAATGACTTAGGGCAAAGGAAGAGAAACAAGCAAAATCCCTATATAAAAAAAGAAATTTAATCAGTAATAAAAATCTTCCTACAAAGAAAACACCGGGTTAGATGAGTGTATAGACCAGTTCTGCCCAACATTCTAGAAAGTGGAGAAGATATTTATGACATGTGACAAAGAATTATCTAGAATTTTTTAAAAAAAGGTCCCACAAATCGATATGCAAGAGACCCAACCCAGTGGAAACTGGACAAAAACACAAATGCAAGAAAGGAAACACAAATGATTCATAAATAAATATATGAAAGCTATTTAACCCTATTAAGAATTAGAGAAGTGGAATCAAAATCCAACGATATACCAGTTCCTACTCACCAGGTTGACAAATATTAGGAAGTCCTACAATCATGTCAGGTGCAGGCAAGGGCGTAGCTCTCTTTACCACACATGATCATAAATGGTTGCAACCACTTTGGAAATTTGGTATTCCTTTGTGAATTTGAACATACTCATATTCTCCTATTGAGGACTTCTAATTCTAGGTATATACCCTAGAGAAATTCTTACACAAGTGCACCAACACATGCACAAGAAAAATGTGCACAGAAGCTTTGTAATAGCAAACAAAGACATTCCAATGGTAAGGAACACTAGGGTACATAAATGGTGGCATAGTCATACAGGGCAATAGGGTACAGTTGTGTAAATAAGTCAACTAAGCTGTACCCATCACCGTGGACAGATTACAAAATGTTGAATGTTCATGAGTATTGTAATTATCTGGATGTTCACGAGTATTGTAATTATCTGGAGAGCTCAAGGAGAACACAGAGGCTTTGCTTGTTGAAGTGGGACAGGGTTAGACCTCTCTGTATTTTATCGAGTTCCCAAGGTAATGCAGATACACAGCAAAGTTTGAGAATGACTACATTAAAACACAATTGCAGGGGGGCATGCAGACAGTTTCACCTGCACAAAGCTCAATAAAACGTATAAGACAAAGTTATACATTATTTGGGCTACATACATAAGTCATAGCATGACAAAGTTAGCTGCTGGTGAGGAGGAAGGGGTAAGCATTTGGGGAGGAGGCATCCAACCAAGATGCAGGATATACTTTATTTCTTAGCTTGAGAGAAGGCACACTGATCCTTTTATTATTCATACTTAATGTAATGTTTGTGCCTAAGATCAATTTCACAGTATAAACTTACAAAGTCATAAAGGTGAGATTTATTTCAAGCCTTTGTATCCCAGTTGGCATCTGGATATGACGCGTTATTGCTGCCGCTGCAGACTCACAAACTTGAGTGAGGGTAATGCCGGTCACATGGTATATACACATTGTCTTTCTTCTGCTGCTCATCAGCAGCGCTATCTGGAAGGAATGATCACCTGGGACAAAGGGAGTGTTTGTTCTCCAAGTGGGTTGTATATATTCGCTGCTTGGATTGCCCTCTGCATCCAGAGGAAGGCCCACACGTTGGATGTCTTCACATCGGTCCAGAGGCTGACCTGGTGGGAAGCCAGGAGGCAGCGGCTGATAGCAGCAAGCAGGGAGTGAGTGGATCACTGTGGGTAGCCCTGTGATACTGAAGGGACCCAGGGGGACCAACAGCACAGCCCAACAGGTCCTGGCACAGAGCTACTGTGGAACTGACTGATGATGCAGGGTTGGAATTTTCCGAGGGGAAAGACACATCCCTGGGAGAAGAGATGACCCTTTCATTGCCCCCAAGGGATCTGGGGGAATTGTTTCTGTGGATTCTTAGATTTGGATTGGAGCTGTCTCTGTACTGGATGCTAAGGATGGGCCCAGAAGTGCAGGGGGCAGGGAGGAGTGCACTGGGAGACGGTGTGTGTGCTTTGACCCAGAGTGATTGGATGAGAACTGGGCCATAGGAGGCGGGGTCTGCAGAGATCCTCACTAAGGCAGCTAATGGGTAGGGTTGAGCTGTGCCAAGTTTGCAAGGAGTTCTGGGCAGGCAGAATGGAGAAAGAACAGTATAGGGACCACAGCAGTGGGGGCAGGGGCAAAGCCCTCCTCCCCCAACACCCTGATTATGTTGTGGCTGCTCTTGGCTCACTTAGCCACTCACCCCAGGTTCTGCTGCAGGTTGCCGGGGAAGATGATGGCTGTGCTTTCCAGAAAGGTACTGTGCACCATGTAAGTCAGGCTCCCTACAGAGTTTCAGGGTCCTGCTCGGGATGCAGTGGGGAGTGCTCCGTGCCACTGACCAGCCAGGAAGTTGAGAATGCAGGAAAGGTTTAATAAAAGAGCTTTTACAGTGGCTCTGCCATTAAAGAGTAAGTGAGAAAAACAAAAGGTTTGTGACCTCCCCATTTCCTCTCCAAGGTGTGTGGGCTCTGATTAACCCCCTTGTGCATAATTCAAATTATGTTCTTCCTGACCTTATGGTTTTTCTGTTTTTCGAGATAAAAATAATTTCCTCCCCCAATTCTCCATATTCCTTGTCCAAGGAGAGCTAACTAGTCCATCCTTGCCCTTTCCCACAGTCCTATTTACTGTTAGATCAGAATGTGATTTCCCTCACCCCACTGTCCTATGCTCAGGGCAGGGCCTCTGTTAGCAGGGCAGCTAAGAGCAGAGCACAAACATCCTGCTCAGCTATGATCTCTGCTTCTGCTGTGGTTCCTGAAGCCTAGTTCATTCTGGCCTCATTCACCTGGTAGCCCTGAGATGTGAACACTTTGTACTTTCCCCACCTCTGGTCTATTGATCCCAATCCAACAAGATCACCTTCCCTTAAACAGTCTTTTGTCTGAAATACAGATTAGTGGTTCAACCCCAGATCCACTTTAATTTTTTTGAGATTACTGCAATTCCACATTCATGGGAACTATCTAAAAAAATACAAGTCTTACTGTATCTAAAAGGATACTAGTCTTACTGTCTTCCTTTCTCCCAGATCCGCATATGGTTTCAACTGGCCAGTCTTCTTGCTCACATCAGGTTCCTAAGACAGTTCCTGGAATAGATAGTTTAACAGTTCACCCTTCAACATGTTATGTTCTGGTTTAAGTGATTTCTAACCTTCTTACCTCCATTTATATCAATTCATCATCTCAAAGCTAGAATGTATCATCTGCAAAGAAGATTTAAGACCTATTTTAAGACATAGTTATTCACAGTTAAAATCTTGACTTGCAACCAACCACCGATTTAGCCACGTTTGAGAGACAGTAAACAAGACAAGAACTTTTCTGAACTTGACTCCCCCTCCAATATCCTTGATTTATGTTAATTTGTATTTTTTGTCATTCCTGTGTTGCTCCTAGCCTTGAAACAGTTTTGTTACTTTCTTGTTGTCTTGTCTCCCCCTGGCAAGCCCACAGTGCGGGGGCTGCCTCTGACCACTCCTCTTTTCTGCAGGGGAAGCCTGGAGTGGGGGCAGGTGGGGGCGGATTTCACCTGCCCTGCTGCCTCTGCTGGAAACCCTGTGCCACAGGATGTCCCCCGCTGCCAGCCTCCTTCTTCAGCAGCAGCACTGCCACCACCTCAGCTCTGCATTGCCCCTGCCCCACATAACACTTACGGGCACTTCGCCTAACAAGTTCATCCTTCAGGTTCAGCTTCAGTGCTGAACTTCAGCCTCGTCCTGGAAGGAGCTCCCTGTGGCCCGCTGCCTTTACTGTTTCTCTGCTCGCAAGTGCTCAGTGAAAATGGGATAACAATAGGATTCACTTCATGGAATTCCTGGAGTTGTGAGCACCAAACGAGATAATGTGTGTAGAGAGCTTAGCAGACATCCACCATGGAACCACAATGGGTTTCCCTGGCCCCTAGATTTCCTTATGGCAGCACTCAGCGTATTTCATGCTATGAAGACCTTGAGCTTTACTGGGTGGGGTTAGGCCATTTCCCCAGGGCTTAATACAGAACAAACCACACAGGAGATATTGGGTAGGTTTCTGTGCAGTGAATGAGTGAATGAATGAGTGGATATATTTTCAAAATTTGCATATAGATCTTAAGGAAAAAAAAAGCAAATCTAATTATTAAAGAACTAAGGAAAACTTACTACATTTTTGTCAGAGAAAACCAGGTTTGTTTCTCTCAGGTAGATGACCGCCATTAGGAAATTTAGCTTTTACTTCCAGCTCATGCCTACCATGACATTTGACAGCATGGGTTCCTCAGAGCTTGACCCCATGGAAACCAATGCATTGGTGGTTTGACTGCCACATATCTTTTTCTGGCCTTCAGGAAAGCTGTTGAATAATCCTGTTTGCATTTTAGGGTTAGTGAGTATTATTTATAAATAACCAACTAATGAACTGCATGACGTGGGCCCAATCCCTTGATCCCTTTGGCACCAGCTATTCGGGCTGTTGGCCATCAACACCTCCTGAGGGGTCTTTTGCAGACATAGTTCAGGAGTAAGCATGGGTCTGGTTTTCTTCCCAGGAAATCAGTGACCCGGAGATCCTGGATCTGGTGCACAGCGCTCTTGGCAGGATGACCGTGGTCCGGCAGATTTTCCCATCTGCAAAGGACAACCAGAAATGCATGAGGAACAACCACCGCATCTCCTCCCTGCTCTGTGACCCCCAGGAAGGCTACCTCCAGATGCTGCAGGTCAGTACTCCCCTCCTGAGCTCCCTCCAGAAGGAGGGGGGGGTCTCACCTGTGCCCTTGGCCTGCTGCGGGCAGTGGGCAAAGATATGCCTCAGCTTCAGCTGAGCACTGTTGCCCACCAACTTTAATTACTAGAACCCTGTCATTTGCTAAAATTGAAACCAGTCAACTGGTCAGTGCCTCTGAGCAGCATTAGCAGGCAATTATGCCTGTTGTCAGCAGACAGGGCCTATTAGCTCACTGGGTGCCTCTTGTATTTAAAAGTTACATGTTCAGGGACGAAAGAGATTACTGTCTCTTAGGCTTCTGTGCTGACTACTTTGTGGGTGATGGATTCGCTTGGTGGGATTGGGGATGGGGAGTCATCATTTTGAATCTGCTTTTAGGGTTTTCCCTGTAGGAAGTCAATAATACAGACATAGCTCTTGTGAAACAACTAGGGACTGTCCCAGCTCATCTGCTGAGTGCTAAGGTTTAGGTCAACCGGGACACTGCTGGAGAGCTGAACAGGGAGAGGCAAGAGGGTAGGACCACTACATGCCTAGCTATTGCATTCCTTCCAAGGCAACAGCTACAGTGTTTCTGGATAGTGCTTCTGCCACACCTTGTGCCATATACGCAATCAGTGTTAGCTTCTCTCGGGGCCAGGGAATATGATGTGGAGTTGTGTACCAATTGTGAGAGGTGGTTTTTTCTCTAGGTGTTTGCGAATAACCATGAAGCACAGTGGAGACTGTCCACTGGCAGCCCAGAATGCACTTCTCCATTAAGAATATTGTGCATAAGAAAACTTTCATATGGGGGCATCTGCATGGCTCAGGTGGTTAAGCATCTGACTCTTGGTTTCAGCTCAGGTTATGATCTCATGGTTTTGGGATCGAGCCCATGTCAGGCTCTGTGCTCAGTGCAGAGTCTGCTTCAGATGGTGTCTTCGTCTCCCTTTCACTCATGCTCTCTCTCTCAAATAAATAAATAAAATCTTTAAGAAAACTTTCATTTGATGCTTGGTGGGTGACACATAACAGAAGGAAATTTCTCCCTATTGGGTTTGCGAAAATTGCCCAGAAATTTGTGCATGTGATATGCTTGCCATTCACCATTTGAAAATAATTACACCTTCTTTATCTAGCCAGGCATGAGGAGTAGAAATGAGGGTTCAGGACAGACATGCTGTATCTGCCACCTGAGTATCAGTTCCATCCCAGGACATTTTGGTATTACCTTATCAGGGGGTACACATTTTGGGGAGGGGGATTGTTAGAATCTCTGCAGTGGGCTGGGTACCTGTGTAATCTGCCAAAGCATCATATCCATTCTGAAATCTTATATTTAGGGAGGGGGGAAGGAAACATGCCGCAACAGATGGTAAATACTAGAAATATATTCTTGGTTGATGAGGAAACGTAGCAGACACAGATTTTAGCTGGAGTAATTCCCACTGCCCCCATATACACTGTCCCAGGGGGACACCACAATGTCTGAGGGCTTTCTAAGGTGGTGAAGGGTTGGCCAAGAGAGTGGACAAAGGCCCCTGCAGGGCCCATGGACTCGAGAGCCCTGGGCATATGGGCCAGGGGTGGAAGGTGCTTAATATGAGATTTTATAGTTTTGGATGCTGCTGGCCTGCTCTGCCTTCCTCCTCTCTAGAGCTTAGAAGAAGAAGTCAGAAGCAAGTAAGTCCCCCTCCCCGGGCCTCTATTTACCACCCCCACTGTCTAGATGGATGGGAGTAGAGCAAGATGATGTTGCTCAAGCAGTGTGTGCCCAACCCCTTATCCTCACCTGGGGCAGGAGGGTGAGGGCACCTTGTCACTCTCTGTGTGGCCAGACCCTGGAAGGGTCTTACTCCCAGGACGTCTCCTCAGGCTTTCTCTCCTTGAAGGTCTTCATTCTTCTCCAGCCTTGCCCCCACCCCGCCCCATTGCCCCATCAATTTTTCCAGTTCTTGCCTGGTCACACTGCACTCCTTCTCCTTGAGGAGCACGGGAGGGGCCCCTTCCAGTGCACAAGTACACGCTGCATGGGTTGTGGGTGGCAGGAGAGGGGAAGTACTTCTCATCAAGGCCTCTGATCACTTGTTTTATCATGGACTAAAAGGTGCGGTTGGGCTCTTTGGGGGCATGTCAGACACACTAGATGCAAAGAATGCATCCCAGAGGACAGGAGAGAAAAGGAGACTGGAAGGACGGATGAGGAATCCAGTGGAGGGAGTACTCAAATGACCCACAGCCGTTAAGAGGGTAAACAGAGGCACGGCTCTGAGGTGTGTGGCTAGTTATCATCAAATGTGGTAAATGCAGTATCAGACCAAGAACCCTGGCCACCTGCCTACCTCTATCTGTTCCTGCTGACACGCAGGCACTACATCAAGAGCAAGATGGAAGAGTGACATCACAGAGATCCTGTGGTGGGGGGAGTAGCGGTAGCAGCAGTGGCAGCAGCAACAACCACAGTAGCAGTAGTAACAGTGCAGTAACAGTACTACTACTAGTAGTAGCAGCAGCAGCAACAGTAGCAGTA